>NC_082617.1:12160545-12520545 GCF_030936135.1 Gavia stellata
TTCTACCTGCACATTTGTATTTTCATACCGTCTTTTTGAAACACACTAGAGACTGCATGATCAGGCAAGAATTTAAAAAATTTACTGTAGTGCCAGGTGCCCAGTTAAATATAGCTATAAACCTTTCAGACAATGAAGTGAGGACTGCCAAATGAACTGCAGGCTGTGGCACCTAAAGGCAAAAAGTGAAATTTATTAATTAATTTTCCTTCCCGCTCTCATGTTTGCTTGTAAAAACTAGATTGTAAAACAATCTTATGAGATCCAAAATTCTTCCGTTTTCTGCTTTAAATGTGAAAATGTTTTTATCCTTCTGCTCCTAATTACAGCTTCTTTTTCTTTCTAAGAATGCATTTATCTCTTTCAGTAAAAAGAGCAGCAATAATATGTTGAACAACCCTGAAATAAATTTTGTCATGTAAAAAATTAATTACGCATTCCAAACCTGGTCACTGTAGTCCTCTGGGAATTGCCTCCGCACCTCAGGATCTGTAAATAATTGACAGATAATATTAATTGGCTTTGGATTAGTGAGCAAGCAGAGAATCACACATTAATATTTGATCAGAAGATGATAGCAACCCTGGCAGGGGATCCAAGGAGGGCAGCTGAGGCTGCTATGTTGATAAGAGCAGGGAAGGACTTTTCAAGGCTCTCTCTTTACCCTCCTCCAGAAAGACAAAAATTGTATATAAAACGTACACGCACATAACACATGAAACCATAAACATCTGTGTGTACATACACATGCATATACACACCCCCATCTATATGTAAAAATATATATATATTTATATATAAATTATTTTATAAGAGATGTCCTGGCGCTACACTGAACTTGAGGCTGTTACTTTGTGCAGTATCTTTCTGGCTGCAATTTGCCAACTAGGCTTGTCACCAGAAAATTACCACCAAATGCACTTAGATTTTGTCTGTAATCAGATTAACTAGTTTTGCCAGCTACAGTCACTGCATAGATTAACCTCTGTAGATGTTTTCAGTGATACCAGATTACAAATCTCTCAAAATTACTATAATATCAATGTTAAGGCATGCTCCCTAGAAAACAAAAAATATTTTTCCAGAATTTGAAAGAGGTAATTAATGTAGCCCTGGAAGCTCTAATGCTTCCGATTAGCAAGCATTCAGGACTGATGCAATGTCCTTATTCCTTTGGCTTGTCAGAATTAATTAAATTCAGGGAATACTACCATATTATTTGAGATGTTAATAAAATAAGAAAATATCATGATTGGAATTATTTATATGACAACCTATTTAAAACAGAACCCTTCAAAGCCATCCATTTTTCAAAGGAACATGGCTGAGAAGACCAGATTCCATTCTACAAATAATTTTTTTAATTACCAAAACCAAAAAACAAACCATACAATCACATGAGTTCAGAATAAAGCATAAGGCATAGAAAAATCAACCGGTATCCTACACAGTTTCTACCCTTTGTGCAACCAGATGGGTTGGGTTGTATGAGGCTTGGCTCACTGGATACCCCGTTACCAGATTCTTCACTCTCTAGCCACTGTTTCCACAAACTTTGATCATTATGTAGGGAGCAAGGTTGCATACACAACCTCTACTGCTCCATTATTGCCACACTCTATTGTAGCTGAGGCTTGAGGGGAAGAGTCATTTTTATGACACATGCACCATACACTTATTTCAGAATAGCCGCACCCTAGATTGCTCATTGGCAAAATTTACTTCGGTAATAAATTAGTTGATTTGTGATTCAATGAGTAGCGGACGCAAACTTTTTATTAAGGTGTGTTCTTTTTACATTAGAAATACATCAAGACGTACGTTAATAAACTTTGTAGCTTAACTTTTTCCAGACAATCAGATTAGTTTTAACATTTCACCATTACAGGCATACAATTACATACACAATGTATCAAACTTCACATCTGCATATGAACAAACCCTTCTACGTTAACACAAGAAAGTAGAAATAGAAAGCAAGGGATCACATTTTAAAGCCTTAGTTTGGAAATTCTTAAATCTATATGCAGGTAAATGTACTAAAACTAAGTGTCCAAACATGCAAACAAACGTGAACAGCAGAACTCGCATGAACAGTCCATCATATACAAGTAACAACAGGACAATACAGTTTCGTATTTCACCAAAGCAAGCACAGTATCAGTGGTAAGATGAAACTATGCAACATCTGTTATGATGCATATTCTTAAATATCTTTAAAATTCATGATTTGAGGCTAAACTTTCCAGATTTTGCAGAAAAGACAGATCAATGAAATACATTTGTAAATCCAAGTACGTAACATTGCGCAAGAAATCTGTCACGGTGCCTGGAACACGATACTGACATTCCCCCCACCACTTCTACTAACCAATTGCTCTCAAACTTAGTATATAGACATACTGACACACACAGCATTTTATCATTTACCATTTTTTAAGGAAATGAGGAATTAAATTGCAACATAAATCCATAGTGTGTTTGCTCTAAACACATTCCTCCATAGATCGCAATCCACATTCTCCATTCTTTAAAAATGCAACAAAACAGATCAGTCACACAAAGCAATTGTGTGCGTAAGCATGTATTTTTCCTGTTTTCTTAGCATCTTGAAAGCCTTTCTGTGTTTCAGGAGCTCACTGGCATGGAGGAAGGCCTATAGGAACCAATTTGTCAGCATTTATGTAAACCCTTAAAGCTCCGAGCAAGATCACGGTCCCGAAGACAGAGGTGCATTGTGCAGCACTTTGCAAGATACTGAGATTCACTCATAAGCGCTGGTAGCTGAAAGTTATCACAGGCAAATAAATACATGCTGGTGCTTTTATTGTCTCAGAGGCCACCTTACAAACCTTTCTCATTAACATGAAACAAAACACAACTTAAATAATAACTTAAAAATCACAGCCAAGGATTTTTTGTTAGGCTTTTTGGGTTTTAATTTTAGCTTTGTCTAGATAGATCAATTTTCATTCAGAGTTTTTGCTTAAAAATGTTCGTTCTTACAGAAAATTGGGATTTTTTCTTCCTGCCTCTCAAAGATTTATGTGTGATCAAGAAATAAGACAGAGCAGTGGCCATAGAAAACACAGCATAAAATAAACAGAAAGGACCCTCCCTGTTCCATACATGTCCCTAACACAGGAAAGTCAAAATAAATGAACTTAAAACAAACCAAAAGATTTCCATTGTCCTCATCTCTTACAATGACCGCAACATTTCGTACATCAGTTGACTAGACTATACACCAAACAGGATTTGGCAAAATTTGCAGTGCTGACTCATTCACAGCCATTGCCTATGATGTAGAGTGCAGTACATAATTAAAATGCAGTTAAGGTGATTACCAATACAAAGTAACAATCAATAACTTCCCCCCCCACCATCACCACATCAGAATGTATATGTCCAGCATTTCTTTAACATCCTTTGATATCAATAGCCAGTAATGGAGGATGTTTCAATTTTCAAAGTTACTGAAATGTTTAACTGATCTACTACAAAATTATTTCCCTTAATTATTTCAGAAATCATTCGTTTCTGAATATTTGTTCTTTAGGGGTTACACACACTCGTTAAAAATTAGACCATGGGTTACGCAGATCTTTACAATGTACTAAAAATCAGATCACCTTTATAATTAGCTTAAGACTGTTGCTTCTGAAAGAAAAATTTTGTCCCATGCTCTTGCCATGGAAAGGATTGCGATATATCCTTGCTGCAAGAGCAGCAACATTTTGATCTTTGCTGTCCATCCCTATGGCTTCCTCTCCTGGCACAGGAGCAGCAATACTGACAGCCATCTCCAGCACTGCTGGGTCAGGCTACGTGTACACGCAGAAGGCTGGCCTCCACCTTCTCTTGAGAAAAGGCAGCGAGGGTGGAGTATCTGTTGCTGCTGTGGTTTGCATACCACAAGAGGCAGGTATGCTACATTTTAAGAACCCTTCCTATAGGTCATCCAGCCTAGTTACTCATAAACTGTGAGTAAATATTTAGAATATCTATTTCTTATTTTGTGTCTTCAGTAAGCTTGGTAACAGGAGAAAATTGAAAGAAAAGAAAAAAAGAGAAAATGACCCAAATCCCCACCAAACCACAGGTAACAGATAATATTGAAATGGGCCTTTTAAGTAATTCAGTAACACAAAACAAGGAGTTTCTAAACTTTTCCACATAGTAGCTATTGACTGTAATATAATTTTTACTTTGCTATTACATAGTCTTTTCTATATCTCTTAACTAGTATCATTCCACTTTTACTTGTCTATTGAGCTGTATCCTAAAGGACAAATTATTTCTTCCTCTTTAAAATTAGACAGTGAAGTATACACACTGCACGGCTCAGTAAGAAGACAGGAGGAAATTTGTTGGATGCTTGCTGTGTTATGGTTGTTTTCAAGACTAAGCAACTGAGAACATCTGAATCTGGGCTTTGGTGAGCTGAACCCTCTCGTAGATAGTACTATTTCACTCACCAGATTCTAAATCACAGCGTGGTAATGTTTAAAGAGATGCGACTGTGATTACAGTCCCTACCTGAGTCAGTTTCTACAGGTTCAAGATGAATGTGTTCTCAAAGCACACAGTCTGCAATTATATTTTCATCCAAAAAAATGGATCTCTCAGTGCTATGATACATTCATAAACTAAGTTGTCTTTAATATAAATAAAACCTTCCTATTTCAATCAACTGTATACATTAGAAGAAATCTAATTTCATCCACAATGCATGAAATGCACGAAATTAACTTAATTTCTCATCCACCAATTTCAATGGAAATAACAGCAATATGTACTTAGCTGGATGAGCAAAGCACCTTGTGGAACTGCACTGGGTGTCACATACCTGTTAAGACAGTGGGATATATAGTTTGTATTCAGTCTGCTTTTGATGACACATCTCATACCAGCATCAGAATGGCTAATCCAAATAACCTGGAACCCTACAGTTAAGCAAACCACCTTTAAATTATGCCTAGCAGCCACACGCTTGCACATCCTCATGTTTTTACAAATACTTTATATTTAACATTGCATCAGCTCCATCACTTCAGCTTTTAAATGGTCTGGGAATATTTACTACACTTTCAGTATCTTTATTTGGAAAACACTACACAATGGAAAAACAAACTACATCACATCTTATTATAGCTTTCATCACTTTATCCATTCTTCATTGTTAATCTAATGTTCATTTGAAGGGTGTTTTCAACTACGCTTACCTACACATATATACACAATAAAATTCTGTTTAAATTCTATGTGGTCATTAAATGAAGTTCCATGAAGCTGGAGCAACCCCACTAAACTGAACGGATTTACATAAATACATACATTTAGAGAGTGGCCATCAAGACACACGACTTTATGAAATACAAACATCGACAAAACAAACATTACTATCACTCAGTATGGCCAGGCTCTCCATTGAGAGGAGAAGCACAAGGCGCCTAATAATCACAATGGACACGATATCGAAATTATTCTGAACAGGTGAAAACGGTCATTCAAACAGAGGAATACAGGAGGGTAGCTCAAACAAGCATTCAGGATTCAGCTTTAATCCGCACCACTAGTATCAGTAAAATATGCTTCAGCATTCATGTGCAATACTTGGTAAAGACATGAACATACCTGACTGTCAACTCTGCCTATAAAACTGAAGTAACTTGAAAACTTCAAACACTTTTACTAATGGTAATTTGTTTTGCACACTGCATGCAAACAGAATTAGATGTAGCTCCATTGTATCTCCAGACAGTAAGAAAACCCTTTGCAACTCAAACCACAGTGAACGCTCTTATTCCAGGTACTTAACACAGGCTTTCTAATGAAGTGATGCTCAAATATTCTTCTACTTTAATACTCCATAGGCAAAGTAAACACATGTAAAATACTTTTTTCAAGTTCAGGAGAGTGGAATCTATTTGCTGACATCAGAACCAGGGAAGAGACAGACTGAAATCCTAACCAACCTCTTGCAGAGTTACAGCAAAGTACAGAGCTTGAAGATTTCCACTGCACCAGTCATCTATAAAGTTATAAAGCATTAAAAGCTCAGCTGAGGTCAGCAAAAGGAGACACTGCCAAACAATGAACAGACAAAGTGAAAGGTAACAACAGAAAGGAAAAAAGTCACATTAATTATGGAGCTGCTTCTCAAACTAAACTTTTCCCAAATCCCAAAACACGAACTCAAGTTGTGCTACAGGTTGAACTTGTATGTTGATGGTAATTTAATATCTTCTGTTTATCTTTCATTACATCTGATTTTGTAGTTTCAGCTCACAAAACATTACGAGATCTGCACAGTTTCTGCCTAAAGCAAGTGCTGACAAACTTCTCTGGATAATAACTGTATATTAGTATTAATATCATGCTGAAATACAGCACCAGAAATTGCAAGTTACAAGTGTAAAGCAGGAAGTATACAAACAATACCATTCCAAAATAAAGCTAAAATACACCATCTTATTTGCAATCTTCCATCCTTGTCTGGGTGCAAGTGCAATGAAATACATATATGCCACAAATTTAAATTAAAACTGTTGGTACTAAGAAAAAAAGTCAACTTAATTTTATTCCTAATGATAACACTCAGGGTTAAAAAGCTTTTAAACCAATGGCATGTCATACAAATTTCCTAAGATTCATGAGTGACTTCACCAAAGTCAGGGCGGGTTCACTTACCAACCTGATGCACATCATTGTAAGCCCTCTTCGCGGAGGATATAGCTCCATACAAAGCAGCTGCTGCCCATAAAATCTAGGTTGGCCAAAGACCTGGAGATCCACTAGCCCTTATTACTCACAACGGACACCCTGTTCTGGGGAGGACCAGTTAGGAACAACACATATGAAATGGATGACATGGTTATTTTTGAAGCAGTTTCCTTTGCAACTATTCTAAGAGGTGCTTTTGAGAGAAACTACTGAATCAATTCTCATATGAAGAATATGTGAAATTTTCGTAATTGAACATGTTTTTTATTTTTAAAAGGGGTAAGAAAAGACAATGCTACTTCTCAGTGATGGAAGAGTAAAACTTCTGTGCACTGTCAACAGCAGCAGTTTGATTCCTTGCCATGCATTTATAGAGTATCAACAAATGGATAGCACAAACCATTGATTCCACACCAGCTGAATACAGTTTTCATTGCTAACACATTTAGTTTCTCCCCTCTAGTAGTAGAGATTCTACCTCACATCTATGCATAGTATGTAGAACATTGTATTCATTACTCAACCATATTCAAGCTCTTATTGTTAGTATTTTAGCAAATATGTGAATGTTTCCAAGTTCTAAAACCTATTACTGCCTCTTCCTACAGACTCTTGTTCAACAAAAAGCCAAATACAGAAGAATATTTAAATTAGCTGTGAACTGTATAATCCCATTGTTCAATTTCATGGCATTTAAGACACTACCTTCCCCTCCTCACAAGTCTAGATGTTAATCCATTCTGTAACCTGATTTAATTTTCCAGATGACAGGATGGGAACATGCTACAATGGCATATTAGTGTAACTATGCTGCTCTTTTACTCTCAACTTTTCTTACATCATGAAGTGAAGAGTTTTGCTTTTAAAAGAGGCATGCTTAATTACTTCTAAAAATAGCGCAACTCAAACTGGTCTGTATTTAAAGTGTATGAAAACTATAAAACCAGGGAAGTTCTTCAAAAAATTATCAGAAAATACTTCCCACAATTAACCACACAAAACCAACACATACTAACCTGTTTCTTCTGATAAAAGTCAGCCAATTTAATCCATACTGGCTACAAATCATTCAGATATACTAATCCCAAATTGAAAAATACAGTGAAAATTACTTCATTTTTCCTCCCTAACTGAATTATTTAACTCATTCACTTCTTCAAGGTCTTTACAGCTGCAATACCTCTAAAATGAAATGGAATTCCATTCAGAGCAACTTTCATTTCAACACCCACTACACATTACAGTACTTATGCAGCACAACTAAAAAGTAACATAAACTTCTTTCCAAACCTCTGCAAACTCCTTGATGTCCCGTATTCAGTACAGCCGAACACTTCTGCTTGCCCCTAAACTGCTGCAGACTTAGCATGCAGCTAACATCTCAGAGTGGGGGAAGAGGGGGAGGAGGGAATAAGGCAGAGGGGTGGGGGGTGCTGGAGAAAATGTGGGAGAGAAAAAACCTGCACACACAAGATGACAGACAAGAAACCTCAGAACAAGTTCTGGCAGAAAATACGTACGGAATAAAAATTATGTTTTTCTGGATGTGAAGCTTTAAGACGTCAATCTTTTCTTCTTAAATTACTCCTTATTCTAAAAATGTACAAGTCCGAAAACAACCAAGATGTAAAAGAAAATTCTAAAAGAATGTCTTGCAAACTATATTAAAAAAACCCCACACATAAAAAACCCACCTGCCAGCACCACAATACATGTAATTGAAGTTACCCCAAAATATCAATATGCACAGTAAGCAGGTTCGATATCCAAAACCACAACCCACATGGTAATAGTATGCGATTAAACTATTCATCTAGCAGATCACATTTCAAACAAGTATTCCATTTCTAGGACATAGTCCGCATCTTTGTGACACGTTAGGCATAAATATGTGGACACTGACCTATCGTTCTCAGTTTCTGAAGTTTTTGTGAATGATGTACAATCACCCATTGAGCGAATCAGTAAGTATGATATACGTCAGCTACTGTTCAAATGAGTCCACTGACATTAACAGCATAAAAAAACAGACTTGCAAGTTTGCCCCTCTCTCTTAACAGAGCCTTTTGAAGTCTGCCCTGCAAGTGCCAAAAACCTCACTGGTAACACGAAAATGCTTTTCACAACAGTTTAATCTAGAAACAGAATATAAGGTTTGCAACTCACACATGAAATGCTGTTCAGAGTTCAGTAAAATGATCCAAAAGCGGAAAAGACTGAGAGAAAAGGCAACATAAAATATACATCATAGGAAACAGGAAGGAAGAGAGAAAAGCAGAACAGATTAAGCAAATCACTATGATTTCCATAATTGTTTTATACTATTAACACATCAAGAGCCAGGGGGGCATTGAGGAGCAAAACTTTCCTAGGCAGTGTGCAGCAGTATCTTATATATTTTTTTTTAAAAATCCTTCCAAAGATAAAGCAGGTTAAGCTACTACTTCTTCATGGATTTTTACTTAAGCCTATACACAGTTCTCCAAAATAAAGATAATGATATTTAAAACTCAAATGATTCTGCACAATAGAGAGGTAATAGCCCTAACAATACAAGAACTGGCGAAAGTTGTCAAAGTTGCCCTTCTGCTTCAGTCCACCTGAGCTGGCTGGGTTCCTAAATGATCACCTCACATCAGTCTTCCAGTGCATCATTAGTCCATCAGCAGCTTTATGACCCATTCAGAGTAAACTTTGAGACTTTCACTGCTTCTAGCATCCAAACCAACTTCCCATCTAAAGGGGTCTTGGCTAAATTAATTTTACAATCCAGTTAAAAAACTAAAGTACACTAAGTGCCAAACAGAAACAACACTCATTTCTTGGATAAGATGACAGGAGAAACATTCATTGTCTTTTACAGGAAGAAAAGGCTACATTAGTTTCCTGTTAGCAAGTCCTAATCAGTTATTTGGTGTCACATCAAGTTGTTGAACTGTCCAGGTTGCCACTTAAAAGGCATTTAGCATCATAGCGACATTCCACTACAGAAGAGTTGTAGAGTTAAGAATGGTATTTCCAGTTTCCTCTGGCACAGTTACAACTTCGAAAGAATCTGTTCTTTTGTTTCAATACCATTTGAAGAGCTAAAGTATCGTAAAATAAACAGATGCTGGAGAATTTATAAAAAAAACCCGAAAAACCAATACTGAAGTTAACTCTGATCTAAATGTTAACGCAAACATAAACACAAAAACTTAAGAGTCAGTTCAGTTTATATTTTATTTCAAATCTCTTCTGTAGTATAAAGTCAGTCATCTCCCCCCCAAGGAACAAGATCAGCTCTTCCCTGCCACAGCATTAAGTTGTAATAGGAGCAGATCAAGAAGCAATATGTTGAAGAAAATGCATGTGTCAGAGTCAAGATCTGATAAATCATAAGTCAAAGGGATACTGGAAAAGTTATAAAAGGGTCTAACTAGTCCGATGCATAAGGTAACATGTTCCATCTTCAACTACTATTATTTACTCCCTTGGATTCTTATATGGAATTGTGCCAGGTTTAATCAAAACTTTACCAATTCTTTGAATGGAAGTTGTGAAACAGTTGTGTTGCAAGCGCAGAGTGTTCAACATATGAAATACGGTTGGGGAATTACCTCTGTGTTAAATGCTTAACTCCTTTTATTTCGTCCATACCAAGAAACCAGTTTAAAAAAAATCAGTTGTATAACAGTACAGATTAATTCCTCTTCTGCTAACATTGTAAACTGTAAGAATAAGGAGATGTTAGAAAGCGTAAGGTGTCTTCAGCAATCAGAAAACTCAGAATTTATTTCTTTACAAAGAAGAGCAGAAAACTTTCAGCCCATATTCATTTTTAGACTGATGATACTGATATAAGTAAAGCAAGAACTATAAAAAGGGGATGCATAGGATTGAGTTAAAGCTAAAATAACAGAGATCAAAAACAGAAGACAAAAAAAGTACTTATTTCAAGTCTTGTTTGTTACATGTTTCTCCCATCTTCATTTGAGGTCTTCAGATCTTTTATATGCAATGGTTAATTACTTTGGTGATACCTCAAGTCCACATTAAAGCATGGTTGATGAATCTTTTGAGTTTGTTTTACTATGCACTTAAGGGGATATTTCTCTTCATAACCATCTGTTCTTCAACCAACCCAGAAATTTAGTATTACTGGAAATCTAAGCCAAACTCCAGGAGGCCTGCAAGGAGCAAATTTTGAATGGATTATGGTTTTAATTCTTTTTTCCCCTGTAATTTCAGTCAGCAAATTATACAGCAGCTAAAACTTGCAAAAAATACAATTAGGTAACATCCTACTTCAGTGTTCAAGAAATCCACAAAGCCTGGCTTACAATTAAATACGAAGTGTTTTGAAACATTTTACAGGCTGCCTGTAATAATTATACAAAAGAGTTTAAATGTAGAAGGAACACCTACTTTAAGTAGGCTTTTTTGGTTTTAATATTTTTTAAAATTTATTTGTGTTTGATCAGTATATTTTTTTCTCATAACCTTTTCACCACTCTATAAATTTAATAGAGATATGTTTCAAGTGCTCAGGCCATGAATACTGAATGCGTTTCTCTCCTGCCTCTTTGTATTTATATTCCGAGACAGCAGAGTTGCCTGGTGACAGCCTCTTCACTTCAACAGCAGCTGGCAAGCCCTCCTTGTCCTGAAAATATGAAAGAAACAGTTAACTAATATTTCATGCTATGATTTAAATGTGACAATCTGGAAGTGCCAATACCACACAGAGTAGGATTTACAAGATAAGATTTTTCTTAAATCTCAGAAGCAATAAAGGAAGAAAAATAAACAGACTTTCACCACATGTAGGTAGCACACAGCAAAAATTAATCCAGAGTTAGTGCATCATCTAGAGTTTAACAATACCAGACACAAGCAGTGATTGTGTAAATCTGCAATTTAACTTATATTTCCAGAATGCAAATTCTCAAGTTATGCAAGGTAAGACCAAAGCAACTAGAGTTTTGACATTTTTACAAGAAACAGTCACCCTCTTTAATATTTACAAGATACGTATTTCAAATTGCTTATGTATGCCTATCTGCTTTCCCAAGATTACGGCTTCTGCTGAAGGTTCAAGCATATGTAGCCCAAAACAATTTCTTTAAGCTAGCTTTCTACAGCAAAAATAAAAGATTTACATTTGATAAAGTGAGAGTTTATAGCCAACTTAATTCATACCTAACACTGGCATATTAATAAGGACCTTCATTCAAAAATATCCTTATTCAATTAATTTTAGGAGAAATTTTTACATAATGTCACATTTTCTACTTTCCTGTGTCAACCAGATAATTTTTAATTCTGTTAGTTGTTTTGAAGAAAGCCAGGAATAACATTTTAATGTCATATTGCTTTTTAGAAATCCTATAACTCGTGTAAAACCACAACGTGGCCATGGCAATCAATCAACTACATTACAAAACCTAAAGGAATTGCTAATGAAAACAAATAGCATGTTCCAATGTACCACCAGGCTTTTCATTACTAGAAAATACTTTGAGTTTTATAAACATTTTCCAAACTGCTTTATTTTTAGCATTTTTTGTTTTAGTTTTAGTGATATAATGGTCATTATAATTTGCTAATAACCTATATTTTCCATGTATTACAGAACACTTTACAGTTGCCTAACTTTTTTTTTAATCTCTTTCCAAAATTCACCAACCATAATAAATTCAGATAGATATATTATTAGGCAAATACATAAAAGTACTAAGGAAATATATTCATTGTTATATGGACCGTCACATTTCAAGTTTAACCTGAACTGACTCAAAAAGCACTTAGAACAAAAGTGTTCTAGCCAACGATAAGTTCTTGAAGTGCTGTACTAAAAAAGAAAAAAAAAAAACCCAACCCTACTCTTCAGCAATTGTATAATTGCCTAAACTACACAGAGAATACCTTCTTTGTTAAACATGCAACAGTGAGTATTGATTTCTAAGCCTCAAGATATGTAACTTCATAATGTTTAAAACTCTGACCTTACTTTCATACTTTCAATATTGATAGTCTCAAACTGTTTTCAGTTTCAAAGTTATCATGTGTTACTTTAGTAGAGTACACCAGCTCCCAATGACACGGCTCGGCGTTACTGATCTGCACAAATATAACCTCTTACGGGACTCTCCCTGCATAGCAATACGAGACTTTACAGAAAACAAGCTCTTCAGAATAATTTTGGGGTTTGATGGCTTCAAAATTTCTATTATTGCACCTCTGTTTATTTCAAGATGCTTTAGTTATTCAAATGGCATTGAAACAGAAAAAACAGAGTCTATCAAAGATGAAATTGTGACAAAGGAAACTGAAAACCCCATTCTTAATTCTATTGTTTTCTTTAGTGGAGATGTTAACTTAAATACTTTTTGGAATGTACAGTAAAATATATCCTATCTGTCATACAATGAACCTGATTCATATCCGTTTCATTATCAATAAAGGACAGCCAAACCTAGCTATCATTTTTGATAAGACATTATTGTAAGGAGTAATACTATGGTTGTGGTTTCTACAGCAATGTACACATCCTTAGAGCTTCATGCTTAATGCATTTGCAACTACAGAAGTCTTTGGTATTAAATGATCCTAACTGACCAATAGTTTCAGTGATCACCAACTCACCCCTCAGTTTTAAGGCGTGCAAGATCATATATAAAAGATAGCAGTAATTATTTTGTGGATACACTTCAGAACTTAGCCTTGTACCCTTCAGTACTCAATTTCACCTTTCTGTTTCAGCATGAACTGTGTAACATGCTCATCTCAACTTATCAGTCACATTAGTACTGTCCATTCTATCAAAACAGTAATGAAAATTCATAAGGGCCAGTAAGCTGGCAGCAAGTTTAAAAAAAATAAAATTAGAGACTGGTCACAGTGAGCCTCAGCTAAGGCTGCAGCATCACTGAGGTCTTGTGAAAGCGTACAAACTGAAGCATAAAATGAGAGGAAAGTTTGTAAAAACAGGAATAGCATTCAATAGACGCTCCTGCAAAAACTTTCTGTGGAATCAGATGTGTTGATGATGAAGTTGAACTGCTTGAGCAGTATTGGAAACTTAGTGGGTGTGGGAGGAAAGAGGTCCTAACGTGGAAAAATACCTCATCTAGCTAATGACCATGAGATGAAAGAAAAAGAAAATCATTTGAGTGTTCAGCTACTCAGAATGACTTCTCTCTTATGGAGTAAAGTTCATTAACTGGACAGCATCAAGCACTGCAAGAGAATTGTGCGTATATTTACACTTGCAGTATTGACTTACTTCCTACCTGCAATGCTTTCAGCTCCTATTAACAAAGCTCACTTTATGCCATGTGTGATGCTATAATAAAAAGAAGGCCTCTGAGAAAGCGCATTTAAAGCAGTACTGTCAGCCTGAAGAATAATTTGTTTTATATAAAGAGGAGCTTCCTGATATTCAGTGCAACTAGACAGAAAATCTATCATCTCACTAAAAAATTTTATAACGTTTTTGTTACTGTAGGAAAGACAAGGGTATCAAAAGGATTTTTAACTGCAAAACAGAAATGCACTGGGAATACTTTAAGGTATTTGATACTTCCAAGATGTATGATAATACATATCCAGCTATCAAGATATTCCTGAGATAGTGGACGAGTCTAGTTCTGAGCAAGAACATTTCATAATCATGTTATATTCGTTTAATTGCCAGCCCTGGAAATCAGGTGTGTATAAAACTAGCAATTTGATTAATTTCCTTTCTCTTTTCCTTGCCCAGCTTTATTACATAACAAACTCCCAACTACACTTTCAGACTTTTTCAAGAGCTCTGACAATTCTTTTCAATCTGTCCACTTTTAGCAGCAGATTTGCTGAAAATAATTTTTTCCTTCACCACCAACTCCAAAGGTAATCTAAAAATGCAACTTTAATCCACTTGCATAATTTTTCCCCACAGGTTGATCCACGAGGTGAAGTGCAGATGGTCATTGACTCTCATTGTGCTGCCATGCAAATCTACTGACGATGACTAAGGAAACGAGGAGCGTAACTTGTTATGGCCAGCTGGCAGCACAAACGTAGTCTCCAGTATCTCCACATCATCACTGATTTGCAAGAACATCTAGTATCACACAGAACAGAAGGGAAGGCTGTGTCCTATAGACACATAGTCCTATAGTAAGTCCTCAGAAGCAACTGAGAAAGCTGATGGAGTAGAATATTCAGAGAGACATCTTTCCCATAGTGCTTGGTAGAAACATCACTGATAGCTAAAGCTACACTCGCATTATTGCACACAATCATATGCTTAGCACTGATAAGCAGTATCATGAGGGGAAGCAGTTTTCAACAAAAACCAGAAGTAAGCTCAAGAGCTCTGGCAGCTTTTATCACAGACAAGCACACCTTGAGGAGTGTATACTCTTTTCTCGTTATCTCATACCATGTCTAACTGGGCTTCTAAGCTCTCTGCTCCCTAGCTACTTTTTCCAGTTCTGAATTCATACCACCTTTGTACTTGAATCAAGAGAATTCAAACCATTAACAGGTCCTTTCTAAAAACTCTCCTCCCCGTTAAACTCTCTTATTTGCCCTATATCAAATCATCGATTTTTGGATCACAGAAGTGAACACCATTTACAGTAATATACTTGTTGAAAAATAAACATATATCACTAATTGTAATATCACAACACTAATACTTCATGCCATAATTGTTCCATAGAGGCTCTACTGCCTTTTCTTAAATGATCAAACTAATGACAAAGTTCTCTCCATCTTTTCATACAAGCATATATGTGTAATTTTTAAACATGAAAGATTAAATTAGAAGTTACACACACAAACACAACTCCTTTTAAAAAGGCTCAAAACACTATATTTACATCTGCAAGTACTCACTTTATTACTACAACCTTTATAACAGAGCTTAGGCTTGCTTCAAACAAAACAGGGTTCTCAGCGATAGAAGCACAAGAAAAAGCCCTGCATACAGTTAGTCTACAAAGAATTAACTGGATTAATTAGCAAGGGATTTGAGAAGCAGCTTGGAGCTAGAAAACCAAAACACTAAATTGTTTAAATACTTTGGCAATGGATCAAGGTTTCTAGGCAGCCCTATGTTCCATTCTCTCCTTTTTTTTTTGCTCGGTGTTTTAACACATTTAACCTGACGAGGTACTTTTTCATGAGATATGAATGACACTGTCAAAATACCAAAAAAGAAGATGTGAATTAAAAAATGCCACAAGCTGTTAGCAATTCTGCCAACATGTATGAGCCCAGGCAACATTAATTAAAAATCAATAGCTTAGGACATAAATAGCTCTTATCTCTGTTATAGTATATCTCTAACATAACTCTTTAATAAAGAAAAAAAAAAGCCAATGTCTTTGCTATTATACTGACTGAATTGACCACAACAAAGCAAAAGAAATAAGGCAAAAACACTAAGCAAAGAAACACATATGAGAAAGGGAGGACAGGCGTATGAATGATTGGAATGTTTCAACCTTGCACTATCATTAACACGTAACTGGTTGGAAATAGCCACACTGCAAATACTTGCAGAACAAGTTACCAGGAAGAACATTTCAGGTTTTTAGTGCTAATAAGATTCTATAAAAAATCCTGCATGCCAAGGAAATAATAACGTACACATCTTTCTGTCAGCTAGAGCTTATTAATCAGTATTTTCATTATGCATCTCAACTAACAATTACATTACTGTAAATTCTCTGATAATTACAAAATAAAGGTGAGAAAGGGGCAGGAAATTGCACTCACTTTTTTAGTGATACAATCTTCAAGCTAAAGTTACATTAGAAGGCATCAAAGCTAAAAGATTGAAGCTAAACTAGGAACTTAAACCACCACTTTCAAAAGCTGTTTTCAAGCTTACAGAGCGCCAAACATTTGAAAGAGTTAAACCTATTTTCTAACAAGAGATCACCTAACGCACATGAAGCTGGATGTGCAGTTTAGGTCTGCCGTAACTCCCAGATAATCATGACAGTTTAGATTTCTTAATAGCTTCTACAGAAAATGTATTAATATAAAAAGAATATGTAAGAATCATACTGAAAAGGAAAGGTTAAATTCAGTTTTCTTTTTGTCTAATGACTCTTGCATTATTCAATTATTTATTAATGATGGACATATCAAATGCTTCCATGAAGACACAGTAGTCTAAAGTCAACCAGGCACTATTTAGCAAAAAATTATTTATTTGAGTTCAAAATAAAAGGGAAAATTTCATTTACATAAGAGCTATGCGTACATATGCCAGGACACTAAAACACTATACAAATTCCAGTGGAAGAGCAGATCATAAAACTGTAGCACCCTTAAGCTGGAACTCGCAGGACAAAAAGGATTATTTTGATAGTCATGATTACAAATTTGAGCTCTCAAGAACATTTTATAGCAGATGACCATACACAATTGCAGTTCCACTCAACTACAGAACACAGACCTGCCGAAAAATAGCAATACCAGCTTTGGATAACACTATAGTGGACAGCCAGCAGGAATTAAGAGGCTGGAACATATGAGGAGGTTAAAATTATTAAAAACAAGTACTAAAGATTGGTATTTCTAAAAAATGTCTTTGCAATGGAAACAATCTCAAATACTGAATAGATAGATGCAAGACACTAGCTTCGTAAAATCATATGCCAAGCAGAGCCATATCTATAAGAATAATCAGAGATTAATTATAAATCCACTTCTATTACGGCAATGGAGTAATGAAGTACTAGCCTTTAAGATCTTAAATGATAACATTTCATTATGTCACTTGGATTTTGAGTCCTACCTCGTAGCTGACCATTGGGACATTCCTACTTCTTCCTCTTCCCACCCCCATGCCATAATCCCACCTCCCAAAAAATTAGTTTATTGATTAGAGTGCAGCACAAGAAAACCAAAGGTTCTATTCATAAAACACAGACGCCAAGTGTCAGGACAGGGAAACAGAAGACCTTGCTTTTCACAAGACCTTTTGGTCTAACTTTTCATTGAGCTACAGTTAGAAATGACATATTCTTCCGTGGGGCAAAGGTGTGAGGGGGACAAAGGGGAGCAGAAAAAAAATGTTAATATAGAATTGCTATACTTTTTGGGGGAGTGGGTGAAGTTTTTATTTTACTTTTTAAGATACATTTTTATTTTATATTATTATCTTGAACTACCTGGATTCTCACCTGTTCAACGTCCATTCAAGCTATTGCCAATTTCAGTTAACCTTGTTTAAGGTGTACCAAATACAAGCTCTTGTTGCTGCATTTGATATAACACGATTCATCATCTTAAAAGTTAATTACGCAATCTTAATTTTTAGTAGGAGAGGTACATTAGAACACAGAACTGCTATTAATAGTGTTCCCCTAAATAGAATAAACTGAAATTCTACTGAGTTCCCCCAGTAATGTTTTATGTCATTGTAGAAATACAAACTATCACTTTATTAACATTTCAATCACCTTGTCCATTGAATGTTCAATGGACAATTCAGAGGCTTTGTTACATCATCTGTCTCCATTTTATTTTACCATTATAAATTAAACTGATTATAAGATGCAGAAGTAATTTGTAAACTCTTTCAAGGGACATGATTTACATTTTTCTTCTACAAAGATTAAGATATCCCCCAACATGCTCCACTTGTGTTAAATATTAAATAAAGATACTTATACTATACATATGGAAAAAATGGAAGATATTTCTGATATGTTTTGGGATTACTTTTAGTATTCTAACACTGTTTATAATACTGGTGCAAATACTGCCACCAATAAAGAAACAAACATTAAAAAGGTGTCCTTTAAGCTTCCCTTTAAGGCATCTCCCATAATCGTATAATTTGCTCTGGACATCATTAAAATGTAAAGTTAATGAGGATTCAGCTGAAAACAGAAGAAATGTAACCTATTTTCAGGCAAAACTTCTAACACTGCAATCAGAGGGAAAACCTCTTTGATGTCTCTTTGTCTCTTCTCATTAATTTTCTTTTGGTTTAAAAAAAACACAAAGGCTGTTTAAACTAAAAAATGCATAGAAGTTTAAACATGGTAATTATAGTCAAGCTGCAATGAGGTCATTAGGATTTTAAAACTTTGAGATAAACAAAATTGAAATGTACGACTATTTTAAAAACATGTCAATACTCAATTTTAATTGTCTATGTGATACCCACTGTATCCTAAGGATTTAGTCTAGATACAGAATTGCTTCAAGATGATATAGTGAAGGACCTCATCCCCTATCCAGGGTAAAGTAAAGCAATCAAGAAATACATCAAAATGTAAAGCAATATAATTACTGTATTACCAGATACTACATTTGGTATTCATAAGCGCAACAAAGTATGCTTTCTGCAATCTCCATGCAAGAGAGATGGCAAATTGTGAGATTCTGCTACTTTTTACCTCTACAGTTCATTAAAGAATAAAATATTGAACAAGTTAAATAATTCTATTTACTCACAACATCTATTTTTGTTTATGAATACTGCCAAGGTACACACAAAGCTATATATTTCCGTTTTAACATGCTAATTCTTTCCAGCAGAAAATATCTTTAAGAGCTATTTAATTACATACATACTGGAGGATTCTACGATACACTGAAGTATTATGTATTTTTAGTGAATAATTTACAAGTAAATTTTCTCAAACCACAATCAAAACAATTTTTAACACTACTGTGTACAAAAGAAGATGATAGATTATCACAAACACAAGTAAGGCATTTAAGCCACTAATTAAAAGCAACAAATACACAGGACAAACATAACACTTTTAGTGTAGAAGGACATTAATCACAACGAAGCAAAATAAACATACCTATAACATTTTTCCATGTGCAAATATCACCTCTAGATAAAATGGGATGAGATGAGATCAATATATTAGCCTGTGGTAATTGTAAGTATGAGTTTTAATGCATTTGTGGACATAGGCTATAGCTTTAATAGAGAATTATTTACACTATTGAATCTTTTTAACATGTTTGATAAATGCCTCTTCAAATTAAACTGAGTGAATGATCAACAGGTCAGATGATCAACGTCAGATAAAATCAGATATTACTTTAGATGCAAGTGAAGAGCAACTTTAGAAGAAAGTCTCATACTCAATGCAAAGGAAAGTTTCGGGGTTTGTGGTTTGGTTTGGGTTTGGGTTTTGGTTTGGTTTTTTTTTGGGTGGTGGGGTGGTGGTGGTTTTTTTTTACTCTGCCATATTTTATTACAATTTGATCCTGCCCTTCACCACAGGCCAGTTTTGTGCTACCATCTCTTCAACTGCCTATTGAAGAGACAGCATCAGCTAATTTCCGTTCTGACTGAGCTGTTTTTCACATCCTGCTATCTTTCCCTACTTGTTTGCACTATCCTAGCATCATAGGCACAAAAAGACAAAGCACATCATTTAAATAACATTAATCCAAATATGAAGCTTACAAATATGAAAAGTCAGAAGCCTGATTCTACTGTCTACCTATAGTGTGATACTTAATCCATTATTTTTGTCTTCACGTTTTAGCATTTGTTTTGAGTCTGCATTAATTATTTTTGATAGGTGTTTTTCCATAGAGTGATGATCTGGTTTTAGAATCTTTGGAACAGAAGATCTCAAGGATCTCAAAAGTATCTTACAGGTCAACTAGACATAAATGAGGAGTGATTATTTACTTAAGAGATAAAACAATATAAGAATCGATTCAAAAAAAGGTAATGTTACCATTATTTATGTTCATAACTATGTAGTTTCAACACAAACAACCCTTCAAAGAAACTAAAGATGGATTCAGTTAACCCCAATAGAATGCAATGGGAGTTGAGGGTGTAATTCCCTCCATCACCATTTAAAATCCTAGCACAAAGTGTGGAAACTCTTTTGGCTACAATATCCAAGATACTGCTTTAAAAGCACTCACAGAAAATTCTTCCCCCCCCATTCCTTCCCCAGGTGTACATACTGTAATAGTTGAAGTTTGGGACAGACCACACAGTTTCGGCACAGTAAATAGAACTTTTCACTCCTGCTCCTCATCTTTTAACTGTGACACCTTCCACCCAGATTATGATGTGCTACTGGGTACTTCTACACAGTCTTATATTATTTGACTATCTATAGTATGCATCATTTGTTTTTACTAGTCAGTTCACCAAATTAGAAAACATTACTCTCCAAATAGCCAGTCATGGAAGAGTTCAGAAAAATTACAACCAACTTAAATATTGGGGGGTTTGGGTTTGGTTTTTTTTTTTTTTTTTTACATCCCTAGGGAAGTATAAACAAATAAACTCTCCAGACTATAACCCATTCCAGATAATAGATTACCACTATCAGTTTTTTGTTGCCACTCCTCCAACCAAGGTTATCATCCTTAATACTGCAGTTCAAATTTCTTGGTTTCTATCCCACTCTTTGATGAAATAAGTCCTATTAAAAAGTATATCGAAAGCTGTTTCCATTTAAAAAAAAGAAATAAAAATAATTTCCCTAAGAGCCAATCATCTATCAGCATCTGGAAATTTGACAAATGGTTTACCAAAACTTGGTAGCCCCAGCAGGGCCAAATAATTCCTTACTCATCAGGCAGGATTCAGCAGCATTCCCTTAGCATTCCTTCTCCCCACTCCAATGATGGAATCCAGCAGAGAGCAGGTGATACACCTTGTTCACAGACAATGATTATGTTAGGATATTAACAGAACATAATACAGTTCTTTATGATTAAAATGCGTCTTACCACTGTTATTCACAAGCACTGCTACAGGGAAGTATACCATGCACTGACCCTTCGCTATGAATCAGCATGCTATCGCATTTCATGTAGAATACTGCAGGACCAGCCTTGTCTCTGGTAGCACAAAAGGTGGGGTTTGGTTTGGTCTTTTTACAACCATTGTTGAAGTAAAACAGTAGTTTTGAATTAATTTTACACTTACTTGATAATAATTTAACCTCAAATCATCTTTCTTTTTAACTCTATTTCAATCTTTAAAAAAAAAAAAACTAAAATAAAACCAGCAAAAAACCACAAGAAAACCTGACAATGTCTCTTTTTGTTCATGACAAAAAAATATCACACCAAAGAGAAGCAGACCCATACTGCCTCAGGCACTCTGATAGGCCTCTTTTTGAATTAGAATTTACATTCTCTTGCAAGAAACTATCTAAAACAAAAAGAACCAGTAATAAAAATAGATCTAGTTCATCTTTTGCTTTACCAAACTTGCTTTGGTTGCACGTTAAACTTAAAGTGGTGCTCTGGGTATAATTACTGACCTACCTGTCAACAGACTAAACACAGACGCAATTTCTAAACTCCAATATTTCTATTGAAGACACTCGTAAGAAGTATCAGTACAACTGTGGATGGACCAAATGTCAGTCATTTCTGGGACAGTGCTTACAACATTAGGCAAAAAACCCAAAATCGCTATTCTTAATCTACGAGGAGTCTACTTTAAAGTCACTACTTCTTTGTTTCTTTTTCATCTGAATGACACTCTAATTAAATGTTCTTTACAGAAATGTCTATATCTAGATTAACAGCTGATTGCAGATGCATTAAGCTTTAAGCAAAAGTTAACACTCATTAACGAGATTACTTGTTGTGATTAAATAAGGACAAACAAAAACAAACCACCCTGGAAAATTTTGTGACTGAGAATGAACGAAAGTTAAAATTACTCCCTAGAATAAAGTCAAACACACACCCCCTTTAACAACAACTTTTTGACTCTACTCAAAGTATAATCTCTCTGCAGTTATTGGAATAACAGCCCTACTCTTAAAGGAGCACATTAACAGAGTTAATTGCAACAAGTGCTTCATCAAATTCTTAAATGCTTCGAATGCTGAAATATTAAGTGTTTCAGTAGTATTTGGTATCTAAATTGAGTCTCTGAAGAACTCTTTAAAAAGAACAACCACTCAAACTCCTCTATAAATTCAAGGAAAACTGTAAGTACATCTAGTGAATGAAAATAATTTGTTAAAATCACTAAAAAAACCTCCCTAAAAAAGTTTCAGTTTAGCAGTTAATTTCAACCTGCAGTTAAAAAGGCACTAGCTGTCAGTCAGTTTTCTCACCCAACTCTATCATGAAAAGAAAAACTGACAGATCACAGGAGCTTGCCTTTGTAAACCAATTCAGGAACTTTCATGCTTCTTATTTGTTAGGTTAAAGGTTAAATTGCTGACCTCTGCCCTCCTGCTTAGCAGCCTTTCCCTTTTTCTGTAAAGCTTTATTTTGGGGCTGTATTTACATGGATTAGTCTCTTTTCACGCTAAGAAGGAATCTGTTCACAGCCAAAGCCTTAGTTCTGGTTGTACAAAAAGCAGTCACAATTATTCAGCAGCAGACAATGACCATATTGTGGATTTACAAAAAAACCACCTCAGCCATGGCAAGTTCTGTCCTTGCTGCACAAAACAATAGAAGAAAAATCTTATCAAGCATTCAAGAGAAAGCAAACAAAGCAGGCCCACTGTGAACTTGATGATGTCAAGCTCCTTTAAAAAAATATAGATCAACAAAAGAGTTTAAAGTCTTGTGAGTGAGACTTTCTGTGCTGAATTTTTCTGTCTAGTTAAACAGTGCCAGCAGTAGCAATATAGTGCAGACTAGTAAATACTTGTGAAATAGAAAAGACTGTAGACAGAAGTAGTTAACGCATGAAGCAGAAAGGACAAACAGATCTCGTCCCACAAAATAACTTATAGAAATGGAAGAACATTCAGTTATATTTGATATTAACATTTCTGAGTTTATTAAATCTGGTATCATCAGATAAGAACACACCTAAAAATGTGTTAAATAAAATTTATGATGACTTGCAATATGACAGATTCTAATATTTTTTCATAAAGTTACTTTCTCTTCAAATTGAGTTATGCATTTCATTTATACTGTAAAAGCCAAACTGTGAACTGTCTTCAAGCAAAACAATTCAGACAGTGCTACTTATTTGATCTGGACACTGCAGTCCTAGTAGGCTCTTTGTGAAAATCTTCCACCTTGTTTCTACTTAGAACAAAAGCAATCAAAGGAAAACAGAAAAATAAAGCAGCAGCTTAGGAAAACTAGAATTTCCAAATACTACCTGCCTACTTAGATTTGGCTACTTTTCCAGTCCTGCTTTAGGAAGTTAGGTGTAGCAACATAATGCCATAAAGATGGGATAGGAAAATTTGTGATACCAGAGTTACAGCACATATTCAACAGAAAGCCCTTATTTAATGGAAAGAGACCCAAATTTTGCACTTCCTTTGTTATTCCTAAATCTTCATTATGTTACCTATTTCTCAATACAGAACTGACAGACTTCAACCAACAAAATGTATTCACCTTAAAAAAATAAAGGTTGCTCTGAGAGGTGCACGGGTAAGGTTCACAAGCTTTTGAATGACCAACTCTTAACTTAATCCTACTCCAGTAACTTTGCTTATGTTCAAGAAAATACTTCATCTCTATGGGAGGTACTGCTCTATCATCTAAAATTACAACATATGACAAAAAGATAATGATAAGGAGTAGCAGTATGTCTATTTTGCAGAGACAGAAACCTGCTAGTTCTCTCTACCTGTGAAAGTCCTATCATGGAAACCACAGTGACAACTGCAGAATAATTTTAAGGCCCAAGCACATGATGACTTCTCCCAGTAGAGTTAAGGACTTCGATTAGTTTAAGTTATAACATTTGTGATCTACTGGGAAGGGGGGAAGGGAGGGAAAAGAGCTATTACAGCACAAGGCTAGAACATGAAAAGTAAAGAAGGAAGTACTTAAACTACTCACAAGCTTCTAGTAGGAACAAGATTAGTAGTACATGCTACTCTCAGAGCCAATTCAAATGCAAATTTCATCCTTTCTCTCAAACAATGATAAACTCCCTCAGAGTTAATAGTTTCCTTCTAAGATTCATCTCCCTTTTCAACTTAGTGGTATGTTTTCGAGAAAAGAAAGCAGCACATGGCAAGTCTTACAGCAAGACCTTTTAAATTCTGTCATAAAAGAAGTAGTATAAACTACATTTCCTTTACTAATCCAGTGAACATTTGTTAAACTCTAACATGTCCATGCTATCACATTTAGGCTTCTAACTTACCATGTTTTTTTAAAAAAAAAAGAAAGAAATCCTTTAGCTGTACTAAACCATTTTAGCTTTTTCCTTGAACACACAGCAAGAATTTATGCTACACTCACAGAAAGATGAAAGATGAGGTCCTTGGAGAGAAAGGCCTTTTGGCACACTACATGGTAAAGCTATAGATTTGACACACTTTTATAATGTCTGCTTTGGCGAGAACACAAAAACCCCATACAAAAGCATGCTACGTCCTCCCAGACAGGGGTGTAGAGGGGGTGTCTTACTCTTGTGAGCATTTACTTTCAAATGTTCATACTTTAGAGACTATTTTGATCGGTTACTTTAGACTAACAAATTCTCTTTCTCTACATGAACAGTTTGACAGTTAGACTACAATTCTCCTCACAGCCCCATCTAACAAGAGAGGATCTTTGGCTGAGGCCCAGCAAGATTCTTAAGTTTGTCACATCGTATTTCTGATGAATGATCTGCAGCAGTTTTAAGATCAGAAAGTGCTTTGAAAATTAAAAGAAAGATTTCTTAAGTAGTTAGTATGCTTTCACTTTCTTCATATAGGTATTTAAACTAAAATTGCTAGTAGATTCTTTCTACTTCTGCAACTCAAAAAAACCAAAACAATCTTTTAGCTGAGGTTTTAAGAAAGAAAACGCAGTTCCATTGCACTTTACTCTACTTGCAAGTATACAATATGTCAGTAGTATAGAACTGAATTTCTAGAAATGCTTAAGCTAACTTCAGCAGGTATAATTTGTAAAAGAAACAATACAAGTTCTTTGTAATTTATCACCTCAATTTCTGTGAAGTTTTACTATTATGAGATGCCATGACAAACACACAAGCCCTCCATTATAAGGACTTCACAATCTCATAAAATGTGTTTTCCCTTCCTTTACATGAAGTTTAAAAATGGGAAAAGAAACCCAGTAAAACAGTAGTATTTCATACAAAGCATCTATTTTGCTCTCAAATTATCCACTGCATGTAACAATTCCAATGAATGAGCGAAGATCATGCACCAATGACACGGACTTATCATCAACATTTAGTAAGTTAAAACTGTGATCTGTGGCTTCAGTTTAGAACGTCCAACATTATTTGCTTAGAAATGTGCTATTTTATGGAACAAACACTGCCCTAGCACCAGAGAACTTAGCATTTCCAGCTAAGATTTAAATGGGTACCCTTTTAGCTTCTTGAATTTGAGAAGCACCAGCTACATCAGTGATGAAACAAACAGCACAGACATCCTCTGCTGCAAAGATTTTGTTATCATCGAGTATGAAAAGCACTGAAAACAAAATTTGGTTTTAAACATTTATCTTAAACTAGGGTGAACAGTAAAACATAACATAAAGCAGTATACTAACAAAAACAACGGTAGACCTTAAACGTGGCAAGTAGTGTTCAGAAGTGTTATAATAATTATTTTAGTGTCAACTAAAACATACATCTACTCATTTCTCCCAAGTCATACTTAATTACTTAAGTATCACAGCAGAAAGGCAAAACTAATGCAATTATAGATGATGTCCAGAATTTATTACTGGTATCTGCTGGGCAATAAGCTGTATTATTTTTGAGGCTCTATTTTATTTCATTCCTGAAGCAAGGGTTAACTCTTATCAGTGAAACTTCTGAAATAATCATGATAAATCTAAAAACTTTTTTGTTTGGTTGTGGTTTTTTTTTTAAAAGTAATTCACCTGGATTTAGTGAGGCAGATGGCCTCCTCATATCTAAGTGATAAGGAAAGTTAGAAATTCTCCTACTGTCAGAACTACACAGCACTAAAATGCATAAAGGCAAAGACACAAACCCCACACATAGGCAATAGAATACTAAAGACTTAAGTGAACTGGAATTTGTAATCAAATTCTTTTAAATCCTAACAATCTCTCTATTCACCTGGAATGGTTGCAAGCCAAAGTTACCAGCCATACTTGTCAAAGAGTTGAATTGTTGTGCCCATCAGTACAGTATTAGCATCTTACTCCATCCCAATTACACCATTGCACAAAAGGCACCTGTTAAGACCATTTAACCTAAGTTAGCCTATTAGCCAGGCTTCTATGTCAGCCTTGGAACTGCACCTTTTCCTCTGAGTCACCGTCATTTCCCAGTACTTACCTGATACTACAAGGGAAAGAATCAAAGTATTAACACTATAAGTTCTAGTCAATATTTTCCCTATAATAATACTCCATTTTTTAAATAAAACCATGACTATTTTTTCCTGTCTTCCTGAAAGTAAGTGTGTGGGAGTTGGTGAGAAGCACTAGACTTGCCAAGTTCCTATGCTTGACATACTTACACTTGACACACACAACACAGATTTCTCACTAGGTAACTTCCATGGACTGTCACTGTAAAGATGCAGACTCCATTCTTTCTATTCTATTTTGCTGCCCCAGACTTTTGGTGAGAAGGCATCAACACTTTATCAGAAGAGGGTATGGACAAGAGAACGGTGCTATTTGACGAAACTGAAAAGTAGAAAATGAATGAATGCATCACTGAAGTATTAAGTGAAGGAATTCTGAATTCCAGACAGCCCAAATAAAAAAAAAAAAAGTATTAAAAAAAAAAAGAGCAGGAACAAAGTTAAGATAAAAGCAGTTTTGTATTTTCATTCAATTTTAGGAAGTCAAATTAAAAAAAAAAAAAAAAAAACCACAAAAAACCCAAACCTCACACACTAACTTAGATACAATTAGCTAAGGGGAAGTCCCAGCTTTCACGGAAATCACAATCATAAGGCAAAAAACTGGTTTGGTAAATGTCTTCTCTTAAAGAAATATCTTCTTAATAACAACTATTCATCTTAATATTGCTAGTCACAGTTGCAGCTATCTTGCTTCACAGTTCTCAAAACAAAGATACCACATTTACATAAAGTGACCCAGTAAGAAAAATCCGTAACTCCCCAAATAAGATCTACAAATATAACAAAGAAAAGAACAAACACAGCTTTTAGATACAATTGAACGCTGGAATTGTATAATGTACCAGACTTCATGTGCCAGAAATATACAAATCACCAATGCTGAGCACAGATGATCATTATTTCTAAACAATCTAGAGGGGAAAGGAAAGAGTGACCACAGCTGAGCTGATCCAGTGATCATTTCCTTTCTCAGTTCACACATTTCCTTGTGGTTTGGCAGAGTTCTGCTTGGATTGGAATAAATCAATGTTTGCTGTTTCAGTTTCTTTGGTTTCAATGAAGTTTTCTTCTCATACCTTATTAAGAGTACAAAACATACTCCAGATGTTCCTGAAGCTTACATTTCTAGGAATCAAACCTTAGGATCATGGGATAGTTCAGGCTGGAAGGGACCTCAGGAGGTCTCCAGTCCAACCTCCCCTCAAAGAAGGGCCAGGTGTGAGGTCAGACCAGGTTGTTGAGGCTGTGATCCAGCTGCGTCTTGAAAATGTCCAAGGATGGCACACAACCTCTCTGAGTGACCTGGTCCAATACTTGACTGTCCTCATGGTGAACACATTCCCAATAGTCAGTTAGAATGCCTCTTGATTCAGTCTATGTCATTGCCTCTTGCCCTCCTGCCATGCACTGCTGTGAAGAGCCTGGATATCTCACCTTGATGAGCTCCTCATAGGTATGGAAGGCTGCTATTCAAGTTCCCTGAAGTCTCCGGGCTGAACAAGCCCAGCACTCTCAACCTCTCCTCACAGTGCAAGCGCTCTAGCTCACTCACCATCTTGGTGGCCTTCCATTGAACTTGTTCTAGTTTATTAATGTCTGTCTTGGAGCCCAGAACAGATTTTTTCCTTCTGCAGTCAGCTGTCCTGGTAACTAAGAGGGAGCCTTCTATACGATAGTCAATGGATAATGCTGCTTTCATTCATTTCAAAAGTTATTAACCAAATAAACTTTTAATGCAAGATTGTTAACAATTACATGAGCAATAAAGCTACTTGAATTATGTACAACTGTCTGTCAGTAGTTAATAACACAAGTCAGTATCTCCCATTTTAGCAAGATGCAAGTGAACTATAAAATATATTAAAGCTTTTAATTGCAGTTGATATTTAACAGTCACATGGAAAACATCCTTCACTACACAAACTTTTGAATAAAACAAAATAGAGGTATATTTACCATCCCACAAGCCAGACAATCTCCCACACTAGCACTGTTATAGCTTTGGAGCAATTCATTGTCCTCAAGACTATGTCAGAAGATTGATATAAGAATTAAGAGCATTGTAAGTGATCAGTGGTACTATTATACTAGATACCAACTTCAAAAACAGTTGTCTGAGTTAATTTTGGGATCCATTACATGGGAAGAAACAATTTTTTAAACATGCCTGATAATTTGCTCCTTACACGCCTTTTATACATTTTGCATTTCTTAACAGTAACTGCTCCTTGCCATTTAATGTACATTCCCTGACTGCAAAAAAAAAAAAAAAAAAAAAAGGTTGATATATATATTCTTGGTCTTCTGGCATAGAACAGCTAGCCAAGAAGTAGAAAAGACTACATGGAGGTCTCTGGGTCTATATTTCTAGAATGGTGATTTGCCTGGGATAACAGCTATGCTGTTAAATACAGTTGATGCTCCGGAGAACCAAACAACAACCTTCACTTAGAACAGAAGGACAGAATATGTGGGGATACACAAATCTAAGACTTCCGAGAATAAAGGGCACCTCTTAAATATAAAAATATTGGTTGGGAAAAATCTTTTAAAAGATTATTCAAAGAGAATTAATAACTTCAGAATATATGAGTTGTAAAAACAATTATTAAAACAATTTTTTTAACTCACTAAAAACAATTTCTGAAGGTTTTGCACCTACAAGTGCATACAACAAACCTAAAAACACAACTAAGTGAAACTCCCACAGAATCAGTTGGTTTATAGAACAAAATGTATACTAAATTCTCCAATTAAAAACCTGTAAAGTAGTTTCCGTGCTTTTTAACCCACCTTCCCACAGCAGGGAATTAATCCCTCCAGGGGGATGCAAACAAACTTCAAAGAGAAGATTATACCCAGACACTAGTACTGTACAATGTAATGTTTATGGTCAAATTTGTTCAGATTTTCTGGCACTAGAATCCAGGTCAGATGTGCAGAAACAAAGACTAGTCATTAAAAGGGCTCCTGCAGTTACATCAAATAGTCGTGATGGCATATAGCAGTAGGACAAGCCAAAACTGTATTCCAGTTAGAGCTCCTATGGAGGCTTTGGCAGTAAAGGAAAGAGTTGCAGCTATTTGACTTTTGCTGACTGTAACACATAAATACAGATATAAAAGGAGATAAGTGGCTTTCCAGTCAATAAAATACAAAAATCCTTTCTATTGGTTCATTATCCCATATATACAATACACACATGATCATTTCATAAAAGATAAAAGGAATATTACTTCAGTATATGTTGACTAATCATAATTATTTAATTTTGACATCCCTCCTTTTCATAACATTCTAGAGACTGATCTCACAAAACAGTATCTTGAACTGAATTCTGGGATTATGAATTTCCACCTTTGCTTTTCCTCCTTATTTGATCAAGTTCCTCAGGTTTAGAAAAAAGTGCAATCCAAAATTCACAAATATACTTACAAGTTGGTTTCAGCAGTTATAGGACTTCTCTAGCACAAACATAGGAATACTTGTCAGAAATAATATTATAGAAAAATACTTGTGTAATTATGGCTTAATAACAACGATTGGTAAAAACAGTTAACCAAATCATAAGCTGCTTTGCCGCCTTATTTCTAGATAAAACTCATTTGATCAAAGAAAGAATTCTGGGAACAGATAAAAATACTTCTGTAGACAAGTAAGAAAGAGGAAGTAAAAATAAATTCCACACAAGAAGTTTTAGAGTATTTTTTGGTTTAAAACTACCCATTCCTTATATAAGCAGCAAATACAAATCCGAAAATGCATTTACTTTTTCAACCTAATGAATTAAGAGTTATTTCTATTTTAAAAGACAAAAAAGGCAAAACAGTCAAAGAAGTCAAAAAATTGCCCACAATCAGCAACAGAGGCAAGAATTTCTCATTATTAGTCCTAACTGTAAAAGATTCCGCAGAACCAGTGATTAGGATATCTTTAAAAGCTAGAACAGCATAATATTAAATATACTTCATTATCTCACAATATATGGTTCTTAAGAATAGTTTTAGCCAATAAATAGGTAGAAATACAGTGCAAAGCAGTACCTTTCCCAATGCAACTGAATCCTGAATAGGTTACTTCTGCATACACTTCAAAGGTAGTTTCGGGATTTTGTCTGGGGAAAAAAAAAAAAGCATTCAGCACATTGAGAATTTTTTTCAAGTGTGCTTTCAATTACTCATCAAAAAGGGTTCTAAGAATGCATACGTTACAATGACAACTTGATAAACTAGATTTCTTGTTTTATAGTCTCTGATGATTTCACATCAGATCTTTCTGCCTTACTCGTATGTAACAAGATATGACTGAAGCTCAGATGAGTCAGTATGAGCCCGGTGTCTAACAAACTTCTACAGAATTAAAAACAATCAAAACAATAGAAATCAAGCACACAGAACCTTTAAGTCAATTCAATTGTTGTGACTAGTCCGCATTTCTAGATACTCAAATATCACAGGCCTATCATTCAGAACTTTGCCAGAAAAAGAAAGCCATGCCTTTTATATCACCTTTCAGAATGCTACTCAGATAGAGAAACAACAGCTATTTCAGTTCTTGGCCACAATAGTAATTTTGATTACATGTGCAACTTGCAAAAGCAAGTTCTTTTTATTTCACCCTTACTTTCAAATGAGAAAGTAAATCACCTATGTGCTAAATACAGGGATTTTTTTCAGAAAAAAAAACCCAAACTCTGAATACTCTTTTCACCAAACTGAAAACAGTCACATTGTCCAACATGGGACAAACAACCCAGGTTCACATTTTCATTACTGTGACCCTGGAGTTCAACTTCAGGACACCTATTTGCTCAGGGAAAAAAACAAAGAAGTTGCAGTCAAGAGGATGGAAAGTCATTTTATGCATACATTAATGGAAAACTTAAGAGGCTGTATTTAGGATGAAGACAGCTCCCCTCTTTAACACCTGTCAAAATATTTCTCTCTCTTTGTTGAAAAAAAGGCCATGCTGAAGAATATTACAAATGCACAAGGTTTCACCTCATGAGACTCCAGAGTCTTAAATCCAGAAAGGTGCCAGATGCACGTGAAATAAGGAAATAGGTGCAATAGACAAAAATGATACCAAATTCAGCTACAAAATGTAAATGAAGCTTGACAAGAGTCTGCTCCAGAGTTATAAATATACCAGTAATAAAAGCAGGAAGTTAATGATGTAAGACTTTAAAACATTTAATGTACATTTTCAGTTCTTACTAATATAACCCCATAAGTGAAGCTCTGGAATTACGTTTCATAAGGAGCATGTAAAGGCAGCAGGTGATTATATAAAAAAAGCGTATTTTGAGTTAAATTTCTGACTATAGCAATTTTAGCTACTCCAAATTTTTTTGAGATTAAAGAGAATCACACATTAGACTGTAATTGTTTAGTTACTGAAATAAGGATTTTGTAAGTCTGAACATGTGACATTTTATTTTTAGATTTTCTGGTTAAAACCAAGAATCAAAATTGCATAATTACTGCTCTAAATTTATCACTGCGTGCACAGTGATAATATTGTCTCCTATGTGTTAATGTAAACTATCTAACACTAGAAAATTGTTGCGGTATAATTAACTTGTGAATTTTGTTAGCTCCCTTGCAGCTAAGGATGAAAATTTTGACAAAAACCATATATATATATGTGCTAGAATTCCCACCTGAATAGTAATTTAAAAAAATGAAACTCATCTTACCCAGCACCTCAAACCAAACATATAAACACGTCAAGGAGTTCAGCCTACCCTTCAGAGATTTTCTGGTTTTTTTAATCCTACTTTAACACCAAAAGAGATTAAACAAAACATTTCTAACCATGCCACAGGCCCACTTAGTGTAACTCAAGTGGCTTTAAGCCAAACCCCACACCTATTTAAATCGACAGAAAAGCTACCGTTGGTTTCAGTAGCACAGGATCACACTCTACAGTTTTACAGAGCACCTCTCAGGAGTAACAATATGGTTCACAATTCAATTCATGTTAATTTAATTTGCCACCAGTTCCCAACTGATTTGTCTTAAGTAGCCATTTTTCAGAAAACTACATAAATAAGTTATGAGAAATCTAAAATCAATAAATCAACTATCATTTTGCAGTATAAAACAAACTTGCATAATTCTCTCTGTGCTACTTAGAGTTGCTGCATATAATCTGCTTTAAATATTGAGATTCTTAGCTACATTCCTACAAGTGTGGTACAGGATGAGGATGAAATGATATCCATATAACACCAGAAATGTATTTTTCTTTTCATATATATTGCTGTGCAGCCTTATCTTACCCTCCTTGTTTATGTCTTTATTTTTAGCACCCTGTTTCCTTAATTAAAAGTTTATAAATTTTACAATATTTTTACAGCTAATGGATAAAATAACAAACACCTTTTTAGTATTATGTTAGAGTCTGTGTTCAAATTCTTTAGGAAAACACTGTATAACACAGCTGGAAAGAGCACATACTATATACCAAAACTTTCAGACAAAAAGACATTAAATTTCGTATTTTAATATTCCATGACAAACGTCCACTTATTTCTATGAACAGTGAAATTAAGGTAGCTTTGCCAAGTCAGAAACTTAGTATTAAAGGCTGCATTCAACAAGCTAACACCTCAGTATGAGAATAAAGTCATTGTTGAACTCTGAATATTTTATAACTTTCCAGTGGAATTAAGGAAACAAGTCACTATAAGACTTCATACAGTTTGCAAATACAGCATAAACATGCATCATAATATGTATATTTTGCAGTCCATTTTTATGACTGTTAAACTACCCTGCAGACATCTAATGCCACCTGTGCATTGTACTGAAACCTCAACACACTGAAATCATCCACAGCATTATAAACTTAAACACGCACACAAAGTTTTTTTTTGTCCCTACAGCCTCCAAATAATCACTTAGAGACCCATGGTCAGTTATCATGTGAACATACAGATGCAATAAAAAAAATACATAGGACATGTATGTACAAAAATACATAATACCCCATTTATTTGATAATTGGATAATTTCAGATGGAAATGCAATACTTTTTTGTAAATAGAAATTTAGGAAGGAGCTCTACGAGAAAAGAATGCTTTTGTGATAAATGCGAGTTGTATGAATTACTTCAAATCTCTGATGTGGAAATAGCTTTAGTATCAAAGCAATCCATCAGAAATTCAATTTTACATTGAAATAATCTAATCTTTTAAATAAGATTTTTATGTACCTTTTACAATCAAAATTATTAGTTTTTACCAAATTGCAAGAGATTTGTGCAGAATAAAATTAAATAAAGTCCTTCTTCAAAACTGTATGTAAGGAAGTACATACCTTACGTATTTAAAGGCACCATTTGAATTCTGTCAGGAGCATTTTTTCTACACATAGGAAAATGTAATAGCACTTATGACAGAAAGTATCATTCTACTTAAAAATTGAGGCATCAGAGAGGAGCCTGACACTGTTTGATAATTAGCTGTCTTTCTTTGAACAAGACTTAGTTGCTCAACTCTTGCAGAAAAAAATTATTAGTAGAAATGTGTAATTACTAATGCAATTCAGAAATTGCACCTCAAATCCTCATTAATTTCCACATACTTAATTTTTTCTGTCTGGTATTCCCTAGGTAGATAATATTACAATTCAGTATATAGCAAACTTTATGTTAAATAGCTGAAAGCATTCCCAGATTAACATTAGGGATCTCTTCTGTCATCACTGAAATACAACTGCCTCTGGAAAGGAACATGCCAAGTTTTTTTAAGGTGCAATGCAATTCTGTTGGACCGATTGATATTGATACATTCTTTTAAAAAAATGAAAAAAAATCCTCTCTCTTTTGTAATGTCTTGAGTACTGAAGGCTCCCAAGAAGTGATAGCAGCCAGGTTAACTAGATTTCTATTTTACATTACCTTGTTGGCACAGAGTGCCTTGCACGTACAGTAACATGCTCCGACATGAAGCTGAACCCAACAGTGTAACCCAATACTCAATTTACCTTTCTTTCGCCTGCAGCTATACACAAGCCAAAAGTTTACAGGATTACTGGCAACTTCTTGATTTCTTTCACTTCAGTCAGATGAGCTACTGATAGTGTCGTCTAAGCAATCTTTCACTCAAGTGACTCATTACTATACATCCATCAAAAATGTAACTGACACATATGTCCAGGTTTGATGCAGAGTATATCACAGTGTGTGCAAGTGATCATGTGCCAAGGAGTTTAATATCCCTTGTAATTATCAATCCATAGCAAGAAGCAAGAGATCTGACTACTGGATTTTTGCTAGGACTCCAACACATATTGGCGACACCCACTAAAGGAGGCATGCCTCAGTATAACCAATTATAAAACAGTTTTCTCATTCACGCTCTCACCTGCCCCAATAAGGGAGCTACCTATCAACTTGAAAATCTTTGCTGGATTAAACATCCAGCTCAGAAAAGCAGACCAGAAAAGCCTCTTACTCAGATAGGCTCTCTCATTCTTTATATATTTCAAAATTGTTTTGAAATTGTGTCCTTACTCTACTTGGGCACAGTGTTCTGTCCAAAGTGGAAAAAAAACAATTTATTAATTGTTGCTCAAGGCGAAGTTGCTTAATCACACAATGGACAAAATGCTTTCTCACAAAGTCCAAGAGGAATGAAAAGTAATGCTTATATGGGATATCACCTATGTTTTCCTGGTGACAGAGAAAGACATGGGCTTTGTAATCTTGAAAGATATGGTCACACTGAAACAGACTTTGCACCGAAAAAGTCCTAAAGTCCACTGGCTGTCATAAATACTTCTAACTGCTACATCTCCTCACTGATACCGGTGAGGTTTCCAGTTGAAGCGTCTCATCTGAGTGATTATATTCACATTCAGGAAAGTGTATGCAAAGCCATTAAAGGTCAAATTAGCGATCAAAACCCTAAAGATCATAAACATAGCTTGTGGATTCAGTATGTACACAAAAGAAACTATATTTTAAGTGAGCATCAGTCTTTTAATAGATTTAAGGTCAGGTTGACATAAAAAGTCATTTCAGACCATAATCTTGAAGTGACCCAAGCAAGGGTGACCACTGCAAGATCTGAAGGTGCAAGTGACAGATGTAACCTGCTCTGCTGTCAAAATGGTAACAATTTTGGATTCTACCTGTATTTGAAAGTAAGCTAAGAGTTTAACTAGTTTCTCGGACTTTGATTCTTTGTAGCAGTGGTTGAGAACCTATACATTATCTTCTGAAGAAGGAAAGTTGCTTTCTGGAACCAACCAATCACCTCAGTGCTATCATTACAAGCAGTCATTATCCACTTACATTTTCCTAAAACACCTGGCTGGGTAGACACACATTTACGTCTATCCAGCCTCTGGGCTTGGGAGCATGAAGATGTGTCATCACACTAAGGACACTACAAACTATGTCTCCTCCAGTCTTATATTTGAGTTAAACAGAAGAGGTGAAAAGTTAAACCCCTATGTAATCTTGACAAACACTCTGTTCAAGAAGGAAAAGCAATTGCTCAACAGCACCTACTGAAACTGATGAATAAAATACAATCTAACTGGATCTCTCCACTCTATCACACCTTTTGCACACAAAGATGTCAGCACTACCTGCTTAGCGATAGCTTTCTTATACCTCTACCTGTCTCAGAGGAGATGAATTTGCCTGGAATGGCATATGAATGAACTGAGATCTTTAATGTGACAATAGCAAACATACCAAAAGGGCTTACCAATAAATCAACCTCCAGTTTTATGAAAATTAAAAAAATATTGAGGGCATGGAGCCGCAGGCCCAACACATTAATCACTTACACCACTCTTCTCCTTCCCCCAAACCCCCTTGCTAACGCACTTCCAAGACATCACAGCTAGACTATTCGTCTTTCCTTTAGCACACTCTAACCCAGGCAAGGAGCCATTGAGCTCTCTCGACGCCACCACACCCCCAAAACAGACGCCACCAGCGCTTTCCCATTCCAGCAGCCCCAATCCTCCTTAAGGCCTGCACCGATAAAACTCAAACTGCCCTCACAGCCTGGCCCTACGCGCTACCACAGGGAGACCTGAAGACAGGGAGAAAGAGAGTAGACGACAGACCAGGTCTGGGGTTGAGGGCGGGAAACGACACTCTCCTCCGCTCCTCAGGGCAGGGGGACGGGGGAGCCCCTCGCCCCGGGGTCCTGCCGCTGAGTTGGGGCTTGACGGCACGGGGCCCTCTGCCCTGCCGCCTCCTCCCTCCCCGGCCCGCGAGCTGGCCTGGGGGTGGGAAGCACTCTGCCCCCTTTTTCCTCCCCCTCCTCCTCGCCCTACCCCGAGGCCTGTAGGCTCGGCCGGGGTCTCGCCCGCGCGGCCTCAGAGGGAGCTGGAAGCAGGGCGGGGAAGTCCCCTTCTCGCTCTCCAGAGCCCTCCCGCTTTCCTGAGGGCCTGCAAGCGGGGCTGGAGAGCTCCGGGGGGCACTCACTTGATCCTGGATCCCATGGTCTCTGGGGGGCCGCATAGGCCCGGGCCAGAGAAAGAGAAGGGGGCGGGGGGGGGGGGGCCGGAGCTCGGTGGGCTGCGCTCTCTCCGCCGCTCGCCCCCTCACTCCATCCCGGCCAGCGCCGCCGTCGCCCCAGCCGAGTCACGGCGCGGCGCGAAGGCTGCCGGGAGCTGTAGTGCGGCGGGGCCGCGAGGGCGCTGGCGCGGGCGGGGCCAACGGCCGGCCGGCACCGTAGAGCCCGCCGCGCGCCCCGCTGTGTTGGCATGGCAACGCACGCTGCGCGCGCGCGAACCGTCCCGCCTTGCCCCCTCCCCGCGGCGGGCGGGGGCCGTCGCTCCCCTCAGGGCGCCTCAGGCGGGTGTCCCGCGGCGGAGCGGGCAGCGCTCCTCGGCCGCCGGCCGCGCTCAGCGGCTAAAGAGCGCCCAAAAAGCGCCCAAAAAGCGCCCAAAAAGCGGCCAAGAGCCCTAGCGAGCAGGAGCGCCGGGAAGGGGGCTGAGAGGGAGGCTCATCCGCAGCTGCCGGTCGTGGGGGAGAGCTGCCTCCCCGCCCGCCCATGGCGCCTGACGGCCTGTCAGCGGGAACTGACTCGTCAGGCACCCCCTCCGCAGGGCCAAAAGGCGCCAGAAGCGTGACCCAGAGCCCCCAGCAATCCGCCGGGGACTGACCTCCAGACAGACGAGGACCAGGACTGGCCATCCTGGAAAGCCCTGTAAGGAGGTGAGCCATCCCCACCAGGACAGCACCCTGCGTGGCAAGAAACAGGCTGGACTCCCAGGCAGAAATAAGTGTCCGGTGCCCAGGGACTACAGAAGAAATCAAAGAAAAAAAGGCAGAGAGAGGGGCTGCGAGCTGGTACCCTTGCAGAGCTATGATAGAACATTTTGCGCTGTTGGTCACAGAAACCAAAGCTGCTGAAAAGGCAATAAAGGATGGCTAGAAAGAATTACAAGCCCAAGTAAGGTCATAAAGGGGACTGGAGACTCCTCAAAAAGAAGTGAAGGAGAGATGAAATGCAGTCTCCTGAAAACAAAGCTTACATTGACTCAAAAATTGCAGTAAGACAGATTTTGAAACGTGCCTTATTGGAGTTGGCAAACAGGATCAAACAGGTACCCAACAATTTTATTAAACATGTTTTACAGCGAGTTTTCAGGAAGGTTTGGGCAATTTCTAGCGTAATTTAACAGTTTCTAACTTTTTAGAGTTGGAGATGATCTGCAGTGAGGAACAAAAAAAATTGGAAATTTGCCTTAAAAAGACCTCTAAACTGCAGATCACCATGGAAGCCAACTGCTTGGCTGAAGAATCTAGTCAGCTAGAAAGATGGGAGAGAGAGAATACATACTATACCTTTGTATCCCATTTGCTCCCCAGAGAGGCTGAGTAGGAGAAATCATACCATCCTCATTCAAGTAATAAATACAAAATATGGTAAACATTCATGCAAAAAGTCCTGGAAGATTTATTCACAGTTATAGGAAGTCAAATAAATGCTTGGGTAAATGAGAAGGAATGTTTCTAGTAGTAATTTGAGTACTTCAGATGAGGTACTTCCACCACAGGCTTCCGCCCACACCCCCTGCCTCTGCCGCCAGAGCCCTGTGTAAGCTCAGGCCTCAGCACCCAGTCACAGCTTGAGCTTGAGAGAGTGGTGAAACACTGGAAGAGGCTGCCCAGGGAAGTGGTGGAGTCACCATCACTGGAGGTGTTCAAGGAACGTGTGGACGTGGCATTTTGGGACATGGTTTAATGGGCATGGTGGGGTTAGTTGATGGTTGGACTTGATGATCTTACAGGTCTTTTCCAACCTTAGTGATTCTGTGATTCTGTGAGCCAAGGGGTAGATATACCTATACCCAGTCCTGATCCTGAATTACTGTTTGGATTTCCTGGATTGACCTCAGACCTGTTACCTTGGTTTTGCCTGATGGCCACTGGACGGTTGGGAGGATCTGCTGCTGTCAGCACCCCGACTCTGCTTGCCCAGCCTGTGTCTGTGGGGCTGCACCTGGTTGCCGAGTCATTGCCCAGCATGCATTGTGGTCACCCTCGGCTCCTGACTAGCTTTTGTTAGGGTGCAGGTGGCCTTTGCTGCTCCCTCACATGCATTATATAAAGGTGATCTATACCAGCGTTCCCTGTCTCAAACAGAAATACTCGTATCAATATAAAGTAGCTTTTAACCAAAATTACTGTGTTCAGACCAGGGATATTCTTCCCCTTTAAATAAACCAGTACACAAAAGGTTGTATGTGTAACTGTCAAATGAAGGTGAGTTTATAGAAATATTGGCAAAATTGGTTACAAAAGCAAAAAAAACCCAGTCAGGAATGAGGGAAAAAATAAGGAAGCTGGTAAATACAATGCTAGTGCAGTGTGAAATAACTCAACGATATGAAAAAAAAAAAACATTTTAAGAGTGGCTAACACAGTTTTTTAAATTTCATCACCCTTTTTGGAAAATGGATTGACATTAAACTTAAGAGGTAGAGCTAGAGACTCACAGTTTTAGTTTTGCTCTGTTCTGTGTGCTTTTTAAAGATTTGGTAAAGTTATTAATATGAGCAGATCTAGTAAATATTTAATGGGGACAGTGTAATATGCAAGAATCATAGACTGGTTTACATTTGACAGGTTTTAGACTGAACATACTAAGGAATGAAATGCTAGGTGATTCAAATGAGCAATTTAAATCCTCTCACAGAGTAAATGAATGATTAGGAAGTATGCATTCACCCCAATGTGGAGAAAACAAGGTACAAAAATTGGATTTCGAGAACTAGACTGAAAGGACTGGATAGTTGAGTTGGTGGAGGAACTGATAGTGGCTGATAACTAACAAATGCCAGGAAAAATGGCTTGCAAAACTAGTGTTTGGTAATTACCTTTAAATATGTCTCAGTGAAATATCTATTTTGTAGGTGACTGATTTGTAATGAGCGTATTTTCGTACCCCTAGGGGAAGAAATTATAATAGCAACCCCATGTTGGTACCTGTACATCAGCAGTTTCTCAACCTGGATGATGCGCAGGTGCATGCTAAAACTTTTGAGCAGGAAATATTACAGTTACATAGGTTATGTGATAAGCATGAGAGAATCAATCTGAAAAACAATATGTTAGTGTATTTCAAGAAGAGGATGACCTACCTCAAGCTCACAGTTAATAAAGAGTTTAATTAATAAAAATAAATGGGAATGTGTATGGAAAATTGCAAGGTTCTGTCCTTGCTACAGAAGACATGCTAATTGGTCTGGCAACGTGAAGACTGCAAATTCAGTCTGTGAAAACTCTAGTTTAAAAGACTGCCTAAGAAAACATGTGTGAGCTTGTAAATCTAGTAATGCTAAGACAGAGGAAACCAGAAAGGTGAGGAGAAAATGGGTGACCAGAATTTCTTCTAGTTAAAGGATAAAACAGACACTCAATATGGAATTAGTATGGTACACTCTAAGTTTATTTTGTATGCATGAAGCAAGCAAAGTCAGGTATATTCCAGAATCCAGTGCATGGATACAGAACACGGCTTGTACTCTCCAAATGGTGATAATAAAATAGGAGAATTAATTCAAAACTTCATCTAGAGACTGAATATTCAAATATTTGTTCAAATTATGAAAAGGATGTTTTCTGTGTGGAAGTGCCAAAAGACAATGGGAAAACAAAAATGTTGAACACCACGTAGATGTTCCTGTTCAAGTGCAGGAAGTTTTTCTTTCTATCTACCTAATATTAATTCGTGTTCCAAGCTGTAGAACTTCCTTTTTTTTTTCCGGTTTACCTGGTGTATTGATGTAAACAAGCTGTGCATTAGGTAACCCAAATTACATTTTCTGCAATTCTGTTGATGGTACTAATATCTGCAGCTGGCCCAATGGTTTGGTGGTGATTGTATAACAGTTACAGGGCAGCAGAGACAGTGAAGCCCCTAAGGAGAGGGAAGGGTTTAACCACACAAGGGCTACAGCAGTGCCTGCTGGCCTAGCCATCGAGCAATGTTTTTGAATGTCTCAGAATAGATGAGCTGATTAACTGCGAATCACCCTCCCAGAAGAGATGAAGCATTAATAGCAAACAAAAGGGAAGCAGAAGGGAAACTTCAGGCAGAAGAAAATAATCCAGGAATTAAAAGATTGGTGAAAGCCTTAGGATACTTCCAGATTGACCAGAAAGTCTTTGTTCAATACCATAGAAATAGAGGTTTCATACTGTGCACTTTAGGATGAATTCGGGTGAATGTGGCTGGACGTATATTTTAATATGTAATGCACCCACAGCAACAAAGGTACATGAAAACACAGTTAACTGTTTCTTCTCGGTCAGTGACAACCCTTCGGAAGCGTGCTGTAATCTGAATTTACTTGGGAAATTATCTCTGCTACATCTCAGCCAATGGGAATGGCAAGGAAAAAAATGCTGACTTTATAGATCAATAGTTAAGCTTCATCTAAAAGGTTATGCCTTGAAAGAGAATACACTGCTATCTGAATAATATTGATTATAATGTTCACGTATGTTTTTCCAAATTTCTCGGTGGGTGAAGATTAGGAAAATCTCTACCAATGTTTATAAAATTATAGAAAGCTTATTAAAGATTTTTTTTAGATGTGAAGCACAAGTTATTTTATCAACCTCAAGCTTGTAATTCTTGTCGTTATCAAACAATATGCCTCATGAGTTATGGATCAGGTCATCGGCCCATCTTGTGTGCAAACAGCCTCCAGAAGTGTTCACATATGTTGCTTTAGAAAAAAGCCTGTTCTTAACTCTCCCAAACTGTGATTCATCAGGCATTGTTAGGGTAGCTGGTTAGCCTTCAGAGACGTTCGTTTATGCGCTGAAACAAGAGAGATGTTTAAATCTGCATATGTGCCTACTTGTATGGATGGAAATGGGCTACATCTACTTGTTTTCCATTACAAGTTAAAAGACAATAATCTGTAATTGCACAGAGTGCAACTGATCTTTGGAAAATACAGTAGAAAATACAGAATCTTACCAAAAAAAGGAAAAAAACCCCAGTCATAAGAACGTAACCGATGAGTTAAATCAAAAGCATTCTGTCTCCAAAACTGGACACTGGCAGATGTTTAAGGAAGAGTGTAAGAACATAGAAGCATGTAGAATCCTCTCCCAGACTCCAATAAATTAATGTATTTTCTCAGCCACAGGTGCTGCTTCTATATAATAGCTTTTGGGGATTTTTCTTCCATTAATTTGTTCCGTTGCTTTTAAATCCACGTATAATTTAGAATCCACTACTTTCTATGGCATGGAGTTTCCATAGCTTAATCGCATGCCAGGTGAAAAAAAACCCTCATTTTGTTTGTGTTGAACCTGCAACAGTAATTTCATTTGACGACTCACCAAATATTGTATTGGAAGTGTCAGGGAAGGGCTGTTTCTTATTTACCTTCTTCATGTCTTCCATGATCTCATAAACCTTATGATTTTATGGTCAAAATAAGAAATGTAGATGTATCTCAAGTTTTCTCCTAAAATAAAAAAGGCCTTTTCTTTCCATTTCTGCATAGCAGTGTGGCAACGTTATGCGTACTTTCTATATCGTACATAAAAAGCTAAGTGAGCAGTAAAATACCTTTCCTTTTAAGTGTTTGAAGTACCATACACTGAATGACCTTTTCATTCTCCATTCACAAAGAAGTAAGAAATAACTATTCTTATTTCTGAAACCTGTGATTATACCAATAGCTATAACTCAGGCCCATGAAATCCTTTAATATAAAGAGCCATGCTGGAGACTCATTCCCCTAAAGAAAAGAGCCCAGGATGATTGACCTGAAATGACCTCTTCATTTTTTAGTGAAAGGAGATCTAAATATGGCAAACATTTCCTTGCGTTACTGTCTCTCAGCAGACTACGTTTTCCCCCATCAGAATCTCTTATGATTAACAAAAATTGGTTATTTAATTTTATGAGGAAACTAGCAAATTGTCTACCAGAACTATCTGTTCTTTGTCTTTAACTGTGCAGTGATTTTTCTGTCAGAACATCTGGTTTTTTTCTCTGTAATTATTTCCATTGTTTGCATCACTTACAAGAGTGATCACATTTTCCGTTTCGGGGTCTTTAAGCTGGCTTTTATATTGACCTAAAGAACCAAAGATTCACAAGTCTGCCACCATAAAAAATGGTGTTCAAATGACTAAAAATTAATTATTATTTTAAAAGAAACACAAAATCCAATACATTTTTTGTTTTGTTTTTAGTTTACCTTTTTCCCTCTCTTTTTTGAGAGGGAACTAATCCAAACATCCAAACTAGTATCAGAGGATGATTATTAAAAAAAGTTCCTCTACTGTGTAGACTTCATTTTCGAGTACTGAAAAAATCCCTACTCCCTCTCCCATCACCCAGTATCTGTAACTAGTGATAAAGCTCAGGTCAAAGAATTATCGATCTGATTAGCCTGTATATCTCTTCTGAAAGCAGAGTATAGATAAAACGGATGGTTCAACCTGAAGCCAAGTGGAGGAACTGCAGGAACCAGGAAGCACTGAGCTCTCTGAAGAACTTTGGCTTTGTGGGAGATCACGTGGTGCTTCTGTTCATAGCCGTAGGATTCTTTTGGATTCTTTGCACTGCAAAAATGACCACTTATATCTGTGAATGATCAGAACGAGCCACCTTACCCTAGGGGCTGCAGACCAGCATTCATGTGCTGATCTCTCGGTTTGTCTGCCACAGTTGCTGAAATCCGTGGATTAAGTCACATGCCTAAAAATCAGGCATGCTTGTGGTTCTCAGTAAAGGTTATTGTCAGTACATTATTCTGTTGCTCAGGATATCCAATGCCAATTGAATTAAAAGTCCACTTCAGGCTCTACGATTTGTCATTCAAAGTTCTCTTGTGGAGTGGTAGAAGATATCTTTAGTAGGAGCTGCATTTTAACAACTATGAAACTCACTGTCTGAATGATGAAAATGATTGTGGATCTTATGCTTTCAGAACTAAATGAGAAGAACTCCTGTCTTTAGTTTTGTTTTTCTTTGACTAAGTTCTTATCCTAAAAAGCCTGAACTTTTCTTGTTACATACATTTTTAAAAGCCTAGAGACTTAAATCTTATGTGATGGGTCTGTCAAAGTATTTGAGTAAGAGAGAAGTGGCCAATTCAGCATTAATAAGTTGGTGCTTAGAGAAGTATTATGGTAAGAAAGGCAGCACTCCTTGCTGGTTGGTACACACAGGTTGCAGCAGACACCATTTTTACACTGTCTCCTGTCAGCATCTTCCCCACGCTCACTTCTATTCTCACCTGTTTGATCTTTGTGCCTGTATCATGCAACACAGCTTTTTTCTCATTTGAGAAATTCTTTCTGTTACAAATTTCTTAAGCTTTTACCTTTGCCTTCACCTCAGAGCACTCTCCAGCCAAGAACAGCAGTTTTTATCTTAAAGACTAATATTTCTGTATCAACTTCAGTGTGGCAACTTCAAATTTTCTTCATAAAGAGACAATTACCTACCAAAGTAAAATTAAATTAGAATTGTATATGGCAATACTTTTTCATAAGTGTATTTTTAAATTGAAGACATTTTCTGTATCGATACTTTATCTGACATTTCAAAGTTTACACTCTAAGTTTTTAAGCTTTCTATAGGTTGTCAAGTTCTTTTCTTACATACAATTATTATACTGTATCTGAAAATGTTTCTTACACTCCACTGTAGCAGGAATGCATCCCTATTTATAGAGACACACATTTTTCTTACATAGTTTACATGTCTCCAGGTATCAACATCTGTCGTTATTCAACTAAGACTGCTGGAAAAGAACAGGTTTTTATGAAGAAGTGATTACTATCAATACCCAAAACCATAAATATGAATATTGGTAACAACTAAGGACTGCTTCTACATGTCCTTGGAAGCAATCTGCAACTAGCTTTAAAGGAATCATAGTTTGGTACCATGTTTTTCTGTAAATCCCACGTGGTTTTCAGGTGTCAAAATCTTCCACACTCCATGTTCTTCACAGGCCAACTTTAATTTGCTGAAGATGATTCAGATCTTCTAAGTTTAAAGTCAGAAGACTCTCTAGACCGTTCTGTATGAACTGCAGAAGCGAGTGACTGAACCACCCACACATCAAGCTGGACCATGAACATACGTGTATGTGTGTTACCGAAGGTACCAGGAGATGAACTAAAGAAAAAAGTTAGAGGAGAAGGTGAGGAAAGCTATAATGCAGAGCAATAGTTTTATGAAGTATTATACAAAAAGCATGATTCCGTGGGTTAACTAAATAATACACATAAACCCAGAATTTCCAGTAGAGGAAAGGCCTGGGGAGAGCTCTGCACTGGCCTTCCGCGGGCTGCGCCTCGGGCCTGTTGCGGCGGGCAGCTTTGCTCCCATTGGTCAGGCGACAGCAGGGGAGCCAATGAGTGCAGGGCTGCAGGCTCAGCCATGCTGCCATTGGCTGGCCAGTACCGCCCCGTTCCTGCCGCGAGCAGAGCTGCAGAGTGGGTGTGAGAACCGTGTCCTCTGGTGTAGAAACCCTTTGGAAGCCGCTCTTTCACAAAAGCTAACAAGTATTTATAAAATGCCCATATCAGATATGGACTTCTACGAAGATAACACATAGTACTGTGTCAAACAGCAGAAACAATCAAATCTTCTGAAAAACTCTAAAGGCCTGTCTTTTCCAAGGCACATCTGAGGTTCTGCAGCACTGGTCCTGACTTTGTTTTAATACAGCTCCAACTAGATGAAATTGGCTTTGCAGTGTTTATCTTCCTCTTCCTGCAGTCTACCAGAGTTGACAGAACTCCTGTATTTTTGTTACCTGATAATGTCTCATACAAATTTCAATCTCCAAATTTTCACCCAAGCAGCTTTAAAATTGCAGTAGGTTACCTACTTAGTGGTTTGCTTTACTCTGTGGCTGACATGTCCCTCCTTGCATCTGGCAAAAAACCTCTTGCTATGGCCTCTCAGAATGGCACTGCCTTCGTAGTGAAAACACGCTGCCTAGCTGGTTCTTGCTCTGAAGCTGTTGAAGACACTATTTCATCTGCCAATAATAAAGAAGCAACTGACCTAAGTTACTCTTCTCTATTCACCTTGCTGTGATGGCAGAGTGCTGACTGCACCATTATTGCTCTATAAAGCGAAGTCAGATTTATGAGGCAAAATCTGTGATGGTGTGATTCCAGCTAGACAAAAAAAAAAAGCCCAGTATGAAAATAGTTATTCATATCTGCGATAGCCTTTGTCACAGAAAAGATAACCCTCCTGTGCTGAAAGGAATAAGATCACTGATGTAAATCAGACTGCTACATTCAAGTCCCTCTAAGTTACTAATGAGCCTGGAAGAACAAGGATACTTAGGAGAAATCCAGAACAGCAAGACATAAGTTTTTGGAGCAGAGGGAAGTACTTACTTCATATGATACTAAGCTCTTGTACAGTAGACTGCCCAGCTTAAGCTGGTGAACTCAGATAGCATAAAAGAAAGAGAAGGAAAAAGAAAGAGATAAAAAAGAAGGAAGGAAGGAGTGAACAATTGAGCGAATGAATGAATGAACAAGGGACGAAGGAATTTATAAAATACAGTGTTTCTAACTTGGTAGTGTTTATTATTTAAAACATGATATTATATTTTGTTGCACTCGTTCTAGAAATAAAAATAATAAAATCCTGGTATGAAGTATTGGTGTAAGCTCTGTGATTTTCCTCAGTTTTTCCCATCTCACAGAGTTGATGGGATCCTAATTTTTTTTCAGGTTTGTACATCTTGAGTTTTCAGGAGGAATTACCACAACTTTTTTATATAAAAACAAAACATGTTTTGAGCCAGGCTTCAAATACAATCACTACAATCACCATAAACCAAAAGACCACTAGCAATGTCAGCTTCACCGCCCTTCTAAGGGGGAATCTGTTTATCCTTTCTGCCATAGTATGGGGTAACATGATAACTATTGATGGCCCACTACTGATTAAGATGTCATCAGACAACATGTTGTCATAAGCTATCATTTTTAAATTGTTATTACGAAAACATCAAATAGCACTTCTGGGATGTAAGCTGGTTGTTTTAACAATGGGAAAGTATGTGTTTATATCAAAATTTAGCTACATAATGTTAAAATCAATATTTAATTCATATTGCTATGTGGAAAATTGATCAAATATTCAAATTACTACAATCTTCAACAGCGTAACAGTGATTAAATAGTATGGGCCTGAGTCTTATGTAATTTATACTCATTTTATATTAGTGTAATTCCATATGATTGCTGAAGCATGACATTCTAACTTACCTTTCCGGCAACAGCTAGTGCTAGACAGCCAGTAGCTGTTCTGAACTTGCATATATAAAATGGAGTTGATGGCTCACACATTTCTTTTACTTCTCTTCAGAAGACATCAGTAACGTTACCCCTGATTGACACAAGGGTAAGTAAGTTCCAGATCTGCGCATTCTTGTTTGTATTCCCCTTTTGTCTGAGAAGTTCAAATAAGATGTGCCTCACGTCCAATAGCTGGTTGGGGAAGAAGCCTACTCATTTTATTAAGAATTTAGGGATTCCTGGCTAACCTGGGGATTGTCTGCTTATTGTCATTGATTAGTGTCTGTTGTTTACTTAATTTTTTTAAAACATCTAGCATTATTCTTGACAGACTGCAGGTTCACAATACAGGAGAGTTTTCTTCCCAAATTGTAGGTATTACTTAAGAAAAATAAGAGTGCTAGTTTAGTTCTAGATGGTACTTTGATTAGTTCTCTGATGCTAATGCTTCCACTCCATATTTTGGGGGGGGGGGGGGGGGACACGAACAAAAGTGCACACAAACCAAAGTGCACTTCTTTAAACATCATCACTCATACTTCATAAAAAGTCAATTTTATTTATGTAATTACTGCAACTATACAACATCAAGATGTAATGAGGTAATACCATAGGCTAGGAAATACCAACCTCTTCCATATTTTTAATGGAGGAACTTTAAATAGTAAACTGCAGCAGACAGCACTGCAAGCCAGCAAATATGTTCCCTTTCTCTAAAATGGGGATAACATCCTGCTGGAAATGCTCTTTTGAATCTAGTCCTGACTCTTTAGTGGTATTATTTAAAATTTTATGGTGGGGGTATCAGTATGCTCCTGTACTTCTGCCTCTAAATGGAACTGTCATTAATTGATTTGATTTGTTCTGGTCTTACGGTTAATGAAGACTAGGTGGCATTTCACCAGTGTTAGAGTAATGCTCTGGGTCCTTGTTATTAATTCCCCTGTAAGTACATGCGTTTTTCTAGACATTCCAGTTAGTTTTGCTAGGATGTTAAAAAAATGTTTTGATACATGTTAGTTGTTTTAATCTTAGAGCTATAAAGAACTAAGTCAAGAAAAGCCTCTCTTAAGTAATACACAGGAGTTAGTTTATAAAGTAAGTAAAGTTGAACCACTAAGTAATAGTGACCACAATATAATTAACTTCAATATCCTCAGGGGAGAGATTGTACAAAAAATGAGGAAGCTAGTTAAAAAGACCCTAAAGTCAAAAGTGAGGAAATTAAAATCCTTAGACTCAGCATGGAGGCTACTTGAGCAACCATAACAGTGTAACAGAAGGCATGCATAATCCTAAACAAAAAAGGAAGCTGACAAGCAAAAATAAGCAATAGGGCTACAGGAAGGTTCAAGAAGTTAGAATAGTCAAACATGTATTTTTCTGAAGGTAGAATTTTAACTTATGAAGTCAATAGGGATAAAGTACAGTGGCTAAGATACACAGTGGAGATTACAAGGATGACAGAGGATTTCAGGAGCAGATAGCCTGACATGAAAACAAGATTTTATCAAGTATTAAGAAGCAGCAAGCCTGCAAGAGATTTTGTAAGTCCAGTGGGCTATTTGGTAGAAAAGTAAGAAAGCTAATGAGAATACAGAGACATTGAAATGAAGGTAAATGACTTTTTTGCATTAGCATTTCCACATAGAATTTTGGGAAAATAGATATACCAAATTTCTTCCTGTTAGGTAATGTAGAGGAGGTTTTGTCAAACACAGGAATTAAAAGATGTGCTGGAACAAATTCACAAATTAAATACAAACAGGCTCCTAGGACTGGAAAGTAAATCAATAAATTCTAAGGGGATTTAAGGAAGAAATTACTGATCTACCAACAAGAATATGCAATCTGAGTAAAATCAGTATGTATACTAAAGTAGAGAGTACTTATCCTCTGAAAGCTATGAAGGGTAGTTCTGGAAATGTCAACACAGAGATCCATATACATCAGTAATAAGAAACAGTTAAAATAAAATTGCATATCACTTAGATTAGGATGATATGATCAGGATTAAGAAACCTATCCTTCTGAAAGAACATGCTTCTCCAGCCCCCCAGAATAGTAGCTTCCAACATATATACAAAGCTATTTGAATGTTTTAAAATTTACCCTGTTTCCAACTAAAAACTGTTTCATAGTAAGCAAGTAGTAGAATAAAAAATAAATTATATGAACAAGGAGTTATATATCACAAGAACTTCAGTATAGAAATTCAGGCAAAAGATCTAAGCATATGTCCAAGAAAAGAAAACCTTCCCTGAGTGTGCAGTAGTCAGCCAAACTATATCAAATTTAAAAATAGCCACAAACATTACATTAAATATGATGGTTTTTTAAATGTACATTTTCTTCTCTAACACTGGACTCAGCTGTCACCCTCCCAGTCTAAAAAAGATGCAATGGGTATAAATATTCTCACAGATATTCCAGAGACACAATTAGTCAAGCTATTAAACGCGTAATTCCAGCTGAGAGATACGTAAGGTTTAGATTCATTCACAGAGAAAACTTACGCAAGTAGATATGGTAGAGCTGTGTAACCTAATGCAGAAACAGGCACTACAAACCAGCTCTTCCTAATGCAAAAGCAATGGGTTGCCCAGTCCAAATGGAAGCAAGTAACTGAGAATTGTTTCCAGTTGTTTTTTAATGCAACATCTAAATAGCCCATGAATTCTCTGCCACAGAGATCATGAGCTCCAAAAGTGTATAAAAAATTAAAAAATAACTAGGCATTTATATTCATAATTAGAACATATCTCATTATATTACTTGGCGTGAACAATTTAAGGGATGCCTACGCTAGCAGTATTTAGAATTAATCTCACCTGACTTTAGGTGTGCAGTAGTAAAGAGCCAGAGCAGCCTAGGCTAGTTGACTAGACTTTCTGTCATTAGTAGAAAGAAACAGACAACTCTACATGGCCTGTGATCCTACCCTAAAATGTGTGGGATTAATCTCTCTCGAAAGTGCCTTTTTCTCTCCATTGCATAGAGAGCTTAGCTGACTTGGTTTAGTTTTAGGATACTAACTACTACACGTGAGGAGAAATGAGCCACGTCCCAACTACATGGAGTTAAGAAGTGTTTTCCCTGGAGAACGTCCTGGGGATTCTGACAGGACTCACCATTTCTGGGGACAGGCCACTGGATTAGATGGACCACTGACACAGTGTGGCATTTTCTGTTTTCCTGTGTTGCTGTAGAAGACACTGTTTTTCACAATGAAGAAGATTCCAGTTTAGACATTAGTCAAATGTTGCCCTTCTAGCGTGAAATGTTTTCCAGATTCAGCAAAGTAACCAGAAAAATTATGTGGTTTGTAAAGCGAACCTTTAAGAGACTGATGTTTTTGCATGAACTCAGTGATCTACAAGATAAAAAAAAACCGTTGGAAAGAAACCTAAGGATGGTATAAGGTGGCCAGTAAAGACAGAATTTTCCAACCTTTGTGTTCCATATTACAAACTTCATTATAGTCTATAAAGCTCCTAAAGGACTTTAGGAACCTTGGATTTAATCTGAAGGGAGGACTTGCTCTTTTGCAGTGTTGAAACTTCTTGACATTGCTGGTTTAAATTTTAGTTCTTTGTGCAAAGTGACATAATCAGATTGAATATTTACCTCTGCTAAATGAAATTTTAATAACTTATGAATCATGTTAAAAAGTGGAAAATGGAAAAACCAGTACTAAATGCCATAGTTTATTGAAATAAAACATACCAAATTCTGAAAAACATTTAGTCAAAGGGAACCTGCAGCATTTCTTGGGAAAGCACATGTTGCTCAAGTTTGCATAAGTAATTTTCTGTAACTGAGAGGTCCTGGCATTCAGATGAATTCTATTCCTTTACCAAGATTATAATCTGGTACACTGTTATGCTTAAAGTTACATTCTCTTAGAGTTGAATATGTTTCTATTTCTAAAGAATCTCTTCTATTTTACTTCCTTTGCTACCTTCCGTCAGAGTTTAAGTAATGGTTATTGTGCTGCTATATTAAGTCACTGGGCGGCCATCAAATTGGTGTGCATGCACACGTGCAAAAAACAAAGAAGTGTGTCCATCTGGGGGGGTATGTATCTAAAATAGTTAATTGTTTTACATATTTACACACAACTATCACTACAATAGCTGAATACCTGAGAGTTAGTCTGATCTATATACAGCATAGGCGACTTCTCTGTTAAGGCTGAGAACTATTATTCCAATTTCATCCTTCTTTACATTTCACCATTCAGAATTGTTGACTGAATTCTAGTTTTTGACATTTCGTCCTTCTTGATTTCCCTGACTCTGTCCTTTCATGGTTCTTCTGTTGCATCTCTAATAATTTCTTCACTTATCCTTCACCCTGACATCACATCTCCAACTTTCTGAAAGTGTTTAGCGGAGCTGTATTTTTGCTGCCTTCTCCCCCTTCCAACCAAATCTTATTTTGGTGTAATTTCATTGTCAAATACAGATTCAGCTATCATCCCTGTGTTGCCAGCTGTCAGATCTACTTATTTATTCCACACCTGTCTCCTCCTCTTCAAACTGAAATCTCACCTTGTCTTCTTGAAACCTCTTCCTAGATACCTAAGCATCAACTGTTGTTCAGAATGGGGCTAAAGAGGATTCCTTCAATCTTCCCTCGTCTGCAGGCTGTCCACACTCTTTTCTTAATCACTATGTACATACTGCGTGTCATTCAGGTTCATAACCACGTATGATCAGTGTTTCTGTTTTGAAAATATATTTTGTTTGAACAAATTCCAAAACACTTTACATTAAAAAAAAAAAGAACAAAAGAAAAAAAACCCCAAAGGATAGTGAAAATATCAAGCAAGCAGAAAAGTGATACATTGGGAAGCCTGAATATTTAAGTATTCTCGCTACAGAAAAGGTAAAGCACAAGGAAAGAAAAAGCAACCTTCTTCTACATTGACCCCCTGGTGTGCTCTAACTGTGACCTCAAGGAGCCGTATCTAGATAGGAGAGGGAGTTCAGTTTCCAAGGCCCATTCAATCGTAAGCGCCTCTGCGAAGTCTCCCAACATGGGGTCCAATTAGTGCCACTTGTATTGGTGAATTTTTTTTTAGAGACCTGCGGAAAGCAACTGGAATAAGATTCTCAGATTAACTTTACACAAGCCACTATACAGCTCCGGAGCCCTGTATCATTTTCACAAGGTAGATTTTGACTGAATTCAGTAGGAGTTTTTGACTAAGTAATGAAGGATCAGGTCCATCCTTCTGCTAATTTTTTATCATTACCTGGTTCCTATCCTGCTAGCCACTTTTCAGCCTGTATTTTTATTACCTTTTCTATAAATTAGGAATAGCAGTATTTACTACTTCTGTTAAGTGCTTATAGTTATATCTGTAAAAAACAGATAATTTTTAATTTCTAGAATTACCCACCTGCCACTGAACTAGCAAAGCCCATATAAATCATTCCAAATGAGTGCCTTGAGAAATGTTGAGTCCCAAGTTGAGCATTATAAATGCTGGAAAGATGCAGAACAGAAACTAAATGCAAGGTCCATCAGCTAGATTTTTTATTAAAAAAAAAAAAAGGTAAATTATTAACAGAAATCAAATCACACTAGCATGAGAAAAACAGAGGGGAAAAAACTTGCTTAGTAGTCATCCAAACCCGAATTCAGGCTGTCAAACCTTGTTGTCCTATGATCATTTTCTTTTGGTATGACCCAAATATGAACTATGCACAGAGAAAGAGAAAGAAGAAAACTGAGCTGAAATTAGCCTCCTGCTCAGAGGGCACTGGGTCATCTTGCCTGTTTCTTATGCACAGATAATAAAAAGTAAACTAAAAAAAATGTATAATTCTCTGATATGCTTGAGCTAGAGTATATTAGCTGTTAAACTATCACTAGATGATTTGGACTGACCGCTGTTTAAAATTGAGTAGAAAGCATTAGCATTGTAAAATGTTGATTGGTTATGTTATGATTCCAAGAGCAAGGCAGGCATCCTTCGTGCTGATCAACATTTTAAGCTGGGTTTATTGTTTAGTAAATGGTTAAAATTAAGGACAGTAAGATTTGTAAATAAGTATGTAAGTATACCTAACACAGCAAATAAGTATATATAACACAGGGGGCAGAACATAAAAATACAAACCATTATCTTCAGTTTAGAAACTGATAATGCTGTTCAAGAAAATAATGACATAGTTCAGTATAACTGAACCTAACTAAGGACCGTAGAATTGGGTCTGCTGCTTGTGTTTTGTATCTGCGCTTAGCTGCTGTCTCATACCAGGTGAAAAGGTAGTGCTCAAAACTGTTTTAAGAAAAAATGCTCCTTGCCATGTAAATTCATGCTCACCAACGATTACTCACAAATACTCCATTGGGGAAATGGAAATAATTAAGTAAACAATTTAAAAGCTGAATTAGAAAGTGTTGATTGCTCTAGCTCTGTTTACCAGGCTGCTGAGATACAGGACTCCTTGCCGGCATAACAACATATTTGGAAATAATTGGAGTTCCCATTTCATCCCTTGTAGTAAGCTAGTAAGGTCAGAAGTGGTAAATGGTGGAAAGACAATGAGTATATGAACAGCTTCTATTACTAATCCGAGCATTGTCCCTACTCTATGGATATAGCAGAAGACTACAATCAGTATCTTGTAATAGTGCAAAAACATTATTTAAGATATGTCACAAAATACCAACTTCATTGATCCGCTATGAAACTAGCACTTTGAATAACTTTTAAAACTGAGTGCTTCATATCTCTGAATTTCTGGGGGTTTTTTCCCTCTGCCCTTTTTCTAATCTCTGACCTGCTGGCTGCTGAATAAAACAGTTTTTCACTGTTCCTGGCATGGTGTTTAAAGGAGTTACTGTATACCTGTGGCATTTGCATCTTCGCTTAATCAAACTGCACTATATAGATACATTCAGTCCTGAAAATGGTATGCAATTTCCTCTTTCTCCCTCGCTTTCCCCGACTGGCGGGGAGGCACTAGAGGGTTGCACAGGGATGTGTGTTACAGGCTGCCTGCAGGACCCCGGCGGACTAGGCTGTATTTAATGAGTGCGTCTTCACTGACAGATTCATTATTTGTGTTCGGTCGCTTCAAGTCAAAACTGATTAGTTACACTTACTGCAGCAAAGATTTAATGATTTTATTGTTTATCTTCAATTTATTTTGATTAACATCTCCGTTCTTTTCATTGCAAGTGCAATTAGGTGTAATATAACAGCGACTACTTTAATTTTGCTGAAATTAAGATGAATAAGTGACGGATTATGGCACTTTGTTTAACAAATAAATCATAGTTAAGAGGACTGTATTAGTAATAAATGAAAAAACAGACAATCTAATTGAAATGCATGGAGCTGATAGTTCAAGTTTCCAGAAATTTAATGAATTTTCCTTTTAGAAATCAAGTAGATTTAGGTGTAGTACTTATTTATTGACAATAAGATGACAGAAAGGCATATTATTTTGTAAATCATCTTAATTTCTTGTATTATGTTGGTGGAAGGAAGTACAAGCAATGAAATCAAGGTGCACATTTAAATATTTTTAGGAGCTAGGATTATTTTGTCAGGAAACACTGCAATTAAGGTATGGCTAAAAAAGAGACTGAGGGACTGAAATGAGGAAAAAAAACATTAGTTCAATTCTCACATGTTCAGACTTCAGCATTTTCTGCAACAGATGAATATTCTCCAAGTCCCAGCCACAATTTTCCTTTAAGTTCTTAAGATTCAATTCACTGCCACACAGCAAAAGCGTCAAGACACATAAGATGGAAGAAAGAACTAACATGAAGAAAACTGAACTCAACAAACAGTGAGCAAATCAAGATTGCTCTATACAAGCATCCCCAAATCATGGGGCAAGTAACAGGGCAGCAATCCTGGAGCCAGCTTACTGTGGGGGTCGGATGGGCTTAACTTCTGATTGAGGAAAACCAAGAGGAAAACGAACCCTTCAGAATCAGAAACTTTATCCCTCTGATGTTTAAAAGACCTTGTATTTGACAGGACAGCTTTGAAGATAAAGACCGAAGCACTCTCCAGCTACAGGCTGTTCAACACCCCACACTGCTATCTGCAATGCACTTCACTTCAGTTTCGCAGAGTTCAGTCATATTAGAAAGGAGATAGGGGAGACATTTTTTAGTATATTGTGCTATTATTTTTGATGCTGCTGTATCTTGCCCGAGCTCTCTTTACGGAGCCTGGAAGAGCTCGACTCTGTTCTACACATCTCCATCATCATTCCTTCCCACCGCACTATGTCAGACCAGCCAGTTGCTCTCAGCTGGCCATCATGTAAATTTGTTAATAAAAATGTGCAATGACATCCTTGACTACACATATGAGATATCTCTAAACGAAGAGGATGGCACTAAAGATGAGAGAGGACGAGGAGGGTCTTCTGCCTTTATCTTAATGTGCACTATTCTTTTTTTTGTCTGTAGGAGGATTTTATTCCAGGGATTAAGGTTAGAGAGGACTAAGAGAGAGCAATATATGCTCTGTTAAAACTTTATTTTGACTTTTTTTCCCCGCTTCGTATTAGGGATTGTGGGGAGCAAGGAGAGAAGAGAAGAAGAAACAGAGAATGCAATCCCTAAGATCACAAAACCTGCAAGAGAGTGCATTGTTCTTCCTAAACTTTTAAGCACTCTTCTTACATTACTGTTTCTCTCTTTAACTGTTTCAAAAAAATTTTCAGATATTAAGATGAAGTATGATGAAGATGAAGACGAAAGAAGTATTTATTATGATTTAGTAGCAATTTTTTGTTTGTTTTGCTACCTTAGTTAGAACTTTATCACTCTACGCTCCTTGAAATACAAGAATTTCAGTGGCAATGCAAATTTGTTCCAGCTAAGGTTCTGCCTCATAGCTTTAAAAGGGACTTAAAAATCATATTTTAACAAATGTCTGCAAAAAAAGATAATTGAAAAATAATTCCTGTCCTATGGGTGTAGTGGAAAAAAATACTGAAGCCAGTTTTACTAGTGTGAAATAAATAAAGGGAAGGAGGAGGTGGAGTGGGGAGCTTCTAAAGCCTACTTTCTTTGTCCCTGATTATATTGATCAGATCTACTAATTGCGTTAAAACAGGTAGCTCTTCTTAAGTGTATAAAATCAAATAAATGAATAAATCTGGGTTCTTTTAACAAGGCAGTACATTAACTTATTTACAAGTGTTTCTGTGTGTCACAATCCCTCTTCTAATATTAGTTTTCAGCATTTAATAAATAAATAGATGGTAGGTAAAGACAGAGCAAGAGGGGGATAGAGAAGAAATGATGCTAATGACCAAATCAACCTGTAAAAAGCAGCCCTGCTCTGACTGGAGCCCCAGTCATCAGCTGAGTGTCATGTAGGAGAGCCAGGAAGAGCTGGGGGAGGTTGTGGAGGGGTTGGCGAGCCGGAGACTGGCAGCATCATTGGTTTGAACAGGCCGTGATTGATTTGTCACCAGAGGCCCATTTGACTGGGCGAAAAGCCCTTCTGATCTCAATCTCTCCCTGCCTCCTTACCTCTGCTGTCCCTTTTTCCTTCTCCGCATTTTGACGCTGGCACAGCAGCTGGGCAAGGGGGCTCACGTAGAGGCTGACACAGAGCAAAAGGGTTGAAGGTCACTGCTGCTGAAGCTCTGTAACGACTGACAAGGGAGATCCAGCTCATCATACTTTTCGCTTTCTGTCTTGCCTTTAGAACTCCAGAGGTTTACAAAGCCCCAAATACACATCCACACAAATACACCAACACACCATTCCCCAAACAGAGACACACAACCAAAGCCTCCCTCTGCTTCTCTCTTTTCCTCTCTCTGCCTCTCTCTCGCACACACTCACGCACACACACACACGCACACGCACTCGCTCGCTCTCTCTCCCCACCCCTTCCACCTTCCTGTTATCTGTGGCTGGGAGAAACCTCTAGATCTACAAATATTAATTACAAAGGACAACGAAAGGTAAGAAGGCGTCAATTATCCAAAGGTGTCGTGATGTTATTTCAAGTCAATTGCAAATGTGTGAGGGGGAAGATTTCGCCCCAGTGATTCCTGTCTGCTTGGCTGATGGGGACCGGAGCCGATTCCCTCCCAGAACTGCTGCAGCTATGCCTTAAACCACACACTTTCCAGCAGGAGCCATCAGCATGGGCCTTTCTGAATTCTCTCTTTATTTCATTCATTAAGGGCATTAGGCAAGTTGGAATTTGTATGAAAAGGATCCTATGGGAATACTGTCTCCAGGGTAGGTATTTTCATGACTTTCCACATCCTGGGGCTCTCTCTGTATCTCTTCTCTTTCTCTCTCTCTTCTGTTAGATGGAGCTTTAAAGGAGGCTACCCCCATCTTCCAACTAATCTGGGGAAAGGAAATATTCTGAGCTGCATATATTGAGTGAAAAAATATTTTATTTCTTTTATAAAGTGGCAGTTACTAAGAAATTGTGAGACCTTTCCTGCTTAATTTTGTTAATAGGCTTTGTTATTATCATTATTATTCCTAGCTGTTCTCAGGTTTTTCTCACACAAGAGTTTTTAATGACAATTGCCTTCGTTATCCAAAAAGAAAGAGATAGCAGACTGGACAACAGCAAAATAATATTAATCAAACAAAGGCAGACTTTAAATTAAACGGGCTGTTGTGTTCCCATAAAAGCAGGACAATCTCAATACTCTAGCTCATTTAACTTGGCAAAAGAACATGGCATCAGTTTTTTAACTTTAAAATAGTTTAATGAACACGAATGGAGAAATAATTTTTATGTGTATTTAGCAGTCTATAAAGAAGAGAGAATGCTTTAACTTTGATCGCCACAATTAGTTCCCTGGGTATCTAGAGGGGAACAGGGCAGCCCTGGGAGCCTCAGTTCTTTAGATACAAAAGCATTTAGATCGCTTTAGAGCAGTTAATCCTGAGACTGGCTAGGGTCCCTTTTGTTTTCTAACTCCATTGTGGGTTTTGTTCAGTTTTTTCTATTCGCATGATTGACTGCCCAATGGATGCTAATTATCCAAATGTCGCTTCTGTCCTTTGAGTGACTTTCTATGTATTATGGGCAACTGTCATGCATTCTGTCATTCTATATCATATTACATGTATTATCATATGAAAATGGTACTCTGCATAAAGGAAGGTGTCTGAACCAGCAGATGCTGCAGATATTTAGAGGACTTGCCTAATTTGAATGGATTTTCTGTAGAAAAATTGCTCAGACAGCATATAGGGGAGAGTCAGAAATTGAAAGTTTATCAGGTAATTATTTTTGTCCTTTTGCTGTTTACATGATAATGTACAAAGCATTAACTGTCTCTGCTTCTGAAATCTGCAGCCACCTTCCTCCTCCCAAACCAGGCAACCCGTCTGTATTTATTAGAGTATGACAGCTTAAGCTAATTAAACTGATATCTGTCTAAAATAATAAGCCCAGAAAGTTAGAATAAACATTATGATTATAAGCAGAAGAGGCAGCTATACAAATGTAGCTTCAATGTTCTATTTTAACGATAATATGAAATTCCTGTATGAAAATCATTGGATGTGGAATTACAAACAATAATAAAGTTCTGCAAAGACATTTTTCACTGGAAATATTTTTTACTTAGATCTTTATCTCTTTACATAATATTAATAAGGCTGAGGGCTAACACAGCTGTGAACTTGCTTATTTTTTCTTTTACACATATGTGAACATGTATTTAAAAGGATATCAGGGGAAAGGTTTTTACTACAATTTTTCCACTAAAATAAACTTAACACACCTCAGTGTAATGTGCATGCCAACACTTAACAGGAATGCAAGATTTATAACGATAGGGCTTTTTAGATTTGCACTCTGGGGTCCACTGAATCCATAGGCACATCCAGAGTTTCCTCTCCTAAAATGTTAGGATAGTGGTTTATATTTGCCATTGATATGAAATACTGTGGATATATAATGCTGAAATTCATGATCTCGAGCTTCATGAAATGTATGTGCAATAAGTTTCCATTAATGGTAAAGCTAAATCATGGGAAATATGTACTTTATGAAACAACAAAAAGATACCATAGAAAGACTTGCTCTGCTGTATCAAGGTGCTTTGAAATTTTACAATGATCAAATATACACGATCAAGCTGTGCTTGTTAGGGTACGAGAGGCTCAAAACAGTCAATGATTATTGATCAGACTGTTAAGTATTTGTTCACGATTCTTTATATCCCAAAAGATTCAGGGAAATGAACAGTGAAAAATTGCATCAGAGTCCACCTTTGTTTGAGATTGATGTATCAAAATAGAGTATTCATTTGCCAAATCTATTGGAAAAGATGTGTAGTAAATTATGACATAAGGACTCCAAGTACAGAGATTAATATTTCCTTTTTTTTAATTATCGTTGTAAAATTATAAGTGTTAATTAAAAAATGTAAAGACAGAGTCTTTGTAGAACATGAGTAGTGAATTATTGATAAGAGCAGATTTACACAGCAAAAACAGAGATGCAGTCGTAGCTTATCAGTTGACCTTTACATTTTACCTTACATTTTGGTCATGCCAAAATTTTTTCAACTGAAGTTCAATAACAGTGATGTAAGAGAATCCATGAGGTGAAAATGGAAATTTCTGTTAATCTTACAAAATAGAAAATCTTACTGAGGTGCAGTTACTATCTTTTGGTAATTGAATAAGTATAACTCCGCAAGAGTAGTTCCAATTAAATGGGTTTTTTTAATTATAATATCATTTGACAAAAGTCCCAAATTATTTGAATAATAATTCTTTCTTGATACTTGAGATTTCTACAGTGTTTATTTCTACAAGTCCATCATATATATTATTATTTTAAAATTATCTATAAAGTTTGTTCCATAATTCTAAATATTACACAAGCTGAAAGAGAGTGCTAATGTATAATTGTTGCAAAATCATGAGGCATACTTTATTTGATTTCATTATGCTGTACATTACATAAACTCACAAGATCTTTCCTGAACACAGAAATCCCCCAAGATAAACTTACTACACATTAAAGAAAACTACTGAACACAAAAAATTATTTCTGCAGATATTTGCCTCTAAGAAATGATAACATATGTCTGTGTCTGAATCTACAAATAGATAGATGGATACACACACATATGTTCATTCACACACACACATAGCCCCATACAGTCATATATCTTATACATATTTATATAAACAAATTTACATGCTGCATATTTTGTAAATCTTAAAACCAGCAATACGTTTTTCGTGTCTCGTTTTCAGATGTTAATTCCCTTAAAATTACTTAATATTTTTCCAAATGAGAATTACACTGAAAATAATCAGCCACACTTACACTTAAATAAAAAGTTTGCAAAGCACAAAATTGGCAAAATGTCACTGATTGGTTGGGAATGCCCTTTCACCTTATTGTGTCTGACCTGCCACTTAATTAATCTGGTCTTGTCTGAGAGCGGACAGCATTAAAGATAAGCAGCACAGTGAGCAAAGTCTACAGCACTCGGAAAGTTGAAAATATAGTCAGCTTTTTTTATAAAGCAATTTTACTTAATGACAGTTATGAGAGTTCATCATTACTATTTCAGTTTGTATCTTATCTGAGTTCTTCTCACTGCAAATATTTACATACGAGATTCCGTGCGTCTCCTTCTCCATCTCTAGCTCTATCTGTTCTCATTACCCAGGCTAGGACTGTAAAGTTTGCATCTGGTTTCCATACCTGCTTTCTGTGTTTTGAAATCATTTTTCAGAGACAGGCGGTGGGCATTCAGGTAGTCCAGATAAGGGTTTATAGTGACAAAATATTGACTGGATTTGGTATTCACTTATGAGGGATGACGTTAGTGCCACAAAAATCCCTGTGATGTACAGGGAATAGTTAATTAATTAAACGACCTGCTAATTGCTACTTGAGGTACTGTGCAGAGATGATGAAGAGTGCTTGGTACAAGGTTAGGTTCTCAGTTTGGAGTGAACATTTTCATTTAAAAGATGTCTTTAAAGTACATCCTAATTTTTTTAATGTTTTTTTCAGGTTACTGTATCTAGTTCAGACTCAAGTGTTCAATTGAGCTTCAATTAATTATAATATATAGTCAGGGTTCTTTAGCTGGGATAGATTGATGGAGAAGCTTTGTTTCATTTGGTGCAGGTGGCACTGTTTAATAAGCACAGGAGAGAGTGAATAATGTAGTGTTTGCAAAGAGAAATAAATGCAAAATAGAGAGGTGCAATTAGATCAGCTCAAAGAAATAAAGGATAAATATTAAATGGTCAGGTATCTTGCAAATATCAAATAAAATAGTAATAAGTATCTCACTGAAAACTGCCATTTTAATTTATGAATATCTAAAATCGCTGCTTTAAAATAAATCTAGTGAGCAAGTCTTCTGCCTTCATTAGGCAGGCACGCTGCAATATCTGGAAAATACCAGACTTCTAATTTTCAAACTCTCCATATTATTTTTCTTATACTGAAGTATAAATAGGATTCTAAATTTAACACATAAACACAAGGACTTAAAAAATTAATTTATAAATTGTATTATAAAATACCTTAACCTTTGGCATTCTTTTCTTTAATTGGAGCTATGTTTTATTGGAGAAAAATTACCCCATGGAAAATTCATCTGTGAAAACTTGTAAATCATTATCAATGATTTACTAGCAAATGGAGGGGCTGTATGCTTCACATGCATGTACTAAAGATAAAATAAAGTTGCAGAAGATTACTGAAAAGAACAAGAAAATTGTAGATAAAAAAGTAAAGCCCTTGAGAATGAAAATCTTCTAATTGCACACAAAAAATAAAAACAAGTATATACTCCTGAAAATAACGAATAAGAAAAAAAGGAGAAATATTATTTGACTTTAAAAAAAAAAAAAAAGTAGTATCTGGTAGCTAAGAGGATAGTCCTGTAAGCTACTTAACAAAAGAATGTGAATGTATTGGGCATTTCAGCAACACTTCTGCATCTAAAAATTTCAGCTGTAGACAGATTTTCCACAGACGATTCCCCCCTACTGCTAACCTCTTAAATATACCTATAAAATACAAAATGTTCCCAATCACCTCCAATAAAGGAAGCTTCCTTACATTAAATGCATCTAATATCTGTGTTAGAAATCTGAAGTGCTTTCTGATGTGGTTAAATTCACAAAGAAATGTGGTTGTAGAACAGAAAGGAATGTATTGAGCACATCACTCTGAATATTTGCAGATGGATACAGAGCTGTGGAAGTTTACTTATAAAATATGGAATTAATCATATTCTTAGCCTCTGCTTACTCAAAGGAGGCAATACTATTGCACTCTTTCTCTACAAACCTTATTTTTGTTATGTAGCCATGTTTACCCAATCCATGATATACCCAATCAGGGCAGCCTCCCAAACCTCCAGGATTGGTTGATATTGAACTTGTAAAATGTTTATGAGTGAGTGTTTGCCTGGTAATGTAGCCCTGGGTGCCCTGCTGTCAGCATGGAATTACTGGTACTGTTACACACGGAAGGGGTTTGGAGGGAAGGGGAGCTGGGTAGCCATAGGGAACTTTATCTGAACTCTTAACGTGCATTCAGACAAAACAGTTTTCACCGAAAAAATACCTTCCCCGCGTTGCTTAAAAAAAACCTGACCATTTACACTATAAAAAAGTGTTCCTACAAAGAATCTTATGACACTTATTTGAGCTTTAACTGTAGAGCAAGAAGATCAGTCTGTAGTAAGTAGATCCAAAAAATTATTAATCAGCACAGCAGATTGCAAAAAGAGACATTTTTGCAATCTTTGCCATATTCTGCGCATGAAATTTACTGAATTACTAGTAATCACAACTTCATTTTTTTCAAAAATTATTCTATTTAAATTATTTACTGTAAGATAGATGCTCAAGTCAGCCAATCAGATCTTAACACACCACCAAAAATCTATATTCCCCAAAATAAAACTCTGAAGCTATCTTAAATATACAGCTACTGACCTTCAGAATCATATTTTCTTTACCAATTCACTGTAATAAAAATGAACATTTTGTCATCACTTTGGGAAACTGTGCCAAACACCTTAAAACACATGTCACATGCCAACTTTACTTCATTTTTCTCCTCAGGGAATAGATACATCTGGAATCATAATCACAGATAAAAACCTTGACAAAATTGCACATGAGCCCAGCCCTTCTCTCCAACACCTACCTTTTCATAACATTTAATACAATATTAATATCGGTTACTAAAAAGGCTTCCAACCTTTACATTTCTGACATAACGTGTTCAAACCCATATTTCACACTTCTTGTTCTGTTTTAAGTTCAGTGGATTTAACAGGACTCTGGAGAGAAGATCATGTGGTTGAAGATCTCCCTCCCTCTTTGACACCCGTAGAGGCAGTTTTGGAATTGTTTAAAGAGCTGTGGCTGTATAAACTGAAATATGTAAGATCATGGGCATCTTATTTCTCTCTCACATCTATAGATACATGCTTCTATTTTTACCCAAAATCTATTGCTTGTACCAGTGACAAACAATTTCCACACAACATCTGGGCAAAACATTCTGAATATTTTCCTTTTAGACTGTATTATTTATCTTTCCTGCATATTCCCAGTGTACCAGACAAATACAATTAACTAATATTTTATAATAATATTATTCGGTCTTTTTTATCTATGATTGACAGGTTTTCAAATCAAAATAAAACACATTCTCAGTCGATCATCTTCTTGAAAGTGCGCTACTGTTTTAAGCTCCGTTTGCTTCTGAGACAGCCAGAGATCTTATTCAATCAGGGGTAAATGGTGGAATTACAGACCCAACAGATTCCATACTCTCCCCAAAACGCTTGGCTTAGGTAATATTTAATAGCTAATTCCTGGACTGATATTTTTACTGCATGCTTTTCTAAAACATTCATCAGCTGGCATTGCAAAGAAATGGAATTTGAGAACTTTTCAAATTTTCATTTATTATTGTGTTTGTAATTAATACCATGCTGGAAGTACCTCAGGCAGCTCACTGTACGGCTTTGTTTGTGTCAGAATGGTGATAGCAACCTCTTTTTGTTACATATTTAACAGCTTTGAAAGACATTTTTTTAAACAGCAAATGTACTAGACAGCTTTAAAGCAAAGGACATTAAATAGGTTGCCAATTATTCATTCAGCAGCTCTATGTGCGTCAAAAAAATGCATACCACCAAATTTTCCTGAGACAAACCACTTAAATTTCCTGTGACTCATACTCCATTTTTGCACTAACTGGATAAGGATAGCAATCATTTAGAAAAAGAAACAGATATAAAATGTTTTTTGCCCTGGAATATGGAAAAAAATCTTTAAAAATATGTTCATTTACAGTTAGGGGACAGCATTTGTGACAAGAAACGTCCTCTTTTTAAACTGAATAGTGTTTCTTAGTAAGATTATTCCATTATTCTCTTTCGGTTTAAAATGACCCAAAGTGTCTAACTCGGTATATAAGAAGTGCAAAAAGTGATATATGAATGGAGTAATAATTTCCCTGAATCGTTTCAAGTCAGCCTATAGAGCAACTGAATCTGAAGCATGCTAGTCTGTCTCCGGCAACTCAGGGAGATGAAGAGCTGAGCTGAGCTCCACTTGCTGACAAGAAGCAAACTGTCTCACATTTTAGGAGAACAACATCATTGCCTATAAAAATGAAGAAGAGACAAAATAAATAAAACCAGTTAATGTTGTAGTTAACTTGCAAATCAAGTAAATCTGTTGGTACAGTATTTTAGAAATAAACGATAACAGCATCACACCAAACACACATTTCTGAACATATACACGTTCTGATTTTGATTTAATGGTATATCAGCGTCAACTATTGCTTCCTTTGCTGGTACACACTTCCTGATGCCTACTGTGAAGGGTGCCCATATTTACAACTGAGTAAGATGATTAATTACACCTTGTCAATCACGGTGCATGAAGACATAACACCACAGCAGACAATGAAGAAGATGCCTGAAGCTACAATTACATTTTAATTCATAGTTTATTGTATGTTCCCATATATTGCAGTCTAATAACCGTAGGGGCATCGAAAACATATGAGATATCAATCACTCTGCCCCCTGGTCTTTCATGTTTATATTATTCCGCAGCCTTTAAATTACCATAAGTAGTTACTTATTTTCTAAGCTTTCTTCTCTTCTCTCTTACCTTTTGCTTCCATTTATCTTTTATTCTTAGTACCTTTGTCCAACAGCTATAAGTATTTGATGGAAGTTTGTAGCTCACTTAAAATCTGTAACAGACAACCTGAAACCCAGCAATTAGCAACGACAGCTTAGACTTGTGTTCCTTTGTTGAAGGAGGCGTTGAATCTTTTGTTCTGATTTAGTCACGGTAGCTGGGTGGAAGCTGGTACCTCATTATGTGGTTGGTCTGTTTGTCTGGTAGGTAGCAGATGGTACTGGAGATGACGTTACCAAGAGAGGCAGGGTAGAGAAACTCAAGACCTGTGATTTGTTCACCTGTCACCTATAACAAAATACAGGTTAAAAGACTTTATTATTAGCTGCACCATTTTTAAATGAAAAAACGCTCATTTCAAATGAGTCCACGTTTGATTCTGAAGATTATTTTGCTATAGCAATCTTCCTGTTGCTCATTATTCATGAATATCCTGGATTTTATTCTGAACAATGTAAATGTCATTCATGTGTCAGTGTGTACATTAGCAGCTTTGTGTTTACATTCGGTTACTCTCCTTGTGTTTTGGTAGCAAGGGTTGGATGTCTTCTTTTGTTTGTATATCCATTAAGAAGATAATCAGAGATAGCCTGTGAACTGGAGGTCATGCCATACCTTTTTCACATGCTATTGGTATTATTGGTTCCAGCCACTCTGTTGCAATACTGTTGCATAAAATATTGTATTCTAATTCCGTAAAATATATAAAATCTTTTTGATAATTAGCAATGTCAGGCAGAGCGTATGAACCTGTGACCTTTCTTAACGGCAAATTTTATGTAATCAATTATGTGGTAGGGAATTAAACTGGTATTAAGACATCTAAGGGTAGTACAATATGCAGCTATAGATACGGATATACACAGCAAGTTGCTTAAGTAAAGATAACATGACGGTGTTCCCCAGTGGTGTCCATGGTGTCCAGTGAGCAATATTCCACACCTCTGTTACTGGAGGCAAATCTCCCACCACAGGCGGTATTTGAAATGTCTTGCAATTTAACGGAAGAAGAGAAAGATTATTTTATCAAGATAAATACTATACAGCTCCACTAACTCTATTGCAGAATTCTAACCTGAATCAAAAGATGAACTTTCATTGTTTCCAACGTCTGATTTTAGGACAATCTTTGAATAGTTCCCACAGATGCCAACTTAGCTTGCATGCTCTATGGTTTCTTGAGGGGTCTTGTGGCTATTTCATATGCATTTTTACAAGAGACACTTTGTTCTCCTCCATGACATGCAAGTGTATTTAACTACTCAGAGCAATCCCAACAGAAAGGTGCCAAAAGGCCTGGATTATTGTAAGAAGGGAACACATAAAACTAGCAAAGTTTGCCTATAGACAGAGTCATTCCCGGTTTAGCAAAGATAGTATTCACTGTACTAAACCTGGAATCACTAGGTCAGAAAACACCACCTAACAGTAATACGCTGAGTGATGTAATAAAGTGCAGTCACGGATCAAGCAGCGAGTCTCATGATCTCAGATGTGCATTCAGATCTACTTTCCGTTGTGCTACCTTTCCTCATACAGTTAGACGTGTGATGTTTGACTAATTAGTCCTTCCTTACTACCCACCTTCTGGATAAATATTTAGACATCAGGAGCAGTTTCCCCGTGTACTCTTTGTCTTTTCCGGAGATGTCCCGAAGGTTCTCCTCAAGTTCAGAGGAGACCTTCCCGGCCTGGTTTTCTTACGGTCTGCTCGGAAATAAGAGAAGCGCGAGGCCTCGGTCGGTGGAAGGCTTCACGGGCTGGAATGACACGAACTATTATATTCCAACGGTGAACATTTTTCATAATGAGCGTTGCTGGCTGCACTCATCTCGTAACGCACGTTCGGGGTATCATGATCGGGGAGCGTAAACAAACTTTTGACCCCCTACTTCTCCCGCGCTGGAGGCGTTTTCCCCGACAGCCGCTTCGCCGCTCCCAGGCCAGGCACGTCGCTGCCTGTCACCAGGCGGCAACCGCAAAGCTCCGGGCGGGCGCCGGTCCCGGCCCTCGGCGGCCGCCTCGGGCGCTCCCGAGGCCGCGGAGCGCCCGCGCTGCGGCGGGGAACGGGACGTGGCGGCGCTCCGCCTCCCCGGCCGCCCGGGGCGCGGGGGCCGGGGCGGGCCGGGGGCGCTGCGCGGCCGCGGGGGCGAGCGGGGGGCGAGCGGGCGCGGCGGCCCCGCGCCCCTCCGCGCCTCCCAGCCCCGAGCACATGCCGGCGGGCCCGGGCGCGGCGGCAGCCAATGGCGGCGGGGCAGGACATGATGTCAGAGGGGCTGTAGAAAAGGCGCGGAGCCTCGCGCGGCGCCCGGGCTGCAGACGCGCCGCTCGCAGGCACGGCGGCGGGCGGCGGCTCCGGCTCCGCCGCTGCGCTCCCCGCCCCCCCCCCGCGGCGCGGCCGCCTCGCGAGCAGCCGCCCCGGGCCCCGCGGGCCGCGCCGCTTTAAGGAGAGAGGGGGGCCGCCGCGTGCCCGTCCCATCTGGTGCCCATCCAACTCTTCCTCCTTCCCTTTGGCTTTTTCTTTTCCCAATGAGCTCCGGCGGGCTGGGGGAGGAGCGGGGGAAGGAGCAAACTTTGCCCCTGAGCGGCCGCCGCTGCCAGCCCTCCGGACCGTGAGTGCGCACGGTGCGCGACCGCCCCATCCTCCCTGCAGCACCAGCCTGCCCTCCGCCTGCTGCAGCCTCCCTCTCCCTTGCTTTCCTCCTCTAAATCTCGCACAGTACCATGTAGGGGGCTGGTCGTTATTAATTTTTTTATTTATTTCTCACCGAAGATGGTTTAATTTTTTATATTTCTCTTATTTATTAATCCTTCCCAACCGTAAACCTGCCCAGCCTTCTGCCAGCTGGGCCAGAGCGTAAAGCCTGGGACCGCACCTGGGGCAATGAGCCCTGCACTGAAGAAGCCTCCTAGAGGGATGCGCCGGGGCCGCGCAACAGACTAGCTCCAAGCCCCGAAGCTTACACCGCCAGTTATCCCCTCTCCCTCGCCCCCTTCGCCCGCCTTTTCTGCACCCCGTGCCCCTGAACCCTCGGATCAGTGCCTGCGCTGCGCTCCGGAGATCTTTGCCGGGGTGAACAGCCCGGAGCCCAAGGAGAGACGGGGCGGCCGTGCTAGATGCATGGGGGAGGGCTCCGGTTAATGCAAGTTCTGGGCTCCTGCAGGGAGCCCGACAACTGTCAGCAGCAGCAGCAACTCGGGGCCTCCTCCTCTGCTTCCTCAGCGATGCTTTTCCACAGTCTGTCCGGCGCGGAGATGCACGGGGTCATCGACGAGATGGATCGGAGAACCAAAAGCGAAGCACCGGCCATCAGCTCGGCTATAGACAGGGGAGAGACCGAAACGGTAGGAAGCGAAGGAACGGGGGAACCATTCAACCCCCCCGAACACCATAACCCCCTCACAGATAGAGCTTTTCCCTTAAAATAACAGATCGGGGGGAAACGTAGGCGAAGTGCTAAATCAGAAGAAAATTAAGCATAAAGGCACCCCAAAAGATTAAATAAAACCGTGGGGAAAGGCACGAAACTGTTAATTATTAATAATATGCATAGTAATAGTAACGCTTGGGTGGAAGGAACGGTACTGCTCTTGCGAGAAAACAGAAAGCTAGACCAGCCTTTTGGTAGCGTCCAAGAACTCCTTCCCTTCCCCCAGCCTGTCCGGCCTTCCAAAGTTTTTAGGAAGAGGCAAAGTATGCTTTTATACAGATAACATTTTGGCACAGCGGATTTTTTTGTCTGCAGAATGGAAACACAGACACCAAAGCATCCAATTCCGCGTTATTTTTCAGGTAGGATGTCTACACGGGGGTAGGCATTATAGCGTTAGCATTTGCAAACAAAAAAACCCAAACTCGAGTGCCTTTAAATTACGGTTTTTTAAAGTCGTTGTAATATATACGAACACTGGGTTTGCGAACATGGCAAACAGGACTCGAAGAGATGTTTCAGGGAGATGGACGGATGCAAATTTTTATAACTTTACCACTTTTTATCTTGCGTCTGCTGATGCGTAGTACTTGTAAATTAATACGTTTAGATAATAAAAAGATGCCTTTCTTTAACCAGAGTTAAGCTAGCAAAGTGGAAGAGATTTCTGAAGTGTCCTAACTGCTTCAACGTTTTATGTGTACTACTTTTTTGTTAAGAAACGATAATTCTGACGTGAAATGGTCCCGTACTTTGGTTAAATGCTGTCTTATGAGCTGATACGGGCATATGCAAGAAAGATATCTGTTCTCGGTTTTTGAAACTTCATCAGTATGTGTTATTTCTCTTAATACTCTGTAGAAATTTACTTAAAGGTGACAGTGAGAGTATTTAATCCTGAAATACTGGCTGAAAAACAGCCTTTATACTCTAAGGGTGGAAAGTGATTTCTAATCCAAAGGGTTTGGTGTTTCTTTAGAAAAGTTAATTTTTCTCCGTACAATTAAACAACATCGAATGATCTTTCCCGGAATAAATATTGTGGCGTGATACCTTTATAGATCTATATATAATGTATATGCATACACATGTGTATATAATAAATAGTGGGATAGAATACTGGATCCTTAAATACCGTTTCTGGATCTCAGAATATTTTTGTTACCGGAAAAGCGAAGCAGAGAAATCGTATTTCATTTGAAGTGGATTTACAAGACACTACTTTGGCTATGAACCGGTCCCTGCCCAGCGTTTGGTTAGTGCCTGTAAAGAAAGAGGCTACCAGCGGACTTGTGTGGCTAACATACCAATGGAGTGCCATCACCTTATTTCTCTGTAGTTCGGACGGTGGGAACGGTGTAGTGCGAACAGTAGTGCTCGTAGCGATGGGATTTTGTGATCTCTGCAAGCGCTGGATGAAAGTAATGGGTCAGCAGATGCTGGAAAAATAGCTTCATTTCCTTTCGATCCTGCCCCGTTAGCTGCCTCGCCCTTCGGCTTCGCGCGGGGGCCGGGGGCTCTGGAGGGGGTAAAAGTAAACAAACAACTTCTCCCCCCGCATCGAAACAAACTGCCCGTTTGTCACATCCCGGAAAAAACGTTTCGGGTTCTCTTGCACCAGACGAAACCCGCGGTGGGCTTTGCGCGAAGGGCCCGGAGGGGAGCTCGGGAGGACGCGCGGAGCTGCGCCTTGCGCGCTGTGCCCCGGGCACCGCTCCGCGCTGAGCCTCCGCCCTGGGACGCTGCTTTAAGCTGCCGGCTAAAATAAATCAGCGTGCTTTAACGGTTTCCGATATTTTTCTCTCTCTCTTTTTTGGTAGAAGTTGACAGAGGATGTATGTATTTGTTTTCTGCAGGGTTTCGACTGGATTGCGATTTGACACTAAACTATTAAATTATATAGGGGTTACATTTAGTTTTATTGCTTCCAAGTTTATCCCAGCATAATCTAAAGTGCTCTGTTGTTTTTTCCCCACTTTCTTTCCTACACCTTCCCCACTATTTCGTTTTCCTGCTAAAACATTCTGCACCTCGGAACAGTAATGCTCGTCTCCTCCGCAGTGTCACGCACTGATCCCTGTAGTGCTTTGGGTCACAGCAGATTCGGATACGTGTTGTTTGGAACCAGCGTGCAGAGAGGGCACGGTGACTGCGAGGGGGTTTGATCGTAATTCACTCGGAATTTAATAGCTGGAAAATACACACACAGACACGCTCCATATACACGCACTCACAGAGCATTAACTATGCAGACACTCTCAGTATATCCATAATAATAAATTTTAAAATTAACCGTCTGCCATTTGCCCCACTCTGTGATTATTGCGCCTGTTTGTTGAACAGCATCTTTTCTCGTTCTGGGACTGGAAAATTCACCAAAAAAAAACCCCGAAGGAAATCCTGGGTCTGATCCGGACGCCTCCCCTAAACCCCAGGGTGTTTTTCTTTTTGGCTCGCCTTCCTCCCCCGCTCCTCCCGGGAAGGTGGGATGCCGCGGGACCCTGGGCTCCGGGCGGCCGGGCTCCGAGCCCCCTCCTCTCTGCTCTCCCCCGGCGTCTGCCAAGCCCCTGCAAGGGAGAGGAGAAGCCCGGCCCCGGCCGGGGAGGGGGGAGCCCAGCAGCGCACAAGAGTTTCTCCCTCTCGCTAACGGTCTGTAATTGTTTTCCCCCAGCAGACCATGCCTTCCATCAGCAGTGACCGGGCTGCCCTGTGCGCCGGCTGCGGGGGGAAAATCTCCGACCGTTATTACCTCCTGGCTGTGGATAAACAGTGGCACATGCGCTGCCTGAAGTGCTGCGAATGTAAACTCAACCTGGAGTCCGAGCTCACCTGCTTCAGCAAGGACGGCAGCATTTACTGCAAGGAGGACTACTACAGGTACAGCCTGCCCTCAGCCACCAGCCTGGGAGGGGGGGATCTGCTCGCGGCCCCCCAGGCTGAGCAAACTCCGTCCTGGAGAGGCTGCGGAGGGGATCCGTGGGCACGCGGTCCCCGTGGGGCAGGCTGTGGGCTCCTAAAACCTCCCACTGGAGAGGGACACTCGTGATGGGGACGGGCCCCATGTTCCCGGAGGGGGGCACGGCCCGGGCACAGCTCACCCCCAGCCGGCTGGCGGGTACTGGGGGCTTCAAGCAGGCGTCCCCTGCCCAGGCTTCTTGCGCTGCGAAGGGAAAGGAAGCGGCCAAGGGGAGCTAAGCGTGTTTCCCGCCCCGAACACGCAGGGCACGGCACGGAGCGGCACCCTCACCCTTGGGAAGGGCCTGCCTCCCCCGCCCGTGCCCCTTGGCAGGGGCGCAGGGACGGGGCTGGGCCCCGGGCTCGCTGTCAGCCCAGCGCCAGCGGGGTTGCTCCTCGCCCGGCGGCCGTGGCCGTGCGCGGGGCCCGGAGACACCTCCGGGGGCGCGGGGAGTCTGCGGGGCGCGGGTCGGTGCGATTTCCTGGCGGGGCAGGAGCCGCGCTGCGGGCCGGGAAGCGGGACGGAGCCCCCCTGGCTCCCGGGCCGGCTGGCGGGCGGCGCGCGGGGGGCGAAGCCGCTCCGCAAAGGTCCCGGCTTCGTGCGGCCGCCCGGGGCCCGCAGCCCCTCTCCCTCTGCCGCCCTCCGGGCGGACCCGACGAAGTGGGGAGCGGGGGGGGGGGGGGATGCGCCTCTCACCGTCTCCTCCGGCCGTTCTGTTTTGCAGGAGGTTTTCGGTGCAGAGATGTGCGAGATGTCACCTGGGGATTTCTGCCTCCGAGATGGTCATGAGGGCCAGGGATTTGGTATATCACTTAAACTGCTTCACTTGCACCACTTGCAACAAGATGCTGACCACCGGCGACCACTTTGGCATGAAGGACAATCTGGTGTACTGCCGCCTCCATTTCGAGACTCTCATCCAGGGGGAGTACCAGGTGCATTTCAACCACTCGGATGTAGCCGCTGGGAAGGGCCCGGCGTTGGGAGCGGGCTCTGCCAACACTCTGGGACTGCCTTACTACAACGGCGTGGGGACTGTGCAGAAGGGGAGACCCAGGAAAAGGAAGAGCCCGGGGCCTGGGGCGGATCTGGCAGCCTACAACGCAGGTAAGAGACCCCCATCTTCTCCCAGAACAATTCAAACGGTTTGTTGCTGTTCACTTCCAAAGGGGGATTTCCGTTTATTTTAGCTTAAACCGTTAATAATAGTTTAGCTGCAGCATAATTATTGAGATCAAGTGCTGTCAAACTGCAATTACAGAAGCTAATATGCTAGCGTTTTTCACTTCAGCTGGAAATAAAATGTTTTGAAGCAAGGTCATCTGGTTAAGGGGGGGAAGGGGGGGGAGCGTAGCCTGAAATAAAATCTGGAAACCAGAGATTGTAAGTTAGCACTTCAGAGAGCTGTGAATTTTCCTTAGGAGCTACGCTCAAAGGCTGCTGATGGGTGAATTATTCTGCCCGTGTCCTGAGCTCTTGCACCTCCGAGGGTTGGAAGGGAAGAGAGGGAGGAAGTAGGCAGTGGCTGTCTCCCAGGGACCCGCAGCGGGAGGCCGGGGGGGGGGCGCAGGGCCGCGGTGCGGGTGCCCGCGGAGCCCGGGGGGGCTGCAGGCAGCAGGTGTCTGCGGGCGGCCTCGAGCCTCCTCGTACGGGGGGGGGGCTCCGGCTGGGCTCAGACGGGGCTTGGTTTCGGACGTGGCTCGGGAGGGTCGGGAGACCCGCAGCACCCCCTTTCTAAACCCTGGCTGCCCCGAGGAAAGGGAGCAAAGCTGGCAGCAGCCACAAGCCTGCAGTCTCTGCAGCAACTCTCTCCCAGGCTCTCTGCATCGAGCTGCAAACTTTCTGATGTGTTTCTTCGTCTAACATTCACCCCCACACCCCCCCGCCCCCCAGCACTGTAATTCTGCAGGCGAAGGAATTCCAGCAGTCTCCTGCCCCCCATCCCTGCTTCCCCCCTTCCCCTCGCTCTTCCTCCCGGTGACCGCCCGCCGCGGCGGCTGTGCTCCCTGCGTCTTCCAGCGCTGCCCCTTGCATGCAACAGGAAAAAGTGTTCGGACAAAACCAAACCCTCAGATCTTGGTTTTATTAGAAGAATTCAGGGCGGGGCTGGGGTTTACTCCAGACCCGAGTTTCCCTGAGCCGGGGGCTCAGCCGTCCCGTTACACCCCGGAGACGAAACTCCTTTGCCTCTTCACTTGCGCCGCTTCAGTATTGTCTGCACTTCCCCGCTGTTTCGGGCGCGTTTTCTTTCTTAATCTGCGAACTTCAGACATGTCCCACCGGGCGCAGATTTGCCTTTAACATTTTTTTTTTTCTTCCCGGAGAGGGCGTTAGGTAAAGGCCAAGTTTGCTGCGGTTTGTTTCGAGCCGCGCCCCGACTGCCCCAGAGCCGCGGCTCCGCGCCGCGCTCCTGCCTTGCACGGGCGGGGGGGGACGGGGGGAGGAAGGTGCAGGGGCGGTTTGGGTCTCGGCCGTGCGGGGGGTCTGCCGGCACCGAGGGCTTCGGGTGCGGGGGGGGGCGGCCGCGCCGAGGGCGAGGCTGCGGGTGTTTTGCGCCTGGAGACAGAGCAGAGATAGCGCCGAAATGGAGCGGTTTGCACTGAAAATGGCAGGGAGAACAGGCGCATCTCTGGCTGGCAAACGCACCTCGGGAGCAAAACCGCCAGCTATTATCGGTTTAACTGATTGCTGAACAATTTGGAAATAGTACAAAGACCGGTAGTAGTCCCAGCGGTGAAGGTTGGTGAGAGGTGTATGCAGTGTTCTCGCGAGTAACAGTTGAGCTTTAAAACACGCATCTTGCCGGTTTAAAAACGTCTCCTTTTCGGAGGGATTAGACTTTAATTGTCCTTCCGCTGTCTCCCTGTGCAGGGCAGATGTTCACATTCAAAGGACCTGTAAACCGAACCAGCGGCATCTGTCCTGGATGGGGGCACAGCCTGAGAAAGTCTCACTGCTCCCTGACTCCCTAAATAAACCGTCTTTCCCTGTATTTTTTAAAATTCGTTTTCAAAATAATTGCCCCCCGATTTTTTGGTCTTTTCATTTTTGTTTAGAGCCTGCAACTGAAGCGAAAGAGATCTTCCTTGAGGAACCTTTGGCTTCTTTGCTTAAACTATTTATCTACTTAACTATTTACTAAACCAATAATCGACTAATTTATACGACAATAAGTGCCATTGATCTTGGAAATCAGACCGGATTGCCCGTTGATGTAAAATTTCACAAAGTAGTAAATTATTGCAAAGCTTTCGCTTTTGTGCCTTTTAAAGGGAAACCGTCTAAAAGTGCGATAGTTTCTCGTTTTATTTTTAATGGAACTTGTCATTTCCTTCTCAGAAATGCACTAGAAATGCACGATATTGTCCTCTGAGGGGATGTGTTGCTGGTAATTTGTGTGGAATACTTTGTGTAAATAAATCTACACCCAGAGGTGGTGGGAGAAGGGGGACCCGTAAACTTAGGCAGAGTTGAGACTGGAGTTATTTCGTAAATTGCAGCAAATGTTCATCTGCGACACGAATTGGACTGACTTCTTTTTTTCTACTTAAACGAGGCTCCGTTTGCGCGGGGATGATGGGTTTTAGATGTGGATAGAGCCTGACAAGTGGAAAATAGCTTAGAAGGATGCTGAAACTTCAAAAAGATTTTCTTTTTCTTTCTTTCTTCTTTCTTTTTTTTTTTTTAAAGTGTGTTCCTGTGATCATAATTTCTTCCTTCACTTGTTGGAATGGGGTTTGATGGGTTTTTTTAGGTCAGTAAATCAATGGCTGAAAGCTTGCTGAACACAGAAGCACCTGTAAAGGATTCTGAATACTCCCTTTGTGAATTAGACCCCAAACCTCCCACAGCCTGCTATATTTTATTCATTTGTATCTAGTCTGTCTTGAATATGAAGACACTAAAATACCCTCGGAAATGACAGATGTATTGCGCAGACTTGGGGCGCCAGGAGTGGTAAAATCCCCATCATCCGTGCGAAGGGCACAGGCACCAAGCAACCTTCCCCTCCTTTGCTAGAAGACGCGCAGTGCTTCAGTGGGAAGGTGACCGAGTGTCTGGCTGGGTACCCGCCCCGGGGGCCGGGGCCGGGGCCGGGCCGTGGGGCGGTTTTTCCCCGGGGGGCGGGAGGCTGCTGGGGCGCTGGTCCCGCTCCCCGGCGCGGGCGCTCCGCGCCGTCCCGGGAGAGCTCCGGGGCCGCTTGGAGCTGGCCCTCCCACCGGGCTTTGCCAAAAGGTTGTTTGTCCTGACGAAAACGGGAAAAGCCGGGAAAGTTTTGAGGAGCGAATTTCTCCGTCTCCCCTCACTTCCCCTGGGACTCAGGGCTCAGGATAAGCTTTCCTGTGAGCAAACAGGAGTCGCAGCTGAAAAAGGGATGTCTTGCAGCGGCTTCCTAAGAACAGTCACAGTTCCCCCTCTCCCCCCTCCTCCTGCTTCTTTCCCTCCTCCTTCTCCCCCCCCCCCCCCCGCCCCCGACGTGGTCACCTTTCGGGCTCCTCCGTGCGCGGCGCATCTGGCCCCTCCCCGGGGGCAGGGGTCGGGGTTGGGGTTCGGGTCGGGGTCGGGGTTGGGGTTCGGGTCGGGGCTGGGGCTGGGGTCCGGGCCGGGGCGGGCGGAGGGCTCGGGGTCGGGCGGGGGCAGGGAGCCGGCACTGCTCGCTCCCCGAAGGGCGAGGGGGCCCCGGGAGCGTGTGTGTCCGTCCGTGTCGTGTGTGTCCCCCCCCCCCGGGAGGCTGCCGTGGCGCAGGGCCGGGGGGTCCCTCGGGAAGACCGCGGCGGGGCGAGCCCCACGGGGAGCGGAGCGCAGCCCGCCCCGGCCCCGCTGCCAGCCCCTTCCCCCGGGCCGGCGGGCAGCGAGGAGCCCGGCCCGGCCGGGGCTGCCGGGGGCAATCGCGGCGCGCAGGGAATTACCGCGCACTCGCACCGGCTATTCAGCGCCATTCAGTTGGCTTAATTGAGGGGAAAAACCCTCGGCGCTGGCTCCTCCCGCAGAGCCCGGGGCCCGGCGCGGCCCCTCTCCGGACCCTTTGTTCTCCCGTCCCGGGCCGCTCTCCCCCCCCAGAGGCACCGCGGCCGCGGGGGGGGCGGCCCGGCCCGGCCCGGCCCTCGAGCAGCCCCGGAGGCAGCGGAACGCGCAGCCCTTTTGTCCGAGGCGGCTGAGGAAGGCCGGGGGAAGGAGGGTGTCTAACGCCAGCTCTCCGCTCCCGTGGCCTTGCGGTGCTCGGCCTGGAAGACAGTCGCTCCTTACGACCGGCGTTATCTCCCCCTTCCCAGAAACACCTCCTGACATCTCAAGGTTGAGGCAGCGCTTGCGGTGTCCCTTGCTCCGCAGGCTTGGCGGGGTGCCCCCCCTTCAGCGCTGCCGGGACCCCCAGAAGCAGCGAGGGGTACCTTGCCTGCTCCAAGTGCCACAGCTTCACCCCTTTTAATCTCGGTTGTGGCAAGGAGTTCAGGAGTCTGCCTTCTCCAGGTGTCCTCTCCTTCCACCAGGGAGAAAGACTCTATCTCTGTTCCCGTCCCAAGGAGCATTCCGAGGGCTCTGTGTCACTTTTGTCCCCTTCAAGGATGCGGGCACCACAAAGTCCTTTACACGCTCCTGCCAAACGACAAATAAGGCTGCACCCCTGCCTAGTCTAGTTAATCACAAGTTCCCTCTCCAGGCGGCAGAAGGTTAAAACACCCCCTTGACTCTACTACAGAAGGAAAGGGGTGCACGTCCCCGAGCCACTGAATATGGAGAGCTGATGCATGCACCAAATGCGTCTCCTGTTTCATCATTCTTTCAGAATCAGGATTAGTTTGCTTTCTTTTTGGGTAATTTAACATGTCAAACACAAGCTACTAAGAACAAAAGTTCCCCCAAAGGAAATTCTTCTTTCCCATCTTCTTCATGTGCCATGTGCTTAGCGACCTACTAACTACTAAGCACATGCTTTGCCCCGGATCCTGACTGTGTGGGGGGATCTGGCAATCCAAGTGTGAAACAGTGCTCCCAAGCTTTCTTCTTCAAATAGTGTTTGTTGCAAAGGTAACAGCATATCCCGCTTTACACTCATGTTGCTGTTTCTGGAGGCGGTGTTATGCATTATTCTGCAGAGGGTATTTTGGTCACCAATATCAAAATACAATGTTTTAATCTTAATTTCCAGTGATGCTCTCCGTGGACATCCCCATCTTGTGGCCAAGTGGACATTTGTATCGTGGTGCTAATGGGGGAGGCTGTAAGAGCTGGCTGCTGGGGAGACCAGCCGAAGGACAGGAGGGCAATGGCCTGGACGTGGGGACTGGGGAAAAGGCACAAGGGCCTTAGAAATGTTCCAGGGTCAAAAAAGAGACTTGGCACCACTTCAGAATTTGTTTTATCACGAAATAGGAATGAAACATTAGTGGATTTAAGACTCCTCTATTTGACTGGAATTTTACCAATTGTTTCTGAACTCCCAGCAGGAGCCCTAGATACTGCAATTGAATGTGAATCTTACGTACAGATAGTTCAAGGATTCCTTTGGGAGATACGCAGGGATACTAGGAAGGAACAGGGAAGATGTGCCTGAAAAACAGAGGGTTGTGTGAGGGGCATGTACAGTGTTAGTCTTATGCCATGATGCCTTTTGCAGGAACTCCTCAGCTCTTAAAATCTCCACATGCTTGCACCCTTGGCCCGTTCTGTGTCTCTGTGCCTGCAACGCCCACAGACATCTCAGATTCTGTGAGAGATGCATATAACATCAGACCTAATATAAGAGATTTTTGAAAATGGTGCCAAGCACCACAACCGAACGCGAGAGGGGAATTGGCACTAACTAGGAATACTTATGTCATATCGGGTGCTGCCTTGGGGTACCCAAACCACTTGCGCAAGACAATGAACAGCAGATGCCCCCGCACACTTTCAAAATCAGTTCTGTAACTTTCTTCATAGAAAAGTACAATAGTTATCCAGTCTCAAATGGTACGTGCTTACTGTCATTTTACTATTGTTTTTATTTAGTAGGTGAGGAGGTAAAATTATAAGAAATTCAAAGAGTAAATTGTTCATTGTCCAGACAGGGCTTGATGAAAAGCTGATACCCTCATTCCATTCTGGGAGGGTTTAGAGTCACTTTTATTTCCGTGGATCCTGAATGTCTCTCTTTCTCTACAGAACAGGTTAAAATCCAACTACTCGCAGCCCTAGGGTTTCTTTTGTTGCATATTAACATGACCAGACCTCACTCCTTCAGACAGATATTTTGATGCATTTCCTCCTAAGTCTCTGCCTTGTTATTTCTGGGAGGGGTTGAAAGCATTTCAGAGGTCTTTTCCATTACTAATATCTAAAATTCTGTGAGTACATTTTAAAACCAAGTACTGCTTGGTTTTACATTTCCATAATAGAATTTGCTGTGAGCAATGGAGTTTCAGTTATTCATCCCAGTATTCTTTACAGCAGAAACTGTAGCTGTGAAGGAGACTGGAGCACATGGGATGACCCCGGTTTGGCAACTAGATCTCAGTTCTTAAACCAGAAAAAAGATTTTACTACATTCCATCCAGCTCCATTAATACCGCATTTTTACTGTCTCCTTTTATGCGTCGTAGACCTTTTAAATTCAGGTGCTTCCAGGCTTTCCACGCCACAGGAAAACAAGCAGAAATGCTTCTTATTGCTAGAATTTGGCACAAGATACTTAGATCTGGAAAGGATTTATACAAATGTACGCACATGCACGCACACACGCACACATACATACGCATTTATAGACACAGCACAATTTTTTTAAGCTGTTTTTTAAATTACAGGAATACAGAAACACACAGAAAAGTTTGAGGCTTTGGACACTTTCTACGTATCTATTAAACAAACATGCTTTTGGTCTTAAAGCCGAATTTTTGCAGGCCTTGCTCTATGCTGTGCCATATCGTCACAGAAGTTTTCGAAAAGCTGCAGTTTGCAAAGCAGCTACTGTGCATGCTGCAACACTGCTGTTTATAGAACCTGTCTGCATTTTTACTTATGAGTACATGCATTTTATGTATATTTTTAAAACTGTTTTTCATGCATGCCTTCCAGAATTTGTATGTTTTCAATGGGGCTGAAAACCTCTGATGGGTAGCATGAATTTAAAGTAAGACTATAAAGATCTACATGTGTATGAGATGTACTCACTTGTAACGAACCAGCAATAATGGACAAGTAAAACCAAATCTGTTTATGTGTCTAAGAAATTCACCAATAATTCATGTTTTAAAATACAATTTTTTTCTCATTTTTTGCATGCAACATAGAACAAAGATAGTAGTGATTTTTCATTACTTTTAACATAAAACTTAGAGGAAATTAGAATTGTAGATATTGGAACAGAAAAAAAAGATTAATGACAGTTTGTCAGAGCAAATTTTCAGTTATATCCCTGATTATTTTTAGTGGATTTAAGCTTGGTCCTTGATGTTATTTTAAGAGTTTTTCTCTGGTTTACTGTATGCACAAATAAACGCAAAACTGCTTTTGGTCTAGGAGATTATTTTGCTTGGCATTCAACATTTAATACTACTTGATAATTATTACAATGTTCCTTGCTCATAGACCTCCTTTACAGGCTTTACGGTTGATTTATGCAAATGTATCAATCAGTGTCATTCAGTGATTTCAAAAGGATTTCACAGAATTGATCCCTCAAACTAGTATTTGCAAATACTTTAAAAAAAAAAAAGGAAACATAAATAATTAAAAAGATATTTTTAATTTGGCATGCCAGTGGTACATTCTATTAACAGCTTTATTTCTTTAGCTACTCAAATTATAGTTATAATTTGCTGTCTGGTACCCACAAACTTTATTTCTTTTATAGTGTTTCATTTAATGGTCTCTCTTGTACTCTACAGGGTTTAGTTTGATGGAGGAAATAATTATAATTTTAACTGGTCTGTTCCATCGAGATTTAAGCAGACTGTATTGTACAGCTTTCTTTGGACGTGACAATGCAATTTATAGTGATACAAAGTACATTAAAACACTTTATAGAGTTGAGGACAGCTACTGTCCTACAAGCAGAGAGTGGAGGAAAGGCTGTGTGGAGATGGAGGGAAGAAAAAAGGAAAGAGACCTGACATTTTAAAAGCCATAAAGAGGCAGGTGAGGGTCCTTGCAGGCTGGGTATTGTAAGGGAAAAATAGAAGATGCAGAAATGGAGGGGAAGGCAAGTAGGATTTGTACCAGTACAATACATGCCACGGTATGTTATTTTAATTGCTGCACTCAGATGAACTGCAAACAATGTTGGTCACAGAGCAACAGATTTACACGCCTTTTCCTCTTGTTGCCTTAAGCTTTAAGTTGCAATGAAAACGATGGTGACCACCTGGATAGAGACCAGCAATACCCCAGCAATCAAAAAACAAAGCGTATGAGGACATCATTCAAACACCACCAGTTGCGGACAATGAAGTCGTACTTTGCTATTAACCACAATCCTGATGCCAAGGACTTGAAACAGCTAGCTCAGAAAACCGGCCTGACCAAAAGAGTTCTTCAGGTAAGAAGAGCAGTCTTTTGTCTTGAAAAGTAAATAAAATATCAGTTTTATATTTGAAATGCCATGGATTTTGCTGCTTTTCAAGCTTTTCTTAATTATTCATACCTTCTGTGAGACTTCAGTTAAATCCTAGAAAGTATGAGAAAAGTTATTTCTTTCCAGCTTCCCGAAAGTAGATCACTGGGGTTCTAATTTTTAACGACAGTTGTGAAGGTTTGGGGCCCTGCTTGTTTTCCTGGAGTTACTTAATTCTGGTGCATGTTTTAGCTTCCAATATGCTGTAAGAAAAAGTGAATTATTTTAGTTAGTGTGTTCACTGTAAATAGAGAGCTCTTAATTTAGAAATCACTGTAAATGTTTACTTTTATAAAAAAATAATCAGCAGTTTGAATTTATTTTATCAGCACAAGGAGGTTATCTCTTCTTTCATAATTGAAGTGGACATAAATGTAATTTTTCAAAGATTAATTTTTTATTCATAGTTTAGTAAGTTAGAATGAAAGGAGACTGCATTTTAAAGGTACTTTTTCACTGAAAGCTGGATTTTTCTTGCTTCAAGGATATACACTCCATCTGAACTATTATGGGAAGCAAAGGTGAGAATATTAGTTGATTTCAGCTCCATTTTAGTTTATAGTTCTGATTCAAGAAGTCAGTTTTAATGGGCCCTTATCCAAATAACTATAGCTAGAGATAAATTTGGGCATGTAGGAGCCATGGCATTCCAGGATCTATTGCCGAAATTTTTAAACGAGTCTTAACTGTAGAAAGATGGTTTGTGAGCTTCATAGAGACAGGTAAGGCTCAGAGGCAGACTCCTGGGAAAGCATTGTGGAAAGCTCTCGCAAATTCGTAGGCAAGTGGAGGGCAGTAGGCAAAAGATACTGAGAAAAACTGAATTCACTGGACCTTACAGTGTTAATACCTAACAGAAGAAGGAATAAAGGTTTTGTAGGCTTCCCAGTAAAAACTACTAATGAAAAATGGTGCGTAATTACTTCTCTTGGCTACGTCCTCCGTAGCTGGACTGTTTTTTGTTTTTATGAGGCTGATTTGCGGTGGTGGAACGGATTCCTCTGTTATAACTAGTGCACATCCTAACGCTTGACGTAGTGTCTCTTCGAGCAGCACTCCTTCATCCATGCACATGGGTGAAATAATTTACTGCATTTTTGTATCCTTATTTTGACACTTCTCCTTTATTTTACCCTTAGAGTTTAGACACTTCAGTAGTATCTATTCCGTCCATTACAGTGCACTCACACCTGAGTTATCTGAGAAATTTCACACAGTGTATTAAGGGATGAGATCGGTGTCTAGAAAGTGTCTTTCTCTTGATCATCTTTCTGTTGTCTCTCCTCACTCCACACCAACTTTGACTTCCATCTCTCTCTCTTCTCTTTTCACCTAATGGGTCTTTCCTTCCATCTTTTTTCCAAGTTATTGTCTCTGTTTCTTCCTTCCTTTTCAGAATGTATTTCCTTGTCTCCAAAACTGGACTCCACGTCTCCATTACACTTCAGTCCCTCTTTCAGTTTCTTCACTGCTTCTGTTTCCATCTTGAACATACCACATCTTGCAGTTTTAATGTGCTTAGTGGTTCCTCTTTTTTGGTGGCAGTCGCTTACAATTCCACTAACTTTTTTCATCGTTTTGGTAATTGGTATTTCACCTCCTTTACTTTTGCAGTTAAATACTCCTTTATGTCCTTTAGCTGAAGAGTGGTGGAAGGTAGTAGTTGGTAGTGAGGATTGCACCCAGAGGATGATGCTGTTGGAGGCACTTCAAGAAAATTACTCTGAGTGATACTTTGTCTAGCATCACTTGAGTTTTCCCGTCTGTTAAGAGCACTCTCTACTCCATACTCTTTTGGACTTTTTGTTTGAAAATTAATTTGGGCCATGAAAAAACAAACTTGTTTTTTGGATTTTAGAAGCTTTGTGCCCAATTGGTTTATCTCTAACCTGTGAGAGTCAATTTTCAAACACTTCAGTTCACTGGAGTTTCAGGGTTGCTCTTTGCTGGGGAAAACTCTTCATGATGTTGGTTACTGAGATAGTGTCACTTGTTAATTCTTTTGAGCCAGAAAGGTTGGCATTCTGTCTGTGTCATTTATTGCACACAGAGTAATTCACTGACGCTATTGATCTAAACAAGCATCATTAGTATTATTCTGTCTTACGTACCGAAGGCACGTGGACTCCCAGACGTACGTGCACACTTGCCAGTAGTAAGAAATCTTACACATTCCCTACGTTGTTATTAGGCGTGTTTGTAAGCTGTTGTATTTTCTGTCTGTTCAGATCTCAGTTCATTTGATGAAGGGTTGTGGCTCTTTGTGTATCATTAATAGAATTTCTTTTAATAGAAAATGTAAGGCAGCAAATCAGGAGGAAGACAGATTCCCTTGTTCTGAAACCAGCGTACTTCCTAAACAGACGTAGTAGAGTTCCTAGTGATTTAGGAAACAGCTATAGTGCCCTCGCTATATAGACAGGCCCACATAACATGTAATGAGGGTGCTTTGTTTGCAGATGAGCGGAGAACTTGGCCACATTCTTAACGATCTGTGATATCGGATTTAGAAGACCTGACTTCTGTCTTTGCTTTAGATATAATTAGTCATCAGCTACACACGTCCAGAAGTGGAATGGCATGGAGGTGTAACATACTGCTTCGTAAATTACATTTCCTTCAGTGGCTTTGTAATGCAGGCTGTTTTCTGTAAGTAGCCACATTAGAATCGCAGTAAACCTATTTATATTTTTAACCCATATTTTTATTTATTTTCATTCCAATTTAGCTTTATGTTTGCAATTTAATTCATATATTTCTTGTACTGCAGCTGGGGAACACAAGCCCATTATTGTAAGCTATCATTCATAATTAAAGTGACCAATTAATTGTGAGCTAACTAACTGGCATAAAAATTCCTCTTTTGGGAATTGCTCTTTCTTTTTGTGAGTTTAGAAAGGGAAGGCAGAAGTAGATAGCTCTAAGAAGGTATGGTTTGCTAGCTATAGGTAGGTACCTCTTCTCTCCCCAGGAGTCTGGAATACGATTATCCATGGCAAAAGCAGTTTAGGAACATAAAGTGTTATTTTTCAGTAGGTGTCTTGTACACTGCTATTTCCTTCTTGAATAACTCCCCAGTAAAGTTGCTTTGAAAACCCTACAAAGATTACTGAATGTGTTTGGACTTTGCTAATTCAGTTTCCAGTAGTCAACAAGCATGAAATTTTTCACCATCGTGCATGGGTACCCGGCGCTACCTTTCGGTGAAGATTTGCTTTAGGATAGCATACTGCAGACTCTTTACCGAGCCTCCATTCATAAAATATCCCATAGCTCCCCTTCAACTGTGTGTTTAATAGTTGCAACAGAGTAATCAGAATATGTGTGCAATGAGTGAACGTAGTTTGCTTTGTGGTGCAACATCCTTTATATTTTTGTTTCTCTACTTACTAGTTAGTAAAATTCAGTAAACCTAAATGTCTCCAGGTAGCTGTGTGAATGAGCAAAATTGTGTTTAAAAATTTGTTTCTAGCACAAGCTAGTCATACAACTAATGTATAACAGTTGCAACAATGGAGGTGTTGCAAACAAGAAAATAAAGTTATCTAAGGTGACTAGACGATCTCATTCACTGCAGTATCCGAATCCTTCACAATACTTAACGTATTTATTTTCAATACTTCCCAATCATATGGAGATGTTATTTTATCCCTATTTTACTTGATGGAGACAAAGAGTTAGCTGCACAGATCACTGAAGAGATACTATAATATTGTAACCGCAGTAAATATTATTCTGCCTAGCTGCTGAGTTGCCCAGCTACAGGCATCCAGCCCCGCTAACCAGAATGCGGTAGCATCAGTGGTGGGCCTCGCAGCTGCTTTCATTTTTCAGTGGGAGTTTTTGGTCCATATTTTCCCCTTTGATTTGAAACAGCTCAGCGTTATAATGATACAGTTGGACAGAAAACCACTAAATACTTCCCAATGATTTTGTTTACTCCTCAGTACTGAAGACCAGATTCCTGATTGTGTAATTGATGTGAGATAAGTCCTTCTGGAACAATTCTTTCAGTTATGTATGTTTGGGTTATTATTTCTTTACTGTACTGTAATACCGTTACAGGTGCAGGGCCTGAATTGCCAATGTGAGCGTGCAGCGCTGCTGCCACTACGCCTGGGCAGCCCTGACCTGCCAGCTCTTACACGCTGCTTTGCACAGCTCTAAGTAACAACACGGGGCAGTAGAGAAGCAGGCCTACATTCCTACAGCTCAGAAAACAAGAGTTTAGATTATTTCACTACTCTTCAACATGAAGTCTTTTCTGAATACTGTCCTATCTTAAGTGCATACCAGAATATCATTATTGCGATAATTATGCTATCTCTCTCTCTCATAAGACAAGGTATTTCCAGAATTTCAATTAACAAATATTTAGATGTCTTTTCAGTAATAATATGAATATTTATTATTGGACAATTTTAAAGAGCTTTATAACCATTAGCTGATTAACCTTGACAATATCTCAGTGAGGAAGAAAGTGAAAGTGGTCATATTATCTCTGTTTTTCAATAATACTTACTTTCTATATCTAACATGAATTACCACTACTAAAGAGACAGTGAACCATCTTATATGGGTGGCTCCTGAAAGCAGCATTAATGGTCATCGGTAAGGGCTTCTGAGCACAGGTTTTTGTATTTAATGGCAGATAAAGGGGAACACCTAAGCACCGATAATCGTGCTCACTTTTCTTTACATACTACATGTTTCAAATCACAAACAGAAGCAATACTGTAGAGTCTCTCGCCCTACTAAGGTTAAGGAGCAGTTGGACTTTTAGGGACAATGTAAATGAACAAAATAGTTACGGTGCCTTCTACAGTTTTACACACTTTAAGCAAGAAAATTGTTTTGTGAATAGGAATGGAAATGTTATTCATATTTGGGGCTACTGCATATATAAATATGTATATTTTTAATGAACGTAAGTGTGAAATTACACAGAAGTATGTGTATTGCAACTGGTCCAGTGGTTTTGTCTGTTCTGGTTTTAATTATTACATAACCGTGGTACACAGACATATCAACAGTGGCAGTCTCTAAACTTCCATTTCGCCTTCGTATGTATGATCCTTTTTACAACTGCTAGAAGGTATATTAAAAAAATCAAAACCAAATTAGTTTGTGGGACAAATACGAGTATTCTCTTACTGAAAGGTAAAAAATCCCATAAATGTTCAAATTGCTGTTTTTTACCATTCCTAACTAGTTGGCGCTTGAGACTTTGTGGCTTGAATGACCAGAACAAGCTGATTTGCTTCACTTGCATCCCCTGCACACGAGGCTCCTTGCCTTGCTCAGAACCCTGTGCACACACTTCCATGCCTCCCATCTTGCGTGGCTCTGAGTGAACAGTCATAGGAGAGGACACTGGCTGTGAATGTTTTAGGCAAAAATATCACATTTGGTTTTGCCTGGTTTTGACCACATCGCTGTCCTTTAACAGGTTTACCACTATAATGGACTATGTCATAAAATCATGAGTATATTTTTGCCAGTGCTAGTTTAGGAGATTTTTTGTTTTCTTGTCGTATATGAAACTGATATATAGCCTTTGAACTAAGCATTTTATCAAAAGGAATGCCAACATAAGCTGTTTTAAAATACTAAGCTTTCAGAAACAAGGACCTGTAGTGATGTGATTTATGCATGGCCCATGAATGCAGCTCCTATGGCCACTGCTAGAATTTGTGCCTGAGGATTATTTCCTTGTGGCATTCCCTGGAGGGAGTGCAAGAGAGAGGGTGTGCATCTTGAAGACCCTTGGCTGGGGAGAAAGCTTTCCAGAGAAAAAGTAAGAGGGCTCAACAGGGGAATTTGGGTCTGGACCATCCATAGATGAGAAGAAAACCAGTCAGAGGAAAAACAGCTGAGACATGTGCATCAGTTCTAACTGTGGCTGGCAAGCTGAGAGTGCAAAGAGAACACCTTACAGGACTGCTCGTATTTACGAATTGCTCCTCTGTTAGCGGTCTGGCTTAAAGTGGATCCTATGGCAGGGGCCATGCTGTTTCAGAGGTAGAGGTCAGAATTTCTGTACAAGTTGGTGTGGCCTCGCGAGCTCCACGCACTCAGTTTCCCTGCACAGGCCAGAGAGGAGAAATCTGATGGAGATACTGTATGGCTATGCAGATCCTTTCGCTTGCTCGGTTCCTTTCTCCGACAGATACAGAGATGATGAGGCTCATTGCACGTGGAATGGAAAGACTCGGTCCTATTCCTTAGAGCAGGTCAATGTGAGGACAACAGGATCAGGATTGAGTCCACTGTAAGGAATGTAACAGCGACAGAAAGCCTTCTGATAAATAAGCGCAGTGAAATTTCAGCTAGTTTGTAGCAGTAAAATTATCCGGTATCAACATATATCAGGTTGAACATAGGGTATTTAATGACAGTTTCAAATTTAGTCAAAGTAGTAAGCTGTACCTAGGTTTCATGCAAGTTTCACAAAAACATTTTATTTTACCTGTTTTCAAATAGGTCAGAAAAATATTTATCTTTAAACAAATCCTGCAGACAGTGGAGAGCACTATTAACTTGGACCTGAACACTGAAACTTAACTGAGAAAGATGAAGTCATAGCTTTTGTCCTTTGTCACAAATAATGCAAGAAGTAGCAATCTTGGAAAAATTTCTGCATGTGGATAAAATTTCTACTGAAATGACAGTTTTTAATGCAATGTGGGTCTTTAATACCATTCCAGCCTCGTTTCCCAACATCTTTCCAGTACTGAAAACGTTTGAAAAAGGAGACTGGCATAGGTGAAGGGAGCTGAAGCGTTTGAGAAAGAAGAATAAGAAAGAGGGGCAGTCCTTTTAGAAAAGTGAGAGCCCTGCTGACACTGAGACATGGGGAAGTTCCTAGGAGAGCTCTCAGGGCCCGCAGAAAGGCAGGGTGCTATGGTCTGTGTCACCTGCTGCTTACCATGGGAGATGGACTTGAGCTACGAGGGTGCTGAAACTCATTATTTTATATTCATCAGATGCTTGATGTCTGCCTCATCCAGACAAATACTTCTGGGATTGAGGGCAATCGAGGATTCATGTGGGCTGCCAAATTTATAAGCATCTTTATACATAGCCTGCACAGAAAGACTCCCCTCCTCCATCCTTAGTCCACTCCTGTCCCAGGCAGGCTATTTATACAGGATTGCAGGAGAGGGAAAGAGGAATGCTTTGCAGGCGTGCAGAGAACACGTCTCATGACTGGGGCTACTTTTCTAACATGTTACCAGTAAAAACATCTTCCACAATTCAACTGTTGGTGAATTTGTGAGTGTGCTTTTGCTTTTTTAAACACTGCAGCTCTTTAAATGCTACCCTGTTATATTAAACTATTTCAGGTTTGGTTTCAAAACGCTCGAGCCAAATTCAGACGGAACCTCTTACGTCAAGAAAACACAGGGGTGGATAAGACTTCAGACTCAACACTACAAGCAGGGACCCCATCAGGTCCTGCCTCAGAAATATCCAATGCCTCCATGAGTCCATCCAGCACTCCCACTACTTTAACGGACTTGACTAATCCTACTATGCCTACTGTGACATCTGTCTTGACGTCAGTGCCCGGAAGTCTTGAGGTTCATGAATCTCGAAGTCCTTCACAGACAACTCTTACAAATCTTTTCTGATGACTCTTTCTTAATAATTTCTTTAAAAAAGAAATTATTCTTAGTTGAAATTCCAAGTGTATTTTAATAGAGGCTTTGAGCAACTGACTAACCACAATTAGGATCTCTCCTAAAACACAGAAGGAAATGTAGTGTTCTGGTATTACGGAGTATGGACTGAAGAATAACTTGGAAGATCTATTGCAACACAACATTTGTGTAACTGTACAGTTTTGTGGACTGAGCAAGGGAAACAGCAATTAATTTAAGTTGGCTAAAGCTTCTGTATTTTCAAAGACTGCCATGTGCCTTATATACTGTTTTATCTACATACTTTGGATTCCATGTCCACTTCTCTCTTTTTCTCTCTGTATATTTATGACCAGGGCAAAAATGTTAAGAGTTTGTTACTTTGAATAGTCCGAAGCCTTTCATTGGTTGCTTTGTTGTTTTAGAATTTTAAGGTCGAAGTCTGTTCGAATACCAGAATTTGTAAAATCTAACCAGTAATAAAACCACTTATGGAAACTACTTGGTAATGGCTGCAGTTACATTTAACATTAGTGTCACAATCAAGATAGGCTGATTGTATTTAAAAGGATTAGAAAACTGCACTTCAAACACAGTATCTGCCTAGGATAAAGTCTAAATATGTTGTATACGTTCCTCCTGTTCCTGAAGTATATATGGGTGAGAAATCCAGCTTGTACAACAGTCTAGGTATCTTCATCATAGAGAAATAAATAACTGTTAGTTGCAGGTAAAAGTTATCAGACAATGTTAAAATTCAAACAGAAAAACTATATTAATTTTGCTGCGTGAAAGAAACTTGACTTCAGCTAGCTTTTATGAAAACAATCTTGCTTTTGTGCAAGAGATGGCTTCTCCCATTTCATGGAGGAGGCGAGTGGGGTATCTGACAGCTGTGTGGCCACAATCAGTCCATTACAGAGGTGGGCACTGGGGAATGTTTTCCCTAGGAAAAAGACAGAAGTATTTCAGGTTATTTTACAACACTAGTGGGCAAAGTTGAGGCAAAATTATGTTTTATAAAGTCACAGCCTTACTTTTTTTGTAATGCTTTGAAGGAATAAAAAGCCAAGGAAGACTATGATATTACCGATACTGACAAAAGTGGTTATTCCTTTAACAATCCTGGACCTTTCAGTACAATTGAATTCCTTCTTCCCCAAAAATCTGTGCAGAATATAACTCACATTTTGAATTTTTTTCTTATTGTTTTTAAAGATGCTTTTCTGTAATTAAAGAAATACCTCAGCAAAGTTTAAATATGTATAAGAACGAGTCTACACTATGCTGTTTGCCCAGTAGTTTCATAGATTTTGAGTGGTACAGAAGATGCGTATGGTTGTTCCTTCTCAAACCTGCTATAATCAGTTTATTTCAGTCAAATGTTAGGTTGTATGTGGCTAGCTCTCTAAAACTAATCCGTCATTCCCATTGGATCAAAATTGCTAAAAGATTATTCCAAATAAACAGCAAGACAGGTGCCAAGATTCGTGTTCTTTGCCCTTTTCAGTGCATTGAAGATGATTTAGTAGGCCAGGCTCTTTGGTAACAATGTTTTGGGTTTAAAAGCGCTACATTTATTCAGCTTTCTCAGCTGAAGATTTGCCATTCTTGTGCAAGCCTAATTCCTGTTGAGATCAGTGAGAGATCTCAGAGCACGAGGACTGTGGGATAGAAATGCTGACATAATTAGGTCATTTATTAACCTTTTTTACACTTCAGCTTAAAATACCCCACAGGTGAGTTATCTGCAAAGCAAGATAGTCCTAAAAAAATTGTAACTAGCTAAGACCTGTGAAAGGGATTACGTTCTGGTCACTAAAACCAATAGGCTAGCATAGTTCATTACATTTATGCACAATGATGAAACATTTAGAAGGATAATTTGGGTTAAATTAGTAACTGTTACAGGTTTGTCCAAGATGTTTTTCCTCATAATACAAATGTCTAATAAGGAAATTGTGCTCGTTAGTGGACTGTAAAAGAGTACATATCTGCCTTTCAAAGATACTCAGACACCGAGATTCTGCTGTATGTAATGTTTTGTTCATTGTCAATTACCTTGGAGATTTTTTTTTTTTTGACATGCTTAGCTGGATCTTTTCTTGATTTAGAAGGCAATGTTGGTCCACTGTTAAATGGATACAGCCCATAACTAAAAACCCTGTGTATTAACCTGTAAACAGTTTTAAAAAACTGAATCCTGAATTCTTAAGTGTTACGGCAAATGTAGCGGATAACAATTCAAACGGTTCTTTAAAATTGCAGTGCTATTATTTGTGATCTTGTATTTTAACTACCTGAATCCACGTGGATGGAAATACCTTTCAAATCAATTCTCAATATTGCCTTTTCAAATAACTGACATTTATGAAGGGGAATACTCTCGTGTTAATCTTATCTAAAACCTATAAGAGACAATTAGAGAAATTGTCTGGTTTAATCGAATCAGGGATTTTGCATATAAATAAGAGACAATATTCTATGTAGGGTCTTTATGTAGGTGCATTAGGATTCACTCACTGGCTCCGATGACCTATGTTGTCCCCATGATTGTTTCAATCCTGTGGTATTGTTTGGTTGTTTAGAGCTTGTTGGTTTTGAATGCTGTACATTTTTTTACTACTGCAATCCTAATGTTTCTTCACATACTTGTACAGTTCCACATTTGATGTATTAGTCTGAAATTCTGTTAAAAACATGAACAAAAATGGAAATGATATTTCTTTGGAAGTGTATTTTTACTGTATATCTAATTTGAACTAGTTGAACATACTTCTTTACATTTTGCATGATAGGTGTGTAGTTCATTTTTTAAATATGAAAGAGACTTAAGAGTAACTTAGAATGAGAATATAATGAAACCTATACAAATATGGAAAATACATACAATGATTTGCTACTTTTTGACTCAAGAAACTTTTTGAAATACAATTTACCTAGTTTATTTAAGATAATGCAGGTTTTTTGTCTTTGAGTTCATACATAATACAGACTATAAAAGGGGATTACACATTAGAAAAACTTTAAAGTCACCTCGATACTCAATAGCACACTGGATTGTTCTTGTCAAGCAAAGAGAAAGGATATTTGATTTTAAGAATGCTGAATAAATATATTTTGATCTACAGTAGAGAGGGATAACATTACTGCAAGTGATATGTAATCACAACTTAAAATTTATTGACACTATTAATAGCTACATTTCATAAAACTTATTTTTCATTCAAATTATCTAAGTTTGGGAAGAGAAGACTAAGGATCATTATACTAAAGAAGCTCAGTGCCTGCCCTGGAAGCACAAGTCAATTTATCAGATATACTGTGGATGGAAAAAGTGCCTCCAGGATATTTTGGTTTCCAAACTATCTTTTCTTCCTAGCTGTTAAAAAGCCCCCTTATTTAGAGCACTTTCCTATAACTGTTAGTTTTTGTCTGTTGGAAGGTAAAGACTAAAGCTTAGGCACCTGTAATAATAACCTTCATCTAAAGGAAAAGGAGAAAAAAACCACAAATCAAAATAAGAATCAGGCTTCATACTTAGGCATGATGATAGCAAAGACATCCAGGTGACTAAAAGAAGTTCCATGCGTACATGCTTTTTGTCTTCACAGTGACTTAATAATGCCTGGAAGGAGAGATTTTAGTTGAAAGTAGGTGAATTACAATTTTTTTTTTTTTTTTCTTCAGAAAGCCAGGACTAATTACATAACTCAGATGATATTTTTTAAAATTATATTTAAGTTACCATTAGAAAGGGTCATAACATCAAATATAGTGTGACAAGATTAGCCTAGACATTTTAAGAAGGACTTTTTGTCCCCTTTCCTTTTCTTTCCATCTCTTTAACCCTGGTTCTTCTCCAGGACACATCATGAACTGCTGGCAATGGGCTCAGTTTACTTTAACGAAGGGTAGATCATCTTCCTGTCACACAGTTTTGATCCTCCTGCTTAGCTACATTCTTCATACCGGCACTGACAAACACTTCTCATTTACCGTACACCGTTTGACCGTCCACACATGTGAATCCTCCAAACAGCTGAACACTTCACTGGAGCTTCTTCCTACCTCTGCAGGAATGTATCCCTTCTGAATAGGGAGGATTTAAACCATTCCTGGTGGCAATTAATTTATCCGTAGCTAAAATACGATCTGTAAAATGAATGGCCTATGCATTTCTGAGATCACTTTGACCTGCATGTGCAGAGGCTACAGGTGAAATATATGTGCAACACGTCCAATTCACATCAGCAGCCAGGGTTTGGATGGGTGTGAAATGCTTGTGCATCCATGTTTTGGTGGGTACAGTTATGCAGTTGCGCCTGTCTGCTTTTCTGCTGTCCAAAGTTACGATATTACACCTCCCTTTCCAGACCTTCAAGTCATTTTTGTCTTATCCTTCAAGTGAGTTGATTGGAACTCTGCTTAATCCCATATTTCAGATAATTTTGTCTGAGTCTGCAGTATCTTTGCTTAAAAAACTAAGTATAGCAAACGACAAACGTCCTTCGCGCCCTCCTATACATTGCATTTAAAGATGGTTAGAGTCTCTGGTATGATATATCACTACCCGTGTAGGCAGCAGGGACTATATGGATAATCATGGTCAGTTCTCATTCTAATTAAAGAGAAGCCCAGGAGTAAGTATTAGATTCTTGATCTACAGTGAATAAAAATGTGTTTTAAGGGTATCTTAGGACTGGCAAATCACTTTAAAGGGGAATAAAGAGGGCATATTTTTGACACACAGGAATCTGCCGTGGTTATGGAGATGAGCAGCAAAGCAGCTGGACTCTGAGCACTCATGTTTTCACTTCTGTAAGCGGAGAGATGGTCTTTAGTTCATTGCAGGCTTTAGCTGGGATGCTTAAAGTGATATGGAAAGTGAAGAATCAAGTTTGACTCTGTCATAACTTTAGGTGAGTTCTCAGTAATTTGTCTGAAAAGTCACTGGGGGAAAGACGCCTGCACCGAATAGCAGAGTGGTGCCTTTTACAAGTGACCATGCCGCTAATGAAGTGTTTACCCCTCGTCCTGCTGCTGGGAAGGCATCTTCACACTCTCCATGTGCTTGATGTGGTCAACTTCCCTGAAAATGTTCAGTAAGCAAGCTGACCTTCTGGGGAACGGCAGAGGAACTAATAATGTATAATTGCAATTAATTGTAATAATTTAGAATTGTAATCAATATCCGTTTTGCTAACATTTCTTACTTTGTAAGTTATGTACAAAGTTAGTCTTTCAGCATTTGGGGTGCTTCAGAGACATCTTTAGTTTCTTTTACTGAAGCTAGCTTTGCCTTTGTGCCATGAATGGGAGCAAGTATTGAGTTGCATCAGTCATCATATATTACTATCTGTAGTTAAAAAAGCATCAGATGAGAAATGGCGGCTATAGAAAACCCCAAATCTTCAGCTGGGTTTAGTTGCACTTCTGACTGCTTTATAGGGAGCTTTCCTTCTTTACATGGAGTGATGGGCAGTCGAGATAAGGGTCGCATTGTCACAGAGTTGTGTCCAGGTTTTGTCACGGGAATCAACGCCGGCCACACTCTGGCAGTGAGCAGACACACCAAACGAGTTACTTCCAGCATGCAAGTTTTCCATGTTGAGGGAGAGAGAACCCAGCCTCAGGAATTATTTCCACTGAAGCAGCAAATACTGACAGGCCTAACAGACAGAAACTTGCACTACTACCATTTCTGCTACAATGGTGCTCTCCCCCCTCACCTTTTATACTAATTAAACATGTGTTTCTTCTCAGCCTGGTAAAAATAGAGTTGTGCTGGATCACGGCCATGAACAGCATTTATCAATTTGACAAGTTTTTTTTCAAGGGCTAGGTAAAAAGATATACCGGGCATTTAATGGATTTCTGATCAGATGAATATGACGTCAGCCGTTCTTTCTGGCCTAACAACTGGATTTTTGTGGAAACAAAGGTCAGTAAATATGTTGGGGTTTTTGTTTTGAGCAAAGCACAGTATTTAAAATATGCAACCTGCTGACAGTAAATTCAGACCTAGCAATATCATTTAGCATGCTAATGCATAACACTGTGCAAATTATAATTATTTCCTGAGAATACCACTTCTGCGGAAGTTCTTCTTTTGTTAAAAAAAAGTCCCTGTAAAAGGCATGGCTCTGCATATATATTTACACAGCTTGTTTACATGGGATTGTATCAGTTTACTAGATTGTAAAATCCAGCATTTAACAGAAAGTTAAATTTTTGCAACAACCTCTAGAAAAAAAGAAATAATTAAGCTTTTCATTAAAGAGAGGAACCTATTCTAGCCACTGCGGAGTTTAGCCCAGTACCTATGAAAAAAACCAATGGAACAGCTAAAACAAGAGGGACACAAATATTTGGAAGTGTTATGCAATTCTATGGTGATGTGGTTTAATTGATAAATATCAGCTATGACTTTTTCCAGGTGCATACAGATGACTGGGTAATTAGTGTTAGGAAATCATAATGAATTTGCAGCTCTGCAAACACAGAAATAGCCATACATTTTTCTTGCAATGACACAGAACTACCCAGGCCATTATCCATCCACTGCACAGTAATTGCTGCATAATTTAATGTTCCTTGGTTACTATTCGAAAACAGTGAGAAGATAATCATGCTTTGGTAATTTAAAGTGTTCCTACAAAGGGGGTTTGAATTTCCATGAGCATGTTGGTCCAATAAAGAGTAACAATGTTAAGGAGCTCTAATCCAGGTATTACTTGTGTTGGCTGAAACTTTTACTAGGCAGCTCGAGACAATTTCTTCCCTACACAGAGCTAAAAACCAAATTCTCCCAGTGGCTCTCCATGTGTAGGTCTGACAGGTCTCACTGGCTCTCCTTAATGCCTAAAGGAAGAAATGAGTCCATGAGGCATATTTATGTTCTTATCAGCTCTGCTCTTGGTGAATTTTCAAGATAAATCTGGCAGCTGTGGTACACCCTGTTTGGCCGAATGCCCCTGGCCCAGGCAGTCACTGTTCTTCTGGAGCTACTCAACAGCTCTGGTAGCTCTACCGTAGCACATCACACCTTCAAAATACTGTTCAAACCAGGTTTTTGCCCAACGAACATCACATACAGCGATGGGGTCCATCTACTTAACCCTTCCCACGTGGGAAGTGCAGATGTGAGATCAGCGTGGACAGGTTTCAACTGCTTTTTCTGATCTCAGCCTCCAGCCTACAGAAATTGCTTCTCCACCAACTATTTCATTTGCCTTCTCACATAATTTCCACATGTTTGATCACTTATTTTTTGCTGTCCTTCTGGAAATGAAGGCTAACAAAAGAGATACTCTGTAATACAGCTTTGCAGGCTGTGATTGAGCAAGAAGCTGATGCCAAGATAGACTGGGCAGGGATTCTGTGAATGTAGGGAAGAACAAATTCTGAAAGGCCAGGTCCGTCACCCACAGGCAGATAAGAGGTTAAAAAGATGGCAGTGCCTGGACTAAGCCCCCAAAGACATCTCCTCTCTTGCACCCAGAGTTCCGAGAATTTGTTAATGGTTGTATAAAACTTTTTGAGGCAGAAGAACACTTTATTTATCATTGCTTTTGTGATTACTCTAGACAGGCAGTTTCAGCTTTTTCAAACTGTAGATCCCCTGAACGTTTTCTATTGGAGTTGCAGACTCTTGTCTAGTGGATTTAACCCCGCTGACCATAGACTTGCCTTTATTAGTTCACATGCACAGATCCCTTAGAAGTAGCTCAAAAGCTTTTATATCCATTTTTGTTACTGTATGATCTGACCATTTCCGCAGAAGCTGGCAGACGAGCGTGAGCTACCAATGGACTCGGGAGATAAGATGTTTCATACCTATGAGCTTGCACTGCTCTTTGAAAGGAGGCTTTTCCCCTCCAGCACTGTCTGCAGTGCTCACTTTCATCTGGGCAGGGTTCGTAAGAGAATTCTTGGAACGGGCTGTTGCCCTGGCCAGCGGCTGATGCCTTTTGGAGCTGCTATGACGCTTAAAGAAATCAATTATGCATGTTCCTACCATCTCTTTCAGTCAACACTAATTAATACAAATCCAGACCTTCTCCATTTCATATACACTTGGCATTGACTCCTAACTCTTCACCTAACATACTAAATAACAGCTGAAGTTACACTGCAGCCAGTGTCATTTATGTTACAGAAATAAGCCTAACCACACACACTCTGAAAGCCTTTTTTAAGGTAATGAAGGCCATTTGTGGCCTTCATTTATCTTTATGTCTTTTCCAGTTCTATTCCTATTGTGCCTACAGGAATCCATTTTAGATTAATATAAAAGCTATACAATGCTCTTTTCTGTGATTCTTTACTCTTTGGCTCCCCAAGTGCAGGCAGTTCCTACTCATGTGCTCATACTCTCTTTTTCTGTCGTTCTGTTTCCTCCCAGAGGTTAGAGCTTGCGCACACCAACACCCACCGGCACTGACAGGATTCTCCAGAGTCCCTTCTGGCTATTCCAGCGCAAAAGAGAAGTCTCAGAAAAGACGCTGGCAGCTATTTGTAGAACTACTTTCTCCCCACAAAACAGCTCCAGTCCCTGGGGATCTGAGTTTGGAGAGTAAGGTGTATTGCTGCCACTTACATGCAGATACCATCATTATCAGCTTGCTTAGAAAGGGCTGAAAGCTAGGCTGCTTTTACAGGATCTGCATAAAATTATAATCCATTTTAATTCCACAATTATATTGGAGGTGATGCCAGGTGTTAAAAGGAAAAATGTGTTTCTGGCAGGACTCCAGATATTTCTGTTCTTTCTTTTTCTGTTTATTGGTTGGAGCAGAGACTCCTGCCTCCAGCTTCCACCGCGGACGCTAGTTTACTCCGTAGCCAGCACAGAGTGGCTGTCCAGAGGTTACTTCACGTTATTTTGAGAAAGTGCTTTGAAGTTCTTGAGTGAACAGTGCCAAACTAGAGCAAAAGGCGTGTACTTGCAAAGTGGAAGTCATTACATTTCACATGGCAAGCCATGAGAAAATGAAACTGCAGCAGATGAATGTGACCGTGTGTGTGTACCTCTAGTCTCACCTTCTGAGTCCTAATTGCTGCTTGACCAAGCTGTGTGGAAGACAGGAGACCCTGATTTACATTATTCTGGAAAACAGAATCCAGAAACTACTGCATGTCCATTTAGGGCTTTGCAAGATACGTGAGAATGCACAAATCAATCGCATGGAACAGACTCAGAGGAATTTATACTGGATGGTACTGAAGGAAATCTTCCTTTTCCAGGAAGGAGATGCTAAGTCATATTATTTGGTAACTGCAGATGAAAAAGCATAGGCCTGCGAAGCAGGGATGTGGAAAACTAAACACAGTCAAAACAGGTAAGGCTGAGAGCATGAGGAGTCTATCCTTTCTCCTTCCCTGAGAGACAGTAAAACTCCTAGGAGCTTTACAACTGAAAGAAGGTAAAGGTACATTTCTATATAAAAACCACTGTAAGCATGTTTGGGAAGTGCACCGGGCCCAGAGGTCAGGAGTGCAGGATTGCTGGGATAAGGAGAAGTTACCATGTTAGAGGTGACGGCATCCCTGGGCACCGGTAAGGCTTTTGTTTGAGGAACGATTTCAGATTCATGCTGCACAGGTCAGGGAGGAAACAATCTATAGTGTGTGTAACAATACTTCAACATTCAATACTTACCAACTGCTCAGCATCCCAGCCCTTGCTGTAAGGGAAGGTAAAAGGTGGCAAGAGTGTGTCAGAGGGCTCAGCATCTTCTTTCACACTTCCAGCCTTTCTGATGGAAATTTGAAGGAGGCAAACCCAGCCTGTTACACGTGCTGCCTTTGTACCCAAACCTGCTCTTTGCTGCTGTAAGCTGGCTCTCTTCATTAATTGTATTTACTTAGCAGTAGATCTGTTGTTACGTATGAATAGTTAACAAGGAAAGACATCACTTACTGCACTAGTGCAGCACGTTTCTGGCTGCCTGAGTTTCCAGTCCTACAAAGCCTGTAACGGGAAACTGTAAGCCCAATCTCTCGCGTCTTTACAGAGTTTAATTTGAGTATGTTTCTTACCTTGGTGCGTTACCCAACTGTTGAAAGTGACAAAAACAGACGCCATAAAATGCAGGAAAAATGCAGCTGGACTGAACCTCAAGTATTAACGAAGCATATTCCCTTGATATACACTAATCTTATACCTTCAAAACCAGGAAAGATTCAGTTAAACTCACAATCGTTTTATGGTCTCTGTAGAACCATAGAAGCTTAGGGATCCTTTGTTATTCCTCCATAAAGAGGAAAGTTATAGTGAATGTGCCCTTCTTAAGTTGGGTGTTTTTAAATACTAACGTTTATTGCTCTGCAGTTTCTCTTTAACGTGTGCATAGAGAACAAGAAAACACCTAGCTGCACAGGCGTATTTTTAGAAACAATAAGAGTCCTCTGTTAATAACTGGTTAGCTCTTCTGCCGTTTGCATAGCTGATCATTGTTAATGATCCAGTTAACAGGATTCATTAGGGAGGCTGAAAGACTTGCAGTTACAAAGTACATGATTTGTGGTGCTCGGGAACGCAGCGCGTGTGCAGGTAGCTGTCACACCTCTGGGAAAGCTCCCTTGGTTGGACACACACAAACCTGCCCCACTTGGGTCCCACGAGCCAAACCTGTCTGTCCCTACATTTCTATTAATTTGCAAAAATGGACTAATGTGGCCCAGCTGCAGCCATTTCTCTGGATTAACACCAGATCTTCCCCCTACTGAAGCATAGCCTTCCCCAGAGCTCCAGTTTTGGGCTAACAGTCTCCTTTCCACAGAGGCACAGAACCTGGAAGCAAGCCGATGCTCAGATTTCATAACAGTTTCCGAGAACATTTGGATATAGTAAGAACAAGAAGTAAATACCTAAATAACATCAGAGCCCCTCTGCTTTATTCTGCTTACTGCTTTTGGACACAGATCAAGACTAAAGGCACTGGTCTCCAACACATAATTCCAGGGTTTTTATTAGGTGACTCCCCGATCAGCTCTGTCGAGTAGCCAAAGTGCATTACCAGGTGACGGCTGACCTCGCAGCCCCCAGCCCGCTGCCCCAGCAGCCAGCCAGGCAGGGCTCAGCTTTGGGCAGAGGCAGGTGGAGCCGGCTGGGTAATCCCCGTGTCATCTCCCGCTGTGTAATGCAGGCACATCCGAAAAGCCTTGGTAGTTTCCTCACCACCTAAACCAGACAGGACCGTCAGTCCCAGATTCCAGCCTGTAGTAAACTCAGTTGCACACAATATCTTTTAAAAAATGCAGCTCGGCCCGTGTTTCCCACAAGGCCATCTCTCCTGTTTATGGGGGGGCACTAATGAAAAATGAGTTTAATTTTATGTGCTCTTGACATGGCATCTGGATTGTCAAAGCATTACATTAAGTTGGCCCCAATTAAAGGTCTTCTGAATTAAAAAAAAAAAAAAGATAAAAGGATCACCAATATATTAGTCGTGTTTTTGCAGAGCTCAGCCGTACATCCGTGTGTAGGAAACACGATACTTTGCTTGCAAGCTGAGCCCTGTGCATCTCACAGGACATTAATGCAAAAGTGGGAGAAATCTAATCTTAGTCTTCTAGAGACTGAAACACTGATATAACATGTCATGCCCTGTCATCACCTGTTGCTAAGGGTTGAGATATTCCCAGTGTTGGAAGGAGACTGTGAATGAGGAGTGCATTTTGATGACTGCAGAGGAGGGGAGATTCTCAGGAACTGTTCAAGATGCTGCTATTTTGTAGTGTATAAAATATACCTGACCTGAGGCAGCGGATCAGCAGAGGCAGCCTGAGGTGCGTGCACTGACAACATCTCCTTTTGAGTACCGACACATTTAGCAACTGTCAGTCAAGGAGGAGAGCTGATCCTCTCTTAAGCAGACCTCCTCACAAGCTCTTGTTGCAAAGGCCTAAACCGTGGCTCCTTCTTCGGCATTCCCTCGTCCCAGATCGAGCACCTCTGTCAGCTTCACGTTCTCCTTGGGTTCCGCTTTTCATCTTGGGTACGCTGCTGTCTTGCTTCCACCTGCCACGTCCCCAGTGCCACCTGCTTGCCTCTCTTTGCTTACTCACCTTTGTTTCTTCTCCTCGTCTCTGCTCCCTGGGGGAAGGCAGCACCACCAGCGTACTCTCCCGGGTTGCTCCCCTTAGGGCTTACTCACTCAGCTCATTATTGCAATCACAGCCTTCCCTTGCATCACCAGGACCGCTGGCACCGTACGGTATGCTTCACTGACAAAAACAAAGCCAGGAACTGAGGGGAGGCCTGAGAAGCAAGCAGCCCCCGCAGGCAGGGTGCCACCACCCCGGCAGCAGGAAAGAAAGAGAGACACAAGCTGAGAAGGAGACAGTGGGCTTCAAGGATGACCAGGGCCGGAAAGCTGGAGGAGTGCCAGCCTGGAAGCAATGGCACCTACAGGGGGAAACGTGCAGCAAAGCACAAGTTAGGGGAAGAGTCACAACATTGTTTTTCACAGCCAAACATCCATTTTGCCATTAAATTCCACTAGTCTTCAGCTGTAAAATTGGGGCTGGAGTCCTCCTTTCCCCTAGACTGTGTTGAGTGCCTTTGGATTGTGAAGTCTTCTGGGTATTGTATGTGCTTTGGCACCTGGCACAATGGGTGAGGCAGAGACTCTTGGCACCGCTACTGTGCCAATTATTAGTATTTACATTATTAGTACTTCCATTACTGTTGTTAATAATAGTAGCAACTTAATACACCATTTTCTGTGCCGTCTGGGAAACAGGGACTCCATTCCTATGGATTTCATGTCAGGGACTGGGAATTGCAGTTCCCATGTGCACGAGATTCCTGTTCAAGCTGTAATAAACTGCATCAAATCAGGCGTTCCACACAAGAGCACCAACCCAGTGTCAAACGGGTGACTTCGTTGGGCTCGGCCTGGGAACTGGGCTGGGTCGGCATGGCGTAGCTTCAGCTATGAAACCAGATCTGACAACGGACTCACACAAGTTCCTCCTGAGCACTCCTGTGCTCAACGCACAATCCCCAAAGAGCCTGTGGGCACGGGAGTAGCACGGCTTCGCTGGAACGGCCTCTTGTCTCCTTCCCTTGTCCCCAGAGAAGGGGTTCTGAGTAGGGCCGAGTCTCTTGGATTTCTCCAGGTACCGTCTGCCCCTCTTCCGTACTATTGCATCCACAGGTTTCACCCCTCATTACGGACCGGGAGAAATTAGCACCTCCTGACTCCTGAAACACCTATTGTTGGCAACGAAGCGGCCAGCCGCTATTTGGAGGAGTGCCTGTGCCTTGGTGCCTGGTTCCCAGGACATGAGGCCGGTCTGGCTCTGCTCTGCCCCGACCCCGGAGCCGGGGGCTCCAGCGGAGGCTGGGGGCTCAGGCGGGGTGCGGGGCGGCTGCCCAGGCGGGGCTCCTGGGGGTGGCGTTGTGCTGCGAGCCCTCCCTCCTCCAGCCGAAAGGCAGCAAATCCAGCGGGTGAGGGCTTGTGGAGGCTGGAAGTTAATCAGGGGAGAATGGCCAGGACAGGCTTTGCAGAGGAGGAAGCGTTTGAGAGCTGAAAGATTTAGGAAACGGTCGTCACTCTTTCATCTGGGACTAAAGAACTGTGCGCAAGCCCCTCTCTGCTTTGCAGGGAACCTCCTGGAGTTGAAAATGCCTCTGTTTTTCTGTAAACAGCTACGATAGGATTTGCTTTTCTCTGAATCACAGTTGCTTTTGCAGCTGTATTGCACAAGGCTGTGAGAGGAAAAAAAGCACGAAGGGAAGTTCTGAATGCGCCAAGGCACTAGAGACTTCTGGGAGGCACTCTGCCCGGCTCTGGTGTCACACCAACACCCAGCAATGGCCTCAGTACCACCTCTGTGTGCTCTCCCATAGCCTGCGAGGTCTCCTGCAAAACTTTATAGGAGCAGACTGTAAACTCACCACACTATTAAGTCACATAAAGGCTCAGAAGACTCTCAAGCCTCCCAATCGATGAAACGTAGTTACCAAATGACGTGCTGTAAAGCAGCGTCACATGTGCTGTCCCACTAACAGTGACCAGTTCAGGGAATTTCACCCCGTCAGGGCAAACAGAGCAGCACAACAGGGTGTGGGTCACGCTCAGAGAGGACAGGACGGAAGAGGCTCCCAGCGCGTCACGTGAAGAAGTTGGCGACATTTTCTGGTAGCAGAAACTATGAACACGATTAGAAAAATTAAATTGCAATGTACCACACTCTCCAGTTGTCTCTAGTGAATAGGATAGAAGCTCTTCTGTTTGAGGTACTAAAAAGTGGGCTTGACAAATTAGTAGAAGATACATTTCTAGCAGGCAACTCTGCTCTGGGGCTGCAGCCCGAAGTTTAGGTCTGAGGATTTCCTGACCTAGAGAAAGGCGAGAGGCACCCCCCTTTCCTGCAGCATGCTTTCTCTTGCACAGAGCGTGTAAAATCTGTATACAAGTAGTATATCTCGTGTTTCTGGGTAGTGAGCGGAGCCCATCAGAAAAACTGAAAGGCTCTGAGAAGTGGGGGCTCAGCGAGTCTCATTTAATTACGAGTGTAGTGCTTGCTCTGCTCAGCCCCACCCACATGCCATTTCACGCCTGATTTCTTCTCTGATTTCTTTGGGGAAAGAGAGGGAATTCGAGTGCATGTAATTTGGGTTAACAAGACGCATTATATGCAGCCTCATTCTTGTAAAAACTTTCACAGGGAAATCACCCAGCCCATGGAGAGAGAAAGTTCTCTCCTTATTGTAATTTTTCCAAGGCTAATCAAACTCTCACCGCTATCCTATTGATCACAGGGAAGGTTTGATTTTCTACCGGTTGCCTAGTTAAGGTACAGTAGCTGTTGCTTGGCTTACTACATGCTGTGAGTACAACAGAGATCAACCCTCCATTTCTATGCTCCTTTTTGTCCCTCTCCTAGATCCCTTTTCCTTCAAAGCTCACCTGCCTTCTGCTTTTGTGGTGCTCTACCTGCATTTTGCCTTCTCCTACATCCATTGAGCAACAAAAGGTGAAAAGCTGGGTTTATACAATTAAAATTGTCAGAATAAGAATGGGAAAAAGCAAAAATCCTGAACAGGTTTGAAAACAGGAGGCAAAGGAAAAGTTAGATATGAATGCAGCATCCCCCAACAATACAGACAAAGAGGCTCTGTGTCCAGTACCTGTGGGTGTTATTAGCATGAACTCCCTCCAGCTTGGGCCAGTAATTCTAAGGTGTGAGCCCTTCGTGGTGGCGTGTGTCCAGAACTGCCACTGAATGCACGAGATCTAATCCTGCCATTGTTGCCATATGCTTTGTAGTCTCCAAAGCCTGTCTTCCTGTGTGAGGAAAAGCATCAGGCTCCATTTCAAGGTGCCGTGCCCGTCCCTCCGGGACAGCTGCTGTGTGTCAGGGCACAGCAAGGAGGCAGGGAACAGCCACACAAGAGCAGCATGCCAGAGGAAGGTGCAGGCTTTGCTTTGCCTGCCTGTGCACGGGTTTCTTTGGATGTGTTTTGTGTCCCTTCCAGTCACTTGGGAGTTTAGGAGAGCCAGAGAGAATAGCTTTTTCTGTCATTATTTGATAACCAATACAGTTCCCTTTGACCCTCTCCCCTCTTCCCAAAAAAGAAAGACCAGCTCAGCATTGTGTTATTTTTCAAAGCCTTTACAAATTAAGACAGTAACATGGAAATCCTCGTTGGGTTTCAGTTCATACTTCCTCCCATGCTGGGCTGAAACGGGGATTCTTTTGTGATGGCTGTGCTGCTTATTTTTTGAAACCTCCTGAATTTGGCACACTGCCCTACTTTATTTTCTTCCCATTCTCTAGTGCTGCTCCCATTGGGAGGCTCATTCGCTTCTAATGCACGGTGTTATCTTTTGCAAGTTGAACTCTAAATCCCCGTGTTGTTTTTCCTCGCTTGTTATTCAGGTGCAGGGAATGTTAATGATGTCTCTTTGGCTGGTGGATGCTCTGGCTATGTGGCTTTAATTATTTTTATTAATGTGTTTTATAAAGTAAATTACAGATAAATGTAGATTTTAACTACAGCTTAGAGATGGCACATCTGTGAGACTTCACAGTCTTTCATTTGTGGGTGAAATGCACAATAACATCTTGCATAGCAAGAGGATGTTCACAGGTGTGACTGGGAGAAGGTTTACTGAAGCAAAACCTCCAAAACTAAGAACTGACACCTGATATGGAGAGGGACAGGGAAGGGGAGAGGGAAAGGAGCAGGAGATCTGCAAAATAACTTGTATTCAGGGTCAGTGAGCACCGCTCCTGCTCAGGGACAGCTGCCCACGCCAAGGAGGAAACTTCCATTTGCAGCACTCAGCTGTCCCCATCCATAGTCGTCAGACAATCCTCAAGTTAGAGATCCAGAGACCTTATCAAGAAAAGATCCAAGTTCTCTACTTGTCACTGGTTCAAAATGCCCTGAAAACCTCCTAAAAACTTCTCATTGACTCAGGAAAACCAGGGTATGTTTGTGTTTTCACGGTAGAGCTTGCCCACAGAGATCTTTGACTGTCCTCCTCGCCCCGGCTGCCATTCGTGAGCCTGTGGCCTAAGTCTGCAGGCGCCGGAGGACCTTGTTATGGCTGCGGCAGTAGCTGTTTATGTTGCTCAGCCAATTCAGTCTCTTGTTCCAGTGCTCAGGCCTCCTGGGGGACCTGGTGTGTTGAGCTGCATTGGGAAAGTAGTGCTTCCTACAAGAGCCATTAGATGAGGAAATGTAGGACTAACACTATGCAAACGCAGGGTCAGCAGAGGGGTCATCAGGGGTCCTCTGTGGACGTACGGTCCCTCCCCACGTGGGCAAGGCAGCCAGCTGCTGCCCTGGTCTCCCCGGCCAGGGACTTGGGAAGGAACTGAATGTGGCCATATGGGGAGAGGGTGCCTGGCCTTGGCTGGAGGAACTCCGCGTTTCCCGCAGCCCCCAGGCTCTCTGTGCTCCTGGTACTGGGTAATCCCAGCTGGGCAGCGGGCGCAGCTGCCTCTCCATGGGCACACGGCAGAGCTGGAGCAAGCGGCTGTGTGGAGAGCTCTGCATTTGCAGTAGGTTTTTCCAAAGACCCCGTGGGCTCTGGCCGTCACTCAGCTTTGGTGCCAAGGCAGATGGGAGGAGGAGAAAGGGACCTGCTGCGGCTGGTGCCAGCGCAGCCCTGCGGCTTTGTGGTCCCCAGCAGTAAATCCCTGCCTGGGGTGGCGTGTGCAGGCTCGGGGAGCGCTGGGCTTGCTGTGAGGACAGATCTGCCTCCCCAGAGAGATGCCTGGGCTGAGGAGGGAGAAGGAGAAACATGCATTGGCATGGAGAGAGGCTGAATTTCTCTGAGTAGTCTGGACTGAACTAGGATTAGAGGATTTAGTAGAGGAAAATAAGTACTAGTGTCTGTAGTTTGTCTGTTTTTTATTGAACCAAGAGTCCCATGTGAGCCATGCAGTAAGCAAGCAGTAAAATCATCCAGCAATGCCTTGAAAACAGTTCTGTCTCTAAACACTGCACCTCCTGGGCACTGGTGGTGTTTCGAATGACTTTCTTCATCCCAAGAGACTGTGTTACCTTGAACAACACACAGCCATTGCAAAAAGAAATAATTAAAGCTGGGTGGTGCTTGAGTCATTGATGCAATGAGAGGAGGCGAGGCTGGAAAACAAGCTGATGGGTTTTACACTGGCAAAATCTCCAGGCCATACTCCCCTTCCCGAGCACATGCCCTTCATTTCTATGCAAGAGGCATTGTCAGTTTGGGGGATTCTTACCCGGAGCTTGTGAGAGAAATGTTGAAAAGGGATTTTTCCAGGTTGCCTTTTCCGTCTTCCTGCTGCATTAGCTGCAGGTGGTGAAGCTGCTGTTTCGGCATTTCTTCTTCAAAAGCTACATCATGTAGTATCACTGAGATCACAAGGAGATGAGGAGAAAAATGGCCCTATAGGATTTTTGTTAAAAAAGGATCCATCCATAAAAGATGAAAGGTTAAATTGCTTTTAGAAACACAGCAGCGTTTAAACAGGTGAAGATCTTGGAAACGGAGTTTGGATTCAATAAAGTAGCCATGCAGAAGGGCAGAAGAAGGCCTTTCTTTGGAGGGAAATGTCACACTTTAGTGTTAATAAAATGGCTAGTGGTATAATAATAACGATAGCAATCAGGAGCCTTTATTTTTCACCTGGCAGGGCTGGTTCATGCGTGTTTTTTCAAAGCTACCTGCAATTCAGGAAAGAACAAAAAAAGAATCAGGCATGCATTGACTGAAAAATATCACAGTGGAAGAGAAGAGAGCCAGACCGGCCCAAGACACCGGAATGTTACTGGGGAGATAAAGAGTGCTGCTCCCAGGTGGCAGGACATTTTCTTCCTCAGCCTTTTAGATATTGCCTCTTCACAGCTGTGTTGTAAAGACATCGCAGGAGATTTACAATCCTAAAAGAACATACAATGAAAATGTCAAAAGGAAAAGGCAATTGCAAACAATAGTTTTGCTCTGGACTGGCCCCGTCTACACTCTCCTTAGTAGTGATGTATCACAAAGGCAACGAGCACACAGCATCAGCTACTCTTGCATCTCTTGTATATTTGTTAGGTTTAATGTGCCAGAACTTGGTGGAACAAAATCTGTTCTCTACCTATCTGGATGTCACTTAAAACTTTCTGTGGAAAGAGAGGAAGAGTGGGAAACGTTGGTCTTTGGGCAGACAGTGACACCAGAGATACTAATATATAACACGCCAAGAGATCGAATTATACCTTATCTGTACACACACAAATGTAAAAAAAGGTCACTTCCTTGCTCAACCCTTTTTCCCCACTAGAGCTTCCAGTGTGTTACTCACTATGCCTCTGTCGCATCCTGGCTAATTTCTCTGTCCACATCATTAATCTTACTGTCTCTCTTTCATGGAATTACAATTCACCCCAAAATAAAAACCCACAAGCCACTCTATCAGGATATGGCTTTGTTTTGGGTTGTGACATGCGTCCAAGACAGTGCCAGTGGTTGCTAGTATTTCAGCTCTCTAATTCCCTGAAGGAGCTTATTTGTTCATCTTACCACGGAGGGAAGGCAGCAGCCACACCTCTAGGCTGGAACACAGCAATCACCGCTCTCTCGATGGCCTTTTTTCCTTCCAAAAAGTACTCCTGTTCAGGATATGAAAATGTGCAGCTTTGGCAAGCCCATTACTTCTGTGTGGATGAGAATTAAATGTAGCATCCACTAAAGTTGTAACTTCTTGTTAAATATACAGTGAAAAAGGTTTCCTTTTTATGGTTGTACCCTTCAACTAAGCAACATGTTCTTTATTGAAACTTATTAATTTGTATAAAGGTTCTGGTATCTGCCCTGCTACTCCTGTGTATGACAGATAGAAAACCACCTACAGTTAGTGGCATATGCATAGACTGATACATACCTATGAGCCAGGGAGACGAGAGAATCCGTAAGCGCAGCCCAGCAAAGCAGGCGCCCAGTTTGGGCCTGTACCCAGGCTGCCCCCAGATCCACGTCTCTGCGAAACCCCGCTGCCCAGCAGCGTGCTCCGGCCCTCGCTCACGGTGAGGAAGCCAGGGAAAGCAGTGCAGAGGGGAGCTCGGTCCCCCTCCACCGCATCCCTACCTGGGTGATAGGAGGTGGAGCGCTCTGCGGCCAGCGTTCCCCGCTCAGTCCCAGCACAGCCTTACATCACCAGTCTGTGCTTGTGCAAGGGCGCGGGGCAGAGCTGGGACTGAGCACTGGGAGCGTGGCTTCAAAATGTCATTCCTGGTGTGCGACACTGCTGTTTGCGGTCGTGTCAGGAACAGCACAGGACAGCGTGGGATGGGTAGGGAGAGCAGACGCTCCTCAGAAATGTTTCTGACACGTGTTTGGCATGTGTAGAGCTTGCCATCTCTACAGCGCTCAGATGCTCCGGAGCTGAATGCCAGAGCGCACATCTGGGAGGATGAGACTGCTGTCTTGCAGAGAACTAATAGGCTGCAGGGACTTTTCTGCTATCAACTCTCCTCTTTGCGTTGTGCAGCAGCTGGCTGGGTTAGCTGTAGCATTAATATTTGTAGCATTAATATTTGTAGCATTAATATTAACTTCAGCAAGGCTGACACCAGAGATGATATACTCCAACCCCAGGAGCCAAGTCTTTTGAACAGTGCTTGCAAGATACAGCCACAAGCACTCACTCCAGCGTTTACTTTAAGAGATTCCTCGACTGTAGATTTGCTGCTCATGCTGGCCCAGAGTGTGTGTTGATGGGGAAGGTGCCAGCTCTTGTCAGTCACTAGTGTTGTCATGAATTAGCAGGGGCCACACAGGGTACAGCCATACGTGTCAGCCTTGTGAATGAGCACTGGAGCAAGATGCAAAAATGTGAGGTCCTGCTAAGACGAAGTCTCAGAGAGAGAAGGAGCTCTCTCGGCACGGGAGCTCGTGGGTCCTGCTCATCCAGTGTGTCCAAAGCATGAGCAGCCTTCCCCCACGTCCCCGCTGCAGTTGCTGCGCTGAGCCCTGATAACAGCATTGCTCCTGCAGGAGCTATGAATGCGGAAATGTCAATAACCGACACGGAAAGGACTGACTTAATCCAGGTATTGGAGGTGCAGGCCTTCGCAGCAGCAGGCAGCCGGACCAAGTCGCAGAGGGGATGGGAACTGGTGGGATTTTGCACAGGTTTCCCTGGGATCCGAAACCCGCTCTGCCATCCTGTCCTTGCACGGGAGCTGTGAGTTCAGTGCCAGTGAAAAGCAGCAGCTCAAATGCTTTGGACAGTGGCTATTTGTGATTCTGCGGGGTCTGCTGGAATGGCACCAGTTGCTGGTTTACACAGGCAGCAGCTGGGCACCATGGCACTGGGAACCACTTTTCTAGATACCCAGGGCCGTTGTGATTTTGCCCTGGACCTTATGATCACAGATGGTTTCCATACACACAAATGCCCATTTTTTTTATGTGCAGTTTATCCAAGATTCTTAATAGCATGTATTTCCTTACTAACGTATAAGGAAAATATCCCAAACTGCACATTGCTGGTTTAGGGGCTCACCGTGGGCTTGAAGCAGGGTCCATGAGGGGTGGTGTGTTACTTCTACCCATTATTGCAGAGCTGAATGAGCTCTTTGGTGTCATCAAACCAAAGAATTTGTTCCATGGACCTAATTCGAAACCATTTCTCCCATGCCTTCGAAGCAGAGTTATCATCACTCCTCTGCAGATAACTGCATAATGGTTGTTATCAGGGTGACGTGGGGCGTTTTTGGTGTCAGCAAGGTTTTGTTCTTTGGTTTTGTGAAAAACAGTGGTTTTGTGTATATTGGGACAAATTAAATAAAATAACTCTGGTCAACGGGGGCACCAGGTGCTAGCAATGAAATTGTCCTTCAAAGACATGACACCAGCCATGGCAGCCCATGCTGTACAAAACCTGAGCTGTGCAATACACTAAAATCCCATTTTGGCACTTTCTTCAGAGCTTCCAGTGTTAGCACCTTGCAAAAGCTTAATTATTTAGCTCCAGTGAATTTGTCAAAGTTTTTATTAAAATATCTCCACAGCTTTGTGCCAGAGTCTCATGGAAACACTCAGAACATCAAAAATAACAATTAAACCCCTTAGTTAATCAGCTCCCCTTTTAAAGGTAGCAAGGGAAAGCTTTCATTCAGTGAGCTGTTTGGGGGAATTTCTGTCAGCACCAACCAAATGGTCCAAAATTAAGTATTAATGCCAGACTCCAAAGGCAGCTGCAGAATCACTTCAGCTGGTAAAAACTGTTTGTAAAACCCACTGTTAAGCCCAGTCTGTGCGTGCTGATCACTCCCGTCAGCCGTGGAGCCCAGCCAGGCCTTGCCTGCGGCTGCAAGCTGCGTCTTCCAAGACCGGCCACGTTTGCCCTTGTGCGGCAGCTCCACATATTTCTGTATGTCACTAAAACTCCTTCTGGGCTGGCCTTGCCTCGTGATGCCGTTTCATTCTGGACTGCATCCTTGCTTTACATCCTAGAAGTTTCATTGATTATTTTCATTCCGTAAGGTATGCTCAGAAAAGAAAATAGCCAGCGGTTGAGGCAGACAGAGGAGGGTATGGGGGGGCCAATGTCTGCAGTGACTGACTCACAGGAGAGTGCCTTTTTCAGGTCCTGCTGCTGATGTTTCTCTTCAGGCATGACACCTGCCATGGGGTCTGCTGCATGGGTCTGGTACAACTAGGTACCTGCTAGTGGGAGGCCGAAAACTGGGCATTAATACTACATTTTCTCTTTGGAGGAATGACTGGTGCACGTGCAGAGGGCACAGGAGGTTCAGGGCTACAGGGCTGGACTGGTTGTGAGGATGAGTGCGTGGCCACATGGTGGGTGAGCAACGCAATCCCCTGTTCCGCAAGTGCACGGTGCTTTGGGAACTGCTCCCAAGTTCTTTCGGGAAGGGGAAACAGCGGGGAGGAAAATCGTCTCTGTCTGAAGGATCCAGGTTTTGACAGCACAAAGCCATTTGTGGTGAAAGGCTCACAAAGACCTGTTTGCTCTCTCAACTAAAATCCTTTGCTCAGAAAAGTGTTTGTTTGCATGATAGAGCTACTTCTGTCATATGGAGCTGGGGGCTCTTGGGCATATTTTGGCCCAGTGCCCCAGAACACATAGCCGCTATTGAGTTTTACAGCCATTTAAGCTCTAAATATGTTTCTGTGATGAGCTGACTCACCAGTTTCTTCCACCCCTCTGGCTCTGCTTTTACCAACTTGCATGATTTTGTCACATGCTTTTGGACAATTACTGTTTCTTCTTAAAGCCCAGCTGCTAGACTCAAGACACTATGTGAGGAATCGTAGTTTGAACTTGAGATACCAGGAAAAAATACGATGCCAACACTTATTCTCACATTTAAATAATTGATGTTTAGTGCCCTGAGTTACACTTTAGGATGCTAATGATTGAAATGACTGCAAATGCATCAGTTTTAAAAGTGCCTATTTATAATACCAGTAAAAAACTCTCAGAGATGGTTTGAAGAAGAGCATAGGTAGCACCATGCCTATGGTAATTTCACCAGCTTTTTAGAGAGAACATGCAGCCGCAGAACACAGTTCACTTACAGCTTGTGACCAGTGCAGCTGCTGGCTTGAAAGAAGAAAGGGCAAATTGTCATCTTACCTTTGGACACTCCTGTGAATTAAGGCTCAGCCTAGCAATGTAAATTTGCTGTGGTCTGCAAAATTATTCTTGCCAAAATACTTCAATTGTTATTCTGAAGATTGGTAGTCATCGGCAAGCTTGTCTGGGTGCAAGTTGCTTCTATAAGAAATGTAGCCCCGATTGAACCTGTAGTTCGACATATTACAGTTGAGGTCTGTAGCTCTTGGACAAGTCTTGGGCAGACGGTGTGTCTTTGCAGAGACCATGTGGGTCCAACTGGAAGCTCATAACCTTAAATTTGTTTCTTCTCTCTCGGGAAACTGAGTAGGCAAAATTTGTGTTCTTTCATCGGGTACTGAAACCTTTTGGTTGAGCAGGACTTTGGTAGAAGTTGGAAGCATCCGGAAAAGTCTAATGAGAAAAGAAACACTCTGTAGTAGTACAGTGAACTGGTGTGCTAATCATTTTTCAACAGTTACGCATTTCATGGCATATCTTCGCTGCTGCAATTTGTGTAGCAAAAGTACATCATTTATTGCTGCAGATCTAGCACAACACGGAGCTGGCTGAGTGCTCTAGCTGTTGATTCATCAGCAGTACACTTGGGAGAGCTCTGGACTTATCTTTTGCCAGGGTAGCATGTCTTTTTGACTAATTCTGATCCAGGATTTTCTTGGAAAAGAAAAATAACCCTGTGTCTGCCCAGATCTGTATCATGCTGCATATATAGTTACTTGTGCATGTGGGTCACAAATTCCTTTGCTTCCCAGTGTCCTCTGCTAGGCACATGGTGAAGTATGTGGAATAAATTTATACCCCAAAATCTGAGACTAGATTACTTTTTAGAAGAACATCAGACAATTTTCACTCTAAAAGTTACATGGTGCTGAAATAGAAAGGAGAAGCAAGTACAAGTGTTCATGGTTTCTTAGCAAAACACGGTATTGGTTTGGAAATTTCACTGTTGTGCTGAGATATTTGCAATCGAATATCATGACTTTGTTCCACCAGAGCCCAGGACAGCAGACTTCAGCTCAGGCTGCAAGGCTTTCGTGTTCTCTTAGGCTTTTGACTGTTTCCCCTTCATCCTTTTTGGAGTGATGTTGCGCCTGTGCCATAGGTGCGGTGTTACAGACCGGCTGCTCCAAAATTTCTCAGTGTTCAGTTATAGCAGTGTTTAGGTATGGTTGCAAAAATATAGGTGCACTGTAATATAACAAAAAAACTTGTGAGAACAGAAGGTGAAACTGCCTGAGAACTGCAAAAGTGAAACACACTCACCTGCTCACCTGTTGATTGAAGAGGCAGAAGGAAACAGCGGAAATTCTGCAATTTCAGAGGTGCCTCCAGATTGAAGAATGTCACACAGACTTAATATATAAGAGGAGCCAATATTTGGTATTGTTTAAACAATGTGCTTTTGTGGGTCTGGAATCATTGTGTTTGAAAACTAAAGATTTACAATGCTAACAGAAAGAATATTTTGACTGCTTTCCTATTTTCTTACCCATTCCCTGTTTGTTGGCTATTTATGGCATCTCTCACCAGAGCCCCTGACTGGTGTGGGCCCAGGGGCGGTGAGCAGGCCCTGGCAGAGGAAGGACCCTTTCTTCCGCCAAGGATGAGCCTCAGGCGCGGTGTGGTCCTGCGACCCGCACAAGGCCACGCAGTGGCGCAGCATCTGAGCTGGGAGGAGAGACATGGCCCTCCTGACTCCCGGAGCCGTCCTCCAGAAAGCCCGCTCCTCGCTTCTGAACACAACCAACACATCGTGGCGGTGGTCTTTCAGAGACGGTGAGGGCATCTTTCCACACCCAGTGACATGCCTAACTAGGGGTTAACTAACTTCCAACATCTTGTTAGCCTTTATAGCCACCAGCAAACCTCCATTCTGGTTTTGGTCTGAAGTTGCGCCACCTCTTCTCTTCTTCACTCTCACCAGCAGTTTCTCTGGGAACTGGAGAGACTGAGGCAAATAACAGATACAAATCACAACCAAAGAAGAAATGACTGTCACTGCAAAAATGTATTTATTAATGATCTTCACATAATTCTCTGGGAGTGATATTCTGCAAGACAGAACTGTGATAGATTTTCACCAAATGGGAATATTTCCCTCCAGAAGTATGTAGCATTAAAGGGAGCGAAGCAGCTGAATGTGTTTCCTCCAGTCAGGAAAATGACGGATCAGGGACAAGAGACAATACATTAGTAAACAATATAAAAAATGTACATTTTGTCATTTTGTATTCCTGAGTTATTCTAAATCTGTGAATAAATCGAGAGCTTAAAGTCTCTAGAGCTGTTTTGAAGTCTCTTGCTTTCTATAAATATTGCATTTGCCTCAAGTAAGAATTTCTGACATGTATTAAAAAAATATACATTAGTAAAGCTTATAAAATAGATATTTGGAATGCTGTTATTGTTATTTTTTATTAAAAATACAGTTTAATGGAACAATTGAGTTCTACTTCAAAGTGTCAAAATTATTTTTCATGCTTTTCCCCCATGTTCTTTGAACTTTATGGTTGAAGCTCTAATTTTCTGCTTTCTGATTTTGTCCTTGTTTGAAGCAGTCATTTCCTTGCACAGATAACGCTCTCTGCTTCCTATTAATGCTCCAGTGAGATGCTCATATTAGGGTCTCTCGGCAGCTGGCCGTGATTAGCTGAGCTTGGAAGGCCAAGTCCAGTGTCGTCTATTGGACTGGACAGATAGACAGTGTCAGCTCTCTGGAGTCGACCTGAGGGGGTATCTTAGAGCTGCTCTTAGTGTTCTCAAGGGGGATTTTGGGGGAGAATCAATGCTGAACGTGAGTACACACTGGTACCCATGCTTAGCCTAACCAAATGATGCAAGGAGATCTCTTACTGTAACAAATTGGCAAGTAGCCTGTTTGCAAAAAGTGAGTCCTGGAGTTTGATGGTACTTGAGAAAACAGCTCCAGGTTTTCTTGTTTGTGACATGCATTGTTTTATTGCGTGCTGTTCCGTGCAGTCTGCTGAGAAGTTGATGGTTATCACGTGTTTGCAACATTTAGTCCCATGAAAGTCCAGAATTCTTTTTTTTGTGTGATGCTAACTGTGTACTGAGCTGCGCCTCCAGCAGAAAGCTGTGCTGCCAGCTCAGGCCACTGACACCATGTCCTAATTCAACATCCCATATGGACTTGCCATTAGCAAACAACGCTGGATGACCTGGCACTGAGCAGAGAGAGAAAGCACTAGAGTGTGAACTGCTATCACCTTCCCACCATTTCTGCAATAGCTGAGCTAGCAGGTGACCATGTATTTCAGCACTTGGCGCGTGACTCAGCGAGCCCTCGAGCAGAGGCAGTCTCTGGAAGTACAGTCTGTGTTTCTGAGCTTTGCAGACACTTTCCTTGTGGGCGTACATCACCACATATCTACTCACAAAACTCAACTCCGCGCTGAAAGAGCCAGGGGCTGTGAGAGCCTCTGACGAACCTTGGCGAGAGAGGGAACACATGCTGCAACCGTGGCTTTACACGTATTTGCATGCTCTGTATTTCCACCTGTGGACTCACTTGTTTAGGAGAAAAATGCAGGGACCTTTTATAGAAAAAAATCTTTGACATTTCCCTGTCACTATTACAGGGCTAGGTTCACACGAGGCAATTTTGAGAATTTCCTGGAGAAAGCAGTTACCGTTTTAGTTCCACAGATACACAGACTGCCGCTAAAGCTTGCGAGCAACGTAAATGAACAAAACAAGGGAGGGGAGAGGCTGCAGCCAGCACACAGGTGGTTTTATGTGGGTGTTGTCTGCACTGTGGGGCAACAGCGTGAACCACAGCAGTAATATCAAAGAGCTCCTCAACTTATTCATAATTAGCAGTGGGAATGCTCGGGCTTAGTTTTGCGCTCACAAAGGACCAGGGTCTGCGTCGGAGGGAACTGGAACTCTTTAATTAACTCCTTTCTAGAGCTTTTCTTCGTTGAGGTTGGCAGGCTCTGTCTTGTTTGATTGATGGAGGAAACCCTGTCCCTTCCTCAGGACTTGCTGCCAGCGTGCTGGGATGGCCGTTTCGGGCCTCCCTCGGGGAGGTTCGTGCTGCCACGCAGCTCTCTGCTAACGCTCGCTCAGCTTTGGCGGGAGCCACTGTCCCCTCCTCTGCCTCCCACAGCGTCCCTGCAAACTTCCATACTCCGTTACAAACGGTCGGCTGTGCTCCCTGACTGGCGATGCCCCCTTCTTCAGAAGGCCCCGCCAGGCCTCGTGAGGGCGGGGGTTCCTCCACGGCCGCTGCCGCCTTCCCCCGGCACGGCCTGGCAGGGGCCCCGCTGAGGCTGCCTCTCCCTGAGGGAAGGCCCCGGAAGGTTCCGGAGCCGCACGGGCCGGTTCCTGCTCTGAGGAGTAGTGGCCTCGGTTGGCAGCCGCCCTCCCGCCACAGACCTGGCTGCAGCGCACTGGAGCAGGCAGGTGTCTGCAGGAGATGTTTTTGAGGCAAACGCTGGCTTTTTCTGAGGCAGCCATGTTCCAAGAAACAACGTTTCACAGAACTGCGGTGTTTCGGTACCTCAGTGGCTGCTGGGAGGAAGCTGGGGCACTGCTCAGGTGCAAGGTGCTGTCAGTGAGATGGTGGCCTCTGTAAACGGAGTGTTTTATCCTCAAAAGTGGAGGAAATCCCAGAATTCGCTTGAGCACAGTGACCCCTCCCCCAGCGGCAGACCGCTGCCGGGGATGGCGGGAACCTGTCTGAGGGAGCGGGCTGTTGCTGCGGCGTCCCCTGAGGTGAATGCCCATTCCCCAGGAAGGGAAGGGCAGACGCTGCCGGCGGAGGACTCTGTGGAGCAGGCAGTCTCCTGTGGGCGCCATGTGAGGAAACATCGCCCAGAAGACGGCACCAGGTAAGGCTGGAGAGGAGACAGGCTGGACGACTGGGGCGTTTGGGGTTTGGAGTGCGTGGAGCCACCAGTTCTCCCTCTCAGGAGATGTTTGCAGCAGGATCCCAGCAGTTGAATGATGCCATGCGCTACACGAAGCGTAGGGCCTGGTTCCCTCTGTTGTATCCCCTCTGTTACAAACAATGTGTGGTGCCTGCGTCGGCGGGTGGCCAGCCTGAGGAATGCGTCCCTGTGCAGAGCAGGTTGAGGCCATGGAGGCCTGGGTGCCGCTGGGGGCTCTTGGTGGAGAGCGCACAGTCTCTTGAAAAATGGGCTGGCAGGGGCATGGTCCTTAATTAAAAGTGAGGTTGGGGCTTTGGTGTGTGTCACATCTGAGCACTGTGGAGATCTGTGGCTGCCGTTGAGACAAACAGCAGTGGGGAGCATGGCTGTGAGACAGGGGAGGGCTTTCACGTGGAGAAAAGTTTAGCTTTGCTTCTGTTAGTGCCGATTTAAAACAAAGTCGTGTGAAAGTCTTGTATAGGTCTGCGCTTTGGCTTTCTTCTTTAATGTTGAGGTGCTGGAGCTCCCTTATTCTCCTCCTGCCTCACAGCATGAGGGGCCGATAGTGCTGGAGGGCGCCCCGTGTTTCAGCTGCGGGAGGCGTGTGGGTGCTTACCTGCCATGCAGGCCACAGCGGAAACCTGAGAAGGGAATAAGGCCGCACACACAGGCTAGCAGGAAGAAATGGTGAAGAAGCAGGGATCTCTGTGTCAAAATGGCCAGGCAACAACAGCATACATAAAAAATCTGCACAGATGTTTTCTTTCTCTCTTTCGAATGCTAGAGCAACCTGCTATGGGACACGTGGGGAGAGCAGCCCCAGCAGAAGGTCAGTGGTGCTTAGGTGTTGGAGGAGAGCAGGTTAAAGAAAGAATCGGTAACTTGCCACTCCCCTGAAATCAGGAGAACTGGACAGCCTGTGCGGAGACTTGATAAATGGCATTTTGATCGGGGACTCCAGCATGCTGGATATCCACTTATTTTCTGACTCTTTGACACAGCAAATGTGCATTAGAACATTGGTGAGCATGAGGTTAGGCGCAGAGATGCTCTTTTCACTCATTTATGTGAATTGCATCATTGTATTTTACTTAGTTTTTATCCACTGCCCCCTTGAGTTAGTGACAAAGGATTTCAATACTGGGCATGCAAATTAAAGCAAGAGCTGCTATTGTTTTCCCGGATACCTGACAGCTCCTCTTACTCAACCTAACACGGAGTGAATTTGAAAGCGGAGGAGCCAGAGCTGGGGTGTTCCTGGCAGAATGATAGCTGACAGGCTCCTCGCAGGCTCCAGAATCAGAGTAATGTCTGACATGGAGGAACATGTGTTGGCAACCTTGCTTGAGCCACGTTTCCAGAGCTGTAAAGAAACTGGAGCACTTCAGGGGATGACAGAAAAGCTGCTGTTTCAGGGGAGAGCCAGAGGCCGTGTCATTGTCATTCTTCTCCTCTGTTTGGCAATCTGCACAGACTCCTTGGAAGAGCACCTGAGAGCATTTATGGGACAGAAGAAGTAATAAAAGTTAAAGTGATGGTTCAGTACTAGCAAGAAATGCAACATTTATGGCTACAAAGGAGCTCATGCCTAGCAGGGGCTTGTTGCCATTCTACTGGGGGCAGAGCAGTGCTGCTGGGGCACAGTCTGCATGATGAAACACCACAGCGTGTAAGGGAAGATAACTTATTTATTTGTTCTATGAGAATCTGGCTCTGGTGAATACTGGTGTCCCCTCCATGAGGTGCTTGCTATCCTGGGTGTACTGTGAATACATATTGAGTGCTGCCACTGGTACTGTGACAGATTGAAAGATCCCGCTTAGTACCAATGATTCACAATGCTTTGCTTTGCTCAAGATGCATCTGGAAAGCTTCCCAGATTATACATCTGCCCCTTTGACACTGAAGCAGCAGTGCAAGTTGGAGGCCAGAAGGAACAGAAAACAGATTTAGTCTGGGCTGTTCTTTGGGGCAAGGATTGTCTGTCTCCATGCTTGGAAAGCAACTGGAGAGCTGCACCAGCCCAGAACAATTCCTAGAGCAATTGCAAGAGATCTGGGTGCCAAGAAATTGCAAATGTAATTAGGGTACTGGAAAGAGCGATGATTTGTTATAAATCTGCATGTTGTACTATCCCTGCGTGGCAGGTAAATTGAAAGTTGCCCAACTGTGTTCCCAGTGACAGTGCTTGCTATTTGCCCTCTTATCACCTCCTGTCCGAGCTGGAAAATACCACATATTTTCTAAATAAAATTGATCAGTTGGCTCCACATGTTATCAGAAATTGTAGACGGTTCTCTTCCACGAGGTGTGCTTTCTCTTTCCTTGCAGGAGGGGGTGGAGATGAAGACACTTTGCATGTTCTTTGGGACACAGACCACTTTTCAGCTGTGGGTTTTCTACAGCATCTACTGCAGTGGGGTGTGGTCTGGGGCACCCTGATAGAAAAAATGGTTGCAATGGGGAAGGTCTCACCAGAAGCACCTGCAGAATTCACAACATGACAAGCACTCATGTAAGGGCTGAGGTAAATTGCTTTTGACATATGACTGGGAAATAGCTGCATTTCCGTCACAATTAATATGTGAAGCTCCAAAACAAGGGGACCTAGTTATTGATTGTTTCATTAGTTTTGTTGTGGTATGATTTATATGAAAAGAGGCAAATTTATATTCCTGGGCAGGATTCTGCCCATGGATCAGAAGTGCACGTCATGCATTCACAGAATGAGGCAAAATGAGTCAGTGCAAGGGTTGCAGTTAGAACTGCCTCAAAACCATTTCCATCAACAAATATTAGGGATTTAAGGTATTTAAATTCTTCATTTTCTTCCCTACTGGTGGTGAAGGAAATTAAAGGATTAGGTTTTGAGTTTCTTTGTGGCCTAGGAACTTAATAAAAACTGTTATCAGAAGTCAAAATATTCTTTGTTCTGGTCTGATTTTTCATTTACCTGTGTCCTTATGAACTCTCCTGGAGCCTTCTAAGTGTGGTTGCAAAGTATCGCATGTGCCTGTCCTTTGTAGACCGGACTGCAGCTTCGCTTTTCCTTTGGAATCTGGCTGAAGCCCTTGACATGAAGAGTCTCCTCTGAACGTGGCCGGGTGCGGAGGGCCAGGTCTGCTCCTTGGCAGTTACCTACTTTGCCAAGTTACAATCCCATCTTACTGGGATGCGCTCTCAGCAAGGTTGCAGATGAGACCAAACCGGAAGTGTCACCTCTCGGGTATTTTCTGGGACACAGAAGGTATAAGGTCCCGGTGAGCATCCGTACATGGTCTGCTCATGCACTTCTTTGTCCCCTGTAAGTCATAAGCTCCAGAAGACTTTCCAGGTCTAGATTAAAATAAGAAAAAGTAAAGCAACCAAAGCACATCTTAGCCGGCACTTCTTTTGTTTTTAAAGCAAACACAGTGCAGGAGTGAGGATGCTGCTTCTTAGGAAGGTGAGACCAGAAATGTTCCTTAGTCTTCACTGTCCAGACTTTTGACACAGAGCAACCTGCCCCATATTAACTTTTGCATTTCTCGTCAAGATGCAACATACTTTAAATAGCATCTGCATGACTGGCTCTTTTTTTTTTTTCCCCCCCTATGGAGGCTGATATACAAAGTACCTCAAGTGGCAGCTGTCACCAGTGAGGTGGCATTTTTCTTCACTGAGGCTGACAGCAGCTGTCCAGGAGAAGTATGAATGGAATGAGAATGACATCATGTTTATTCAGGGATGACATTCCCAGCCATGGATCAGTGTCAGCAATATTTTGATAAGTTTTAGAATGAGAAAACAATTCTTGAAATGTTCCCTGATTTATCCTTTGTAAAATACACAACACAAAAAATAATTGAAGAGATTGCAGCAGGACAAAGCAGGGCTTGCCTACCATATGTTTCAAAGCACACTGTTTTATTGGTACTGGAGACAGTCTATAGGCACTGGGGCACACAGCATCTTTAACTCTTGCAAGCCCAACAAGTTCACTCAGAATGCTTTTCCCCTCTCTTCCTCTGCTTCTCCCTGTCCTGGCCCAGTTTGTAGCCAAACATAGTGGATTTCATAGCTGTCAAAGACAATAAGTAGCCATAAAGGAAGTCAGCCAGCAAGAGCAAAGTAGATCGACTAGCTTTTAGGATTAGCTTTTAGGATACCGGGACAGAAATGGGAACAACTTTGCTCAGTTCCTTACAATGCAACTAATGGGACTGGTTTCTTAAATATATGTGGGTAGTTCAATCAAGTTTATCACTTGATGACTGATGAGGGTTTTCATAGATGACTGACCTGAATGAGATCTGTTCTGCTGTTAGAAGCTGTTCATCCTGAAGCCTAATGAAAAGTTTTAGGGAACTAAGCACACAGCTCAGTAGATTTGAACACCTGAGTCCCACAGGCCTGAAGATCTGTTTCTTAACTTTATTGTATTACTTCTTGTAAACTCTCTTACCACAATGGTACAACTTTCCTCCCCTACTGCAATGGTCACACTTTCTGGTCTGTTTTTTTACGGCTGGGCTCCTTAATTACATCTTTGCTGATATGCACACATTCAGCTCTGGTCCTTTCTCAGATCCAGCCACTCAGGCCATTCTTCCCAACCAGATTTTCAGCACTGCTTGGAAAATGGCCGGCAGGGCAACTCACGTCAGGAGAGAGCCCGGAATGAGTCCTTGGCCTGAATTGCAGCACGAGCTGCCGCAGGCTTTGTTGCTGCACTGTGACATTAGCTAAGAGCTGATTGTTATTGTTGTCAGTAGACTCCAAAATTAGTCCTGAGATACCTGCCTTTTCAGAGGTTCTGACTTCCCCTCTCGTGCCTCTGTCAGGCAGGCGCTGCTGTAAGCACTGACAGGTCAGGGGGACAAATGTTTGTCTGAATTTTCATTCTGTCTGTAAAATTTGGAGATTTGTGTGTGTCTGTCTAGTAAGAGACATAAAGCAGAAGGATATGCGAGGATGACCTCACTGCAACTGTAGCTGAGCTGAAAAGAAACAAACCCAGTGTGTACCAGAGTCAGATGTGCAGCCTGGTGTTAACTTTGCAGCTTTAAATGTATTTGTTCAGTTGTGATCTCCTCCTCGTTCTCTCTCTCGCCTCCAGCCTTGGTTCTCTCATGGTATCAGATTCAACTGAGCTATATTTAATTTGAGTTCAACAGAAGGGCTTATTTAAATATAAACTTTGTGAGTGACAGTGCATTGGCTCAATATGCAAGAAGATGAACGTGTGGAAGCGGCTGGTGTCTGGAGAAGGGTGGGAGGAGGTCACAGCATGCCCTGTGAGCAAGCGGTGCAAACAGCAGATGGGCACCTTACCCTCACCACAGCCTGGTCGCTGAGGCAGTGGGTAGCTGCAAACACGTGAGCAGAGAGAGTGGAGAGTCTGTCTAGCCAAGAGACGTCACTGCCCTGCTCTACCCCATACCTAGAGCCTTGTCCCCATGGGCAGCCAGTTCTGGTAGTCTACTTGCAGTTTTGTGCTGGTTTGGAGCATAGGTGTAATTTTTCCCTTTGCAGAGCACTGCAGGAGACCAGTGCTGACTGCAGGGAGGGTATTTTCAATCACGCCCAGTGACCTATCTCCCTTTCACCGCTGGTCTCTGCAAAAGGGCTCTGCTGAAGCAAGGCTGCTGCAGCTTCCACTGAGAGGTGCTACCGTTGGGTAGTTTTACCCCACTGAGGTGGGAATACATGTCCCTGTTAAGGCTGCTCAGGCTCTGTACTCATGTCTGATGCTCCCTTGTGCTCTGCTCTCTGGTGTAGTTGCAACAGAGAATTTTCAGAGGTCACAATGAGAGGGCGACCACGCTACAGAGACGGTCAGACCCATTTGTCTCCACTCCATAGGGTAGAATAGAGCTGCTGCAATCTCTTGCTGGTCTTTGTAGCAGCAAAACAGAGCCAGCTTCATTCACTGCATGGAGCGTGCCTGATGTGGCTGTGTCTCACATCAGTTCAGCAGGCTCAGGGATGGCAGGAAAAGCTGATGTAGAAGAAGGAAGGGCTTGGCTGCTACTGTGCTTTAGCGGGAGTGGGCTGTTACTAGGGCAGTAGGTTATACCTAACCCGTGCTCTAGATGATGGAAAATGTTACAGTTCAGCATAGGTTTCACTCAGGTGAGAACTTGTACGGTGCCGCAGACCTCAGCAGATCTCCAGAGCAGTTCACCTAAGCATTGATGTTGAGCTGATGTTGAACTAGTCCACACTGCAAGCCCCTCCCCGCAGTTTGAGTACGTGGGTGCTCTGTGTTCAGCAACGCAGTGTGACTGTGGAGCTGGTCATGAGCACTACAACAGTACGTTGCTCCTGTAGTGAATTGTGGTGATGGCTTGATAAGACATGCATCTGCTTTGGAGCCAGAAGGTTAGAGTATCTCAGAAGGAGCTTGTGCTAGCTGCTTTCCCTTCTTCTTCTGATTCTTTGCAAGGTGTCAGTTGCTGCAGTCAGGCTAGAAAGAAGACCATAAATAACCTAGCAAAGGAGGAAACGTTTCAGGGAAATGTTCCACTGCAGCCTGAATAGGATTATCAACCAACTGAACTGATTTTTGTGTTGTATTTTGTAGGTTGTTTCACACTATTTTTTAAATTGTAGATTTTTTCTCTAAAATGAAAAACATTTTCCTGCATCTTCATTTGCATTCACATATGAAATGCCTTTTTCTGACCTGAACTACATCATTATCATGAACTCACTTTTAGGTTTGACTGAAGGAGGAGTTAAAATGCAGAATACTTTTGTATCCATGAATTGATGCATAGTATGTCAGAAATTCCTGTGTTACACACACACCTGTTCTTTTTCACATAGCAGAAAAAAGAACTAAAGTAATACACAGTGTTCCTCTAATTTACATTTCTAAATTTTTAATTCTCATCTGAGTTTATCTAGCACTTGTGGGATTGATAAGGTATGCTGAGGGATGACACAGCACTGGAGTACTGGAGGAATGTTCAGTCTAGGACTAGAATAGGAAGACCTGTTAGAAACCAGTCCTGTGAGTTCAGGAGACAGTATGGTACCCATAAGTGTTTGCCTCGCTGTAGGCAGAATAGACATTCTGTTGTGCTTAGAATGTGCGGATAAATGAATCTGGAAAGGCATCTCAGTGGTGTAGCTTGGTTCCTGGGTATCTCCAAACTGTCTTCCCCAAGGAGGAATAAAAATGTGTTTATTTCCCTACACAGCTATAACCTCGGAAATTCACAGCAAAAGTCACCATATCCCAGAATAACAATATCAAAGTGTAGGTCTACACTGACCAGTATGTTCCAGGAGAGGTCTAGTCTGGTCATCAGTGGACCTTTTCCAGCCAGAATACATCATGCATGCAGACCTGATACTGCAGCAGCAGCTTGGGGAGGTGTTGGAAAAGCACAAAAGCAGTGGCTAAAAGCTGTGGCTTTATGATCACCAAGTTTGCACAAAGAAGATGTTTCTCTGAATGGTGAACAAGTCTTACATTAAATACAGAAGAAGGTACTGTTTCATCTGCGTGAGCTGTCCTACTCTGGAAAACAGATTACTTGGTTGATCGCTTTACAACGACATGCTAAACATTCTAAACAATTTATGCATTTAAACTGTATGTTTTTCTCTCTAAAAACTTGCTACTCTGCAATGTTCCACAGATCTTGTTTATAACACATTCATCTAAAATTATCTCAGTGCACACAGCACCCTCCTATAGAACAGATGCTATGTAACCTGCAGTTCTGTTTTGATCTCAAATCGACGTGTTTAAGCTACTTGTGTGAATTATAAATTGAAACTAAACTAAGAAAATGAAATTGTTGTGTTTTTTACCATGATGCTTCCACAGTTCAATAGTTCTATCCATTTTAGAGTGCCTTTCTGGTGTGACACTTGCAGTTGCTATTTAAGGTTTAACTATTTTTGTATTTAAGGATCTTCTGGGTTATCTTAAAAAAATATCTGAAGATTAACCTTTCCCAGCAACGTTATTGAACTTTTCCTTGGTATCTTCCCAATTTGTTTTTGCATCACTTCTGCATTTAGATGAGATTTATGTACAAGAGACATTTTCCTTTGTAATTAGCCTACTTATATATCTTCATGCATCTTGAAAGGATGGCTAAGTATCTCAGGAGACTAGCACTTGCATCCTGTGGGCTTTTCCTATCTAAATCACTGGCTATCATCCTCAGATAATTATTCATATTTATTTACTATTTATATTACTGTGATTCCTAAAGGAATCTCCCAGGTTGGGCCCAGTGTGCTAGGTGAATTAATAAGATATGTAGCTGTGAAGACCTCCAGACTGCTCTATGAATCTGCCTTCTGTAGGGAGATTACATTTTGCAATCCCTCTAAGCAGAGAGGACAGAGGACGGATGAAGTCTGGAACCCTGCACCTTTTTGCTTCTAGAAAGCCATTTAAGATTTTGTATTCTGGGAAAGGCAGACTGGGGCCAGGGATTTTACCGCTGGTGTCTGTGCTGTGCTTTTACTGCTAATAAAAAAAGGGATTTCAGGATCCAGAGCTGACGGTTTACTCCTGTGCAAATTCCTGGTTTCACAGGCCTGGCAAGATGGTATTTTCCCTTTTTAGGGACTCTGGAAAAGCCTTCTTTTGTACTGTTTTGGCATTGTAACTTGATTTTTGAAGCCTCAAAATGTTTCAGTTTCTTAGGCTCTTGTTTTTTAGTAAGATGGAGAGAAACTGATTTCCCCTCCCAGAACCTTCTGACAGAACTGAGCAGCATCTTTTCACTGCCCCTCTTAAAAAATCTTTTGGACAAAAATGTTTCTTTATAAGAACACTTCTAATTTCTTTATAAGAATGAAAAGCTGAAGCCAGGATTGCTTCAAAGCAGAAGCTTCAGATCCACTTTGGTTTCAGTATCTCACCATGGGAAAGTCAGGAGCTACAAACACATAATCAAACCAAGGGCAGTAACGAAGAAGCCTTGGACTGAGTTTCCCCCAAGGTTGAGGTATTGCAAATTCTTTGCCTCTTCAGGGCCCTGTAGGGTCTCAAAAGTATCTGTTCTTCTCCAGCCTGATGCTTCCTTCTCTAGGTTTATGAGAATTGTGTTTCCTGTCTACTCATCCCTCCTGCAACGAGTAGACGTGGCAGCTCCTAGCTGTGATCCTGACATTGCTAGGGGCTCATGTACGCAGGTCTGTGGGAATGAGGGGGATGAAGGTGAGTTAGAAGGAGAGGGAACACCTGCAATCAATGGGAAAACTACAAAAGAAAATAATGGTGTTGTGGCCAGAACTGCTAGCAAGGTGTAACAAAACCCAAGAATAAGGAGGCACCTACCAAGAGCCTGCTGCTGGCACATAGCAAACAGATGGTGCAGACAACCTGAACAGCAAGGGTGTCAGCTTCACCAGGGCTCCCTGGATCAACTAACATGTGCTGCAAGGCCACAGAAAATAGTGGGATCATTAGTCACTTCCAGAGGTGTACAGCTCTGCCTCCCCAGCACGCCATGGAGACCAGCCCAGTCTCGACCTCGTGGTAGGGAGGGAGTCAAAGAGTTGGAGAGAAGTGATAGATGCAGGCCTTCGCTTTGCTAGCATGAGTTCATTCACAGCTTTGTTCTGAGGAGGCAGAGGGACTTCATGAATGAAAGCGTGGCTGGTGCAGCGATGCTGAAAAGGCTGTACAGAAAACTGCTTTTGCATCCAGCACATAGAACTCAAGAAGGGCCGGGGCTGGGTGAGCAGAATGTGCATTTTCCTGTTGGCTATTGTTTAATTAGGCTGTTGCTGATGCTGACACTGTGTGCATTTTCTTTGCTCTATGTCCTTTCCTTCTTTATTATTTCCTACTTTGGTTTGATGTTGTTGGTATATAAAATTTAAAGAGCTCTAAATTTTTTTAAAGGCCCCTAAAGGGAGCGGTGCTTTTTTTGTGTTAAAGTCATTACATGAACACCTGTGAACTGTTGAGTTTAATTGGGCTACAGCTGTTGGGGAGCGAGTGGGGATTTATTGGTTTGATTGGCTGTCTTCAGATTGCCGTGTATTGTCATACATTGCCCTTCTAACTTGTCTCTTTAAAGAGAAGTACATGTGCATATCAGGTAGTTATAGGGACTAGGATCTGAGGGATGAGGCTGTCAAAGCCGAGTGGATCGCGTTGCCATGTGAGGATGCAAAGGCAGCCAGCAGAGAGCATAGGAAAGCTGTGTCAGCTGGGGGAGCACCAGCTGGCCATGGCCAGCCTGCTCTGCAGCCCTCACGGGGCGTGCCAAGCTCGCGGAGACATTTCTGAGCAGTGACTGATTGTGCCGCGGGGTTCCTGGGCAGTGCTAGCGAGGAAGAGATGCTTCCTAGCGTGAAAGCAAGGTCCTGTCTGGAACATCACACGTCTGTATGGACAGCAGCGGAGGTCACATAAAACCCATATCTATTAAGGAAGCAGCCAGTGGGAAAGACAACAATAAACCAGGACACCTCTGGGTGAACAAGTCCTCTTGCTGTGAAGTTGGATCTCATGTACAGCTAGCTAGTCACTTCAGCTCTGCAGAGTATAAAGGCTCCATATGTATATAGCAGAGATAGGGAGGAACAATGAGGAAACCTCCACGGTACCACTGACAGAGCTCAGTCACGATTTGAGTACCACAGAGGCAGCCTGTGTTTTAGTTCATTTTTCCCTCCAGAGGCTGGGCTAGTGAAGAGCACCTCTCGCCTCTCCCTGAGGGTGCATGGGGTAGGGTGGGGAAGATGACACAGGGCAGCCAGCACCCAGCTGTGCTCTGCTCAGGACCGCAGAGGAGGCAGCTGCTGGGATATCAGTGCTGGAGAAGGCTGGGTGCAGTGCTCACCCAGCTGGGTGGCACCATTGGCCATGGTATTGGAGAACTTTCTCTCCTTTGGCAGAGCCCCCCAGGCAGTTAGTGCCTCTGCCCATTCTCTGTGTTTGGGAGTGCTTCCCTTCTCAGGTGAACAGTTAAATGAGCTGAGAGGACGCCCCTGCTCTCTCTACAATCTCCTGTAACTTGCACCTTTGTGCAAGCATCCAGACCCTCGTGGGGCTCAGTGGGACCCCAGTTACCAGCGCACGCCGCCGCTCTATTGTTCTGAGTCATTTTACTGTATGTGTCTGTGAAGGATATGGACAGAGATGTCTCTTTGCTGCGCCTCAGGGTAGGGGGAAGGGTAAGAAAATTCCTTTTGATTCCTTCTTTTTTCTGTTGTTTTCACACCATTAGGAAATAATTAACCTCCTTAGTGAAAGCATGTCTCCTTTTCACCTGAGTAGGAAAACCTTAAAATATACATACAATATTTTTAACACTAAGCTTAAATTATGCAGTTGCTGCATTTTGATGATAAATATGCAGATGAGAAGATTTCTGCCTCTTTTATCTTGTGGTTCTAACTCTGTCTAAAAACAGATTGTCGCAGTCACCCTAATTCTGAGAAAAACAGCCTTTTGTGCATTCAAAAGCCAAAACAAGCAAGTCTGATGATCAGATCTTCTCTTCCTAGCTGGCATATGTCTGCCATGCTAGTGAAGGAATCACTTATTTCTCATGGTGACGGCAGTTGGTGCCGTCAATTCCTGTCAGCTGGGGAAAGGGATGGGAAGCCAAATTCATACACTGGTGATTAATTCTGGAAGCTCACATGAAGAAAGACACTGTGAATACCACTGGAAAGCTCTGAGATTGCCCATTCTGCTGCAGTGCAGATGTATTCTATTCAGATGTGATTAGATAATTCTTGTCTTTCTGCATCCTGGGGACAGCCCTGAGTGGGAATCTACTCAGATCGGCTCTGGACTGTAGGTGTCCAGGACAGACCAACATAAGGTGGGTGGATTGCACGTGTTGAGGAAGGCTGTAGAACTCAATCAGCAGCAGATCTCGTTCTGCATCTGTGCTTCCCCCTTTCCTTCGGTTTTGAAGGTGACACTTTCATTGGAGGCCACAACTGCTTTGGGCAGTTTGGGGAGGGGGGTGGCCCACTGCTCTGTCTATGGAAGGCAGGGCATTCGAGAAATTGCCTGGTGTTCCCACCAGTTCTTCTCCCCCTTGTTTCTCTCTTTCTCTCTTACTCTCATACATACATGCATACAATCACTTTGTCTCCAAAGCATAATTGCCTATTGCCCTGGCTGTTGCTAATGGGCTGCCACGTTGACCATTGTGCCCTTTACAGTGTTTGCTGAATGCATGAGGTCAGGAAACAAAGATCCTATGGGAGTCAGGCTAGCCCCTCAGTCACACAGAGATAATACAACCTTGTGCTTGCCTAGCAATCCAGAGCTTGTGTCTGCCAAGCAGCTCTTGAGCTTTGGTTAAAAATAATGAAAGATGACTCCAGAGTTCATCTCTTCAGGCAGAGGTTGGCAACAAGCTGCTACTGCTTCTGAACATACAATTGTTCCTGCACTGTCCAAAGTCTGGGTACCTGGGGTCGTCTTGCTCACCTGCTTTCTGAAATAGCCATCATGAAAAGATCGGCTTTTTCTAAGTTTTGTCCTTCTTCTGACTTCAGCATTTGGAATGTCACTGCCTCTGAAATGCATCTTCCGAAACTCTGGAATTCTGGGTCATTACTGAGCATAGCAGTAAGTACATGGAAGCAGTTTCTGGTCAGACATGCTGTGGGTTTATGCTCTTTGGTCTTTCTGGACTTAATAGCATCCTTTCTGGTGCTATTAATCACAAGCAAGAGCAAGTTGCTATGTTCGTCATCATCCATTTGCCTTTTCATGAGTGAACTCGGTCGTTACTGGCCGTTCTTGGACTGGCCACTCACACCAGCACTGAGCTGTGAGCTGGAGGCAGCTGCAGGGAGTGATGGTGGCAGGGCTGACGGTCTTACCTTCGCTGCATGACAGTGCACACAGGCCATAGCAGGTAACGCTTGCAGGAGACAAACGATCATGTACATCCTCCTCCTTCCCCATCCCGTAAATTTACTGCATGTCTCTGACAGATTGTAAACGAGGGTAGGAAATTTGGCAAAGTGTAATTAACAGTACTGAGCAGATCTGGATTTTAAGGGTCCTAGCTCCTAATCCCCTCCTTCGACCACTGTGTAGCCTAATGCATTTCTCTGGACACCTGTCAGATTAGTGCTGAAAACACTACTTCAAACCTTACGTTTAATCAATCAGTTAGTGGAGAAGCTACAAAGTTTGGACATACCAGAATTTACATAGAAGATGGCCTCCGGTGAAAGCTAATTGGCCTTGAATTACCTCTGCAGAAAAAAACCCTGTAAAGTAGCGGTTTCTAAGTGAACAGTATTAAATCAAAGAACTGTAAAAAGAAGTAACACTGTCTGCAAGGATTGTGAAACTTTGTTCCCAGACAGTATAACTTCTCATTTGACCTGTACATATCCCACAGTCAAACATGAAGGGCTTTGGACTCTAATACCATCTGTGGGAATGTGATCCCTTGGCTAGTTTGCAGCTGTTCAGCACTCTCTCAAGATACACTGGAATTTCTAAGTTCCATTGAACTAGGCAGTGAAAATAAGTGTGAAGGGTTTTAATATCGATCTATGAAGATTATAGTGTTCATAGGCAAATAAACACTCTTGTGTTATGTTTTCTTGCACAAAGGGCACAGCATAACATGCTTTTATTTTAGGCTGAGGAGAACTGTAGTGAGAAGGAACAGAAGGCAAGTCCCCATGACAGCACGGTGTGTGTGTCTGCGCATGCATGTCTGTCAGTCTTTTGCAAATGGTTGCAGACACTCTGAAAACAAAAGTAGTTTTTGAGCTCTGCACACGGGAGAGTTCTTACAATCATACAGATGGAAAATAACGGGCACTGGTGGCTTGGGCTGCATAATCCGTACAGACTCACACCTTAAGACATCTAAAAATATATTTTCTGATCTCCTCAGAAGAGCTCCCCCCATTTTAGGCTGTTGGGTAATGAGGGTGAGTCAGCCACATTAGGGCTTCTATTCATCCTATTTCATTGTGCTTAAGCAGGCAATAGCTACTGGAATTGTACAGCCCATGTCTGCACTAACTCAATAGCACTGCTTATTTCTCCATCTCTTTTTAAAGCCTGTGCAAAAGTAAACCTGCTGGGGTTGTACATTAGTTTTCTTTTCACTCCATAAGCTGTTCCTTTCCCAAGAAGCCCAGCACCTTGCTGTTAATCGGCTCATATATACAGTATAAAGTAGAACTGTAGGAGATTCTGTAGAGAATCTGCCATTAGTTTTTTATGGTTTTCTAGTATTTTCTTGATTAAAGAGTTCTGTCAAAAGAGCAATGGTCCTAGAGGCATCTTTCCTCAGGGGCCTGTGAATAGTAATTCCTCTTCTTAGCACCCGGATCTGGTATCTCCTTTTCTGTATCATAAGCCCCGCATGTTTAGCACATTACAAATTCTGTTTGAACTGAATTGGTATTTCTGCAGCTGTATCATGTGATCACCAACATTAAAATGGTTGTTCTAGGATTAATAGTTCTTTCTCTACCTTTTGGACTGTAGCTTCCTTTTCCAGGAGGGGCAGGAAATCACATCCTGTGCTTTACATTCGCAGCCTTGGCTCCTTCCCAAAGGAGAGCAGAATTTAGTGCTGCTGATGCTTGCAGCTTGGTAAGACTGTTCAGAGAAAAGGAAAATGTGCTGTCCCCCAGTGGGAGGGGGTGTGAGTCCCTGTGATCGCAGGAGCAGTGGCATTTCGATTGAGCTCCTCTGACTTCAGTGTAGAAGTGTCTGCTGGAGCAGGGATGGTGTTTCCTAAGTTCCAGTTAGTGCAGAGTGCAGCCGGCTGGGTCATGGCCAGGGGTATGGCTCTCATACGGCCCCATCCAGACAGAAATACATGTGCATGTGCTGCACAATGCAGGTGCAAAAAGTGCAGCGCTGCCAATCAAATGCGCTGTGCCTCTGCAGCGAGCTTACTACAGTGACTGTTGGTGCAGGATTTCTGGATGGCAAGAGCCTGTTCAGAGTTGAGAAAATCTGCAGATAGTGGGGCTGCCTGTCAGGCTGGGTTATACATACACGTTAGCATCCTTCTAACACTAAGCTTGGCACATATTCATGTCTTATTGGCCTCCAAAGTTGAAACTGAGAAGAAATGAAGAGGCTCCTCTTGGTATTTGGAGCTCAAGATTGTGAATGTTTCTTCACTCTCACCATTGCTACCTGTCATGTTAGTGAGGCCCCACAGGCCTCTCCAGTAAAGCATCAAGGACACAAACTCTCCCCTTGTGAAGCACATGACGTCTCTGTACAGCACAGCCTCTGCCTTGCCAAGTGGCTGCTCCCTAGCTATAGTTCTCTCTGTTTTTCTCAAAATCTGCTGTTGACACAAGCCTTTATCTCAGTGGTTACGGATGAGCTACATATTCTGTGTTTGTTTGGCAGCCTGGTAGTGTGGTATGAGATAGCTCCCTTGCTGTTGCTGGGATCATCTGAAGTAACTGTCCACTCCAAACCAGCACACTGTTTTCTGTGCACATCTGTAACTGGTCTTGTTGCTACACACTTTGTGTAGCAGGCTGCTGGAGAGGAGTGACAGCACTGCAGAGGGAATACAGCCTTGTTGGTACTAGACAGAGAGGCAAAGACAATTGTTGGCTGCAGAGGGAAGCCATTTAATGGCTCCATCCCTGGCAGGAGCCCACGTCATGGGCCTGACTGTGATGCCTGCCTCTGCCACATGGCCCCCACATGGGAATGTGGAAGAGGTCTCCTTCACCGAATTCACTGTGGAGCCACATCCAGTGCCAGTTTTAGCTGTTCATCACGTTGGGGTCTTAGACTGGGCTGTGGATTCTTGAAACTTGGCGTCCCAACCAGGGATCAAAGGGCTGTATTTTAACCAGCATTCCATTTTGATCAACCCTTCATCTTGTATTTGCTTTTTATCTTTAGTGGCACCAATGTTGATTTGATTAATTGCCCCCAGAATTGGGAACAATCCATAGTGGGATGGAGGGGGAGCAGAAGCAGATAGGAAGTCATGATGAGCTCCAGGCTGTGCAGCAGGTCAGCAGAATAACAGTGAGCTAAGCCTTGTTCCCAGTGCTTTGGCCAATGAGTGGCCCTGTCCCTCTCCAACCTCAGTGGATGGTTTCAAAATTCTTTGCTGGTTTTTCTTAGCTAAATCTCTTTGACGTCTCGGTTTTGACCTGAGATAACCCCACTACAGCATGACCACCTAGCACTGTCTTTGCTATGGACTGCTTTGAATGTGAGACCTCCAGTGCTCACAGTGCTCCAACGGAGCAGGCTCCAATGCTCACAAAAGTGTTGCATGAAAGTAGAAGAGCTGCAAGGCTGAGAAACCTAAAAGTCAGAGAGCTTAGTGAGAGACGATGTAAGGAACTTCACCGAAAGGCTGTGTGCCCTCTGCAAAACAGAGCAGAGCACACAGAGCACTACAAACAGCCGTGCTTTTGGATGCTGGTGTGTGTTTTTAGTTTAACCTGATGAAATGCAACAGGAGAGAGAGGAAATGAAAGAGTTTGTACAAACTATAGGGGCAACATATGGCAGACTGGGGATGGGGAGACCTTGGAGAGCAGTTTGTGGCCGCAAAGATACTCAGCCTGTTTTACAGCACAGCTGCTCAGAACAAAAGAGTCTGTCTGGATCGCTCGTGTGTTAGTTAATGCTGGTGACAGGAAGTTTGGAAAATATCTAAAATATTGCTCATTAAATGGGCAAGTGCAGTGCTCAGGTTTGAAACATACTGATCAAATATATTGGTCATAATGGACGCAGTTATGAGATGTGTCAACAATTTAAAGGAGTGAGTGCAAGAGCAGGGAAACAGCAGAACTAGAATGGCAAAAGGGAGCAATGTGTTGTTGCTTAAGGTTGCACAGCACCCTTTCAGGAGAAATTTTTCCAGCTTGTGTAAATCCCTGGAATTGAAAAAGGCAGACCAGAGAGGGTATATATGGATGAACCTTGTGAATGGACCTCACAGTACCTCAGTTTGGATTCTTGGAAAGTGGGTCAAGGAAAATCTCTTTTTCTGGAGCTGAAGTTCACAGTTGCAAGGAGCAGATGGTTATTGTGAGTTTCATGAGCAAGAGACACCCTGACTTTAGTGATCCGCAGATCTAATGAGTTACTGTAATTCAGAACTGATGGTGCAAAATTTAATGATAACTTGTATGAAAGTGTAATCTGGGAAATGAGTTCTTCTGTTGAATGGCTCTGCGCATATACAAACAGGGATCAGTAGGATCCTCTATGTTTATATATTTAGGCTGAATTTGCTGAGGGGCATGAAACAGTATCATCAGGTGAGGCAAACATTTTCAGTAATGCTTGCAGGACTGAGAGTTTAGGCTTTCCTGGCATTCTTAAAGTAATTGTGGATGAAAGGAGTATTTGAGTCTGGGTACACAGCACTGCTGCTACTTTGAGTGCAGCAAACAGCCCTACTGTTGGGGAAAATGAACTTCTGAAACTGGTGTAAAAGTGAAAATTCTTTTGATCAACTCTTTGTTATAGTCATACAAGGGGAGTTAACTGCCTGAGAGTTTGTCTTGCCCTGTACAGTAGCACGGTAAAATCACTGGCGATTTGTACCTTTGGACACTAAATAAAAATGTATCTATTTCCTATTATTCTTGAAGTAAGGGATGTTTCCCCTGGTAGCTAAATGATAAGTTTAGAGCTTTCTGTAAGATTACCATCACATTGCTGCCCTTGTATTTTTACAGATGCACAGCAATTTTGAGCATCCGGTCTCTCTGGCTGTGGAGGCAGGCAGCCACCCTCAGCATCTTTGCTGAAATTTTGGCTCAGTGGGACCCAGCTTTTTTTCAGAACCCATGCACGTAACAGTGCCCATTGCTGTGACTCCAGCTCCTGGAAAGGACTCCTACTTAGAAAAATTATCAGCACGTAATGAGTGAGGACTGCTTTACCCAGACTAGCTTTGATCTTTGCTCGAGAACTGATTCGGGATAATAACAGGCTGACATAAAATACAAATGGCCACTTTGCAAGACAAAGATGATTGCTTGTGTGGAGCTTTGGCTACCATGCAATTCATTTCTTTTCATAGACATGCAGCTAATATGTCAGTCATTTGCAAGATATTTCTGATTTACATAGTGGCCCCACCTTTTCTGCAGCCCACACTGAAAAAGCTAGACTGTCTGGAGGCTTACAATGATGATAGCAATGAATAATACATAATCTGCAATCTGGGCTCCTTTAGCCATGTCATTTGCAGGCAGCAGGTTTTTTCTGGCTTAAGCAATATGTTTTTTAGTGGATATGTTGGAATTTTGTTTTGTCCCTTCTGCCATAACTGTGCCTGGGACGTTTGGAACTCCACATTAATACCAGGAGATGTTTATGCAGTTGACAGCACACTGTTTATGGCTCATCTCAGTGCAGCATAGTGATGGGACAGAAACACACAAGGAAACTGAACCTGGTGAAGAAGCTAGCCGTGTTTGGTGTGTGTCATCCCCCCCCGCCCCCCCCCCTCCCGTTGGCTTTTTGCACCCTTGATTTTAGAGCATTTGAGGAGTCTGTTATGGTCAGTATTCTGTTTTGGCTGTGAGTTTGCCATCTAGTGGCTACTATGTTTGTTAATAAAGTCCGAATAAGTGCCTTGTTAAAACTGGCTGTGTTTTAGGTTCTCCTGTTGCTCACGCTGGACAGGAGACAGTGGCCGTAAAAAGCTGACAGACATCTCCCTGACTTCATCTTCTGCTGCGCTGGATGCAGCTCACAGCTCCGCTGTCCTTTGACTTAGCAGCCGTCTGACATTTAAGCATTGCTTAAAGGTGAAGCATGCTGTCAGGCCAAAGAGGTCCCAGCCTGAAGTCTGGAGTTTGGAAGCATTTGTGTCAGGTTCAGCCCTCTAGAAATAGGAGCCAGCTCCATACACAGTCCTGCTGTGCAAGGGCTGGAGCACCAAGGTTTTCTTCCTGGCCGTAGCGGCGTCTCATCCTGGCTTCACTTTCCTGAAGCTGAACCAAATTCTTCACATTGTACATATTCAGCAGATTATGGTTCAAGTTATTTTTTTCTGTTTTGACCTGGCTTTGTGAATGAGAGTAAAGCTGTTGTGTTGCTGCCACTACCTAAGTTTTCTGCCCCAAGGAAATGCTTCTCAGGCTGCTGCTTTGGTGTCTGCTTGTGTGTACGGACAAGTGAGAAAGACCCTATCTCTAGTTCCTTCTTAAGGGGGAGGTAACATGAGATTCTCTATTTGAAGCAGCCATTGCACTGGAGATATCATCGCACAGTGTAGTGTGTATACTTGGGTGGGAATAGGGAGGAGCACATGTGAAAAGAATATATATTAATTTGGGAAGAAAAAGGAAAAGTATTGGAGTAATCTCCTCTGCCTCTTTCCCCACTGGGGTTTTCCAGGAGTTGCACTTGCTTGTGTTTGCTGTCCCAGGTACCAGAAGAAATTAGGTGCTACTCTCTCCTGCGTGTCTGCTTTGTGCCTGACTTTCTCTTCCATGATCTCATGTATGAATCAAAGCTTGCCTACAGGTGGTGATCGAGCCCAAAAAGGCTTATCACTTACCAAGCAACTGTCTGCAATTATTTGTTTGTCCTCTGTAGCCAGCTTAGTTACTTATTGATATCTAATGTTTGTCTCACCATCTTATAATGAAAAGGAAGAGATAAAAGCCCCGTTCTTGCTTGAAGTGCCAAATTAGCTAAGAATGGTGACACTCTGCTACTGCTCTCTCGTATGCTCAGATAGAAAGGTATAAACCATTGCTCTTTATAGGCAGGGGTAGCTTGTTATCCTGGGACAAGGCTGTTTTTAATGCTTGAACTGTGAGCCAGAAGCATTTGAAATACTTACTAGACAGTTAAAATACAGGGGATGCTGCCTTGCCGTATCAGGCATCACACCAGGAATCAGCATGAAGGAAACATTTCCTCCAGGGTAGCTGCAGTGGAGCCTAAAGCAAGCAGCAAGGCCGACAGTTTGCTTTTGGGAGACTAGTCCTAAAGCACTTGTAAAATGTCCTGAAAGAACAAATACCCATCATCTGATCTGAGGCAGCGTGGGTTTTGAGGAGTGAGTACAGAGGCCCAAAGGGCACCTCTGGGCACAGAGATGTCAGTGCCTGCTCTTGCCGGGAGCCTACATGGTGTGGTGCAGCACATGCAATGTGAGGGGGCACTTCATCTCAGCATCTTTTGGGAGGGGGAGGCAGGGGCTCCTCCAGGCCCAGTCTAAGACTCTGGACCTTCCCTCCTGGTTGTGCCTTTTCAGTAACAGTTGTGCTTTGGAGGATGAGAAAAGAACCTGCCATGAATTACTAATTCACCCATTACATTGGACAGTGGAATGACTGTTCAGGTGCCATAAAAGTCTCTACCATGAGATGGCTGCTTGAGAATTACTTGTAGGTGGGAGGGGGAACTTGCCAGTCTTTGGTCCACAGCAGGACATAGATTTTTGACTATATAGTTAATGTCTGTTCCTTTTAGCAGCAACATTAAGGCAAGTATCCTTGAGATAATAGCTAGGGTCATGTGCTTCCCTTCCCCTGCAGCAAAAAGAAACAGCTGTTGAAATATTTTTAGTTATAATCTGGTGGACATGAAAAAACCCATGTGTCTGTCCACACATTTTACTGTCTTTATGGTTGTGTTTGTGCCTACAGCCAGACCACCTAGTGCTGGGAGCCCATCAGATGGCAGCAAGGCAGGACTGATGGCTGACTGGGGTAAGCACTGAAGTGGGAGGCTTCCAAGGCACATTTAGCTCATGCAGGCAGTAGTAATGGGTGACTCAGGAAGTGGCTTGGCCATTTCTGCTGCATGCAACTTCCCAGGACAGCAAGAACAAAGTCCTCTGAAAGCTACAACTGTGAGAGGTGGTGGCCCATTCCAGTGGCACCGCTCTGTCTTGTCTTGTCCAGCCACTAAAGCTCTCATTGCAGAAGTGCCTACTTATCCCTGGCACTCTGGTTACACAAGTTTCTAGTTTGGGTCCTGCTGCAAATCAGGGTTAAACCCCCCGGGGATTTTTTTGTGTGTGTGAATGTGTGTTGTAAAAAGATGTCCGCAGACATTCTAAGCAGACCACAGCATTTTGATGGAAGCCAGGGTTTGAATCAAAACCACCTCATTTCCCTCCAAACCCTGTCTCCCCATCAGACTTGTCTGGATCCCATTAGAAATGTGTTAATCAGAGAAAAATGACATATGCCTGTACTCTGAGGTACATATAAATTTAGTGTGACATTGAGAGAGACCCAATGCTCCATTCTTCAGCAGAAGGCCTGTGCCCCTACTGTAAATGCAGGGAGATTTGAGATTCTCTTTAATAACCAGAACTCTGGTGATAACCTCCAGCAATGGCTAGCATAGTTTCCTAGCCCTATAGCTGTTGTATTAGTGTTGTTATGTTTCCTTTACTTGGCTTTGTTATGTGAAAACAATAGTTAATACTTCTGTTAGGAGGGAAAGCTTAATTTTTTTTTTCCCCTGACAAGAGGAAGAGGGATGTTGGAAAGAAGTTTTCTAAGCTGTTCCTGAAGTGTGATATGGTCACGAACCAAGGACTGTTTGGTATAGAACGCATCGCCAGTTGGTACAATTACATGTAATATTTGAAATACTTTCTTAAAGATGTGAGAGAACTGTCAGTCTTGAAAAGTCATGTTTCTGTTCTCCAGGGTTTTGGGTAGAGGCAGCAGTGAGAGCAGGAGGAAGGTTTGCTCTCTGACTTTGCCTAATTATTCCTGAGGCAGAACTGTTCTTGGGAACAAGGCGCTCAAATCAGGCTGTGATTGCTGGAAGAGGGCTCACTGGTGTCCTGTTGGTAGTGTGACTAAGTCCTGCAGTATTTGATGGGATTTTTTTTCTTCCAGATGCTGAAAGAAATGGATTTTTGTGCAATTTGAGCTCTCATTTTAGAAAAGATATTTCTAATCTTTGTGGTTATGTGAGAACTTTTTAAAACATGGAATGAATGCAGTCTGGTGGATCAGAAACCAGAAAGCAAAGAAAGAGAAACCAAAGTGTATCTCTCCTCTTTATCACATGATCGGTTTGGGAAGGAAGAATGAGTCATTATTTTTTAGCACATGAAATTGGCAACACACACTGTGATTAACCCTGTTCCAAGCCTGCTTATATGCACAGATAAAACGAGCCACACTTAGCACTTGCCCAGGCTCTGTGGCACTGATCTGGCCTCCACTGGGAGGCTGAAGATGCTGGCAATGTTTTGGTGAGTGGTGGGAGAAGAGAACATGACCAGGAACTGCACTGTGGCGCTTGCGCCTGGGGCTGGAGTAAGATGGACACTCCCCATCTGTGGAACGGTGCTAATTGCTCTGCATCCCCTCCATGAGCCTACACGTGCACACGCTGAACCCCATGGGCTGCTCGTGCTCATTTTTCAAGCCTCCTTGTCAATGTGTCTAACCTATTCAGGAGTCAGTAACTTGGAAGAAATCCTAATGTTAGTAGTTTAAGACTCAGGTCTCTCATTTTAATTACTCTGTGTTCGTCAAAATTATCTTGCCTTCTGAGGCAGATAAAATCAGAACAAAGACAGATACATGGGAAGAGCAAGCTTTTAAAGTTAGAGCACAAGTCGTTTGTTCAGTATAAGCTCCCCCTAGAACTGAGAGATGGAAAAACCCTGCTGGGCTGGAAAGCACTGTAGTTCATCAGAATAACTACACAGATGGTGAGAAGATGGAGGTGGAGGCTTCGTATCTTCTCTGTTTACTGCCAGGGTCAGGAGCAGAATGTTTTTCCCTCTGTGGCTGTATAAGCTGCACATACCCCACTTTCTTAGCAAGGGGCCCCGTTTGTTAGGGCGGCAGGAACCCTTGGAGGACCCTTTCTTGGACTCAGAGAAAGGTCCCAGCCAGCCCAGAGCTGAGGCAGCATTTTAGGTTGTAGTTTCCACATTCATTAACTTCTGCTTTAATTCTTGGTGCTCACAGTTCTAACTTCTAAAACTCTGCCACTTTATGATCTCCACCTCTGAGATCCCTGTTATCCCTGTTGTGCAATTACTGTGGATCAGAGTTGAATCTATTTTTACCCTCTTGTTTTCCCTTCAATTTGTAATGCCTCTGGGAGTGAGTTCTGGGAAGAATCTGCTTTGGTTTTAAGCTGTATGGTGCCGCCTCCTTTCCCATTATCACTCTCTGGTTTCAATGGCCCCATTGTGCTGGCTGTACTGGCACTTTGCTTGGTTTGAAGTGTGGGTAAGAAGTTGCTCCGTCCCTCTAGTTTTATTCTGTCACTCACAGCACTGACCTTCTACCCAGGAGCTCTTTGAATGGAGCGGCTATTTCTCCTGCCTGCACACCTGACAGCACTCGAAGTGGCAGGTACAAACTGCCACGAAGCTTTCCTGCAGTCCTGCCAACACCTGCTCTCACACTGCTGTGCCTGCTTTGCCTTAATCTAGTGCTTCTTTCTTGGCTGAGAGGAATCATGGATCCTACAGATCCTGTGTCTTTAGTACTTTGGCACATGAGATTTCTTTCAGGACTTTTTCCTTGTGAAATTTTGGCTTCTGCCACTGATTGAGAGAGAACATGAAAAAAATTCTGATGATGCAAAAAATGCTGTAAAGTAGAATTATTCTAATGTAATTGCTTTCTGACTGCATTAAACCCTTTCCATTGTGCATTTCTCAGGCTTTATTGAACCCCAGCCAATTTCCTTCAGCTTTGTCTCATTTCCCTTCAAAGTCAGCTTTTCTCAGCTCCAAGATATTTGTGTTGCTGCCCTTTCTGCAGACCCTCATCTGCATTTCAAACCTGGTGAGAGATTACCATCCCTGTATCTTAGGTATCTCTGTAGTCATTTAGTACACCTGGCTCACATCCAGCCCTTGGGTGCAGAATTGTCTCTGATCTGGCTGACAGTGTAAAGCAGCTGCTCTCCTGTACTATCCCCAGGAGCACAGTCCCTTCCGTAAGTGTCCCGTTGTTTCCCAAATGAAGTAAAATCCCCCCTGGACCACACTGCTTGCCCTGTTGACAGACCTCCCAAGTCTTTTCCCCTTCCTTTCCCTTTCTTGCCCAACTATCAATCGTGTTGTTTGGTCCTTTCTTCAGATGCTGAAAATCTGTGCCCATATGCTAGCCACAGCCGTGGGTAGTCACGTAAGTCCCATGGCGGTGTGTGCTTGCTGGTGGGGCACTGCATGCACAGAGACAGGGCAGATTCTGAATCTTTGTGTAGTCAGACACTACTTATGTAGTACTTATGCACTTCGGATGAATATTTAAGATCTCAACGTGAGCACTGGGCTAATGAATTGCAGTACTAGCATTCATGGCAGAAGTGTCACAAACATAATGGGGACAAAATTTGCTTAAAATTTGTTTTGAACATGTATGGCATTTTTCTCTTAGTTTACTCAGTTCTGTTTTTTTCTGCATCTTATTTACTTTGGACTGTGAAACTACACTAGTTATTTTAACTTTTTTTGTTTTGAATAAATTTCATTTTACTGTTGTGCAGACAGAATGATACCACAGACTCTTTTCTTTACTTCCTGCAGACATTATATAATTAATGCTTTCTAAAACTTTTACTTTTTATTGGTTTTATTTCTACAAAAGCTTGGACTTGAAGCCTACAGCCACCATTCAAAAGTGGAGTATTAATTGTGACCAATGTGCACTATGCAGAAATTAAGAGTGGGATTAGATGGGGAGAGTTTTCAGTACAGTCTGAGTGCACAAGTCCTGCTAAACTCTTACAGTGCCGATCTCTTCCTGGATGTCTCTCTGGAAGAATTTCTCTCTGCCTCCCTTGAAGCACCATTCCTGAGTTAGTCAGATCTGTGCCCCACATTCACACCGTTTCAAATGGCAGCATCCCATCCCCCTGAAGTTGTCTTATAAAGCTATTCTCAATCTAGCAGCGTTAGCCCACGTGATGGGTGAATCCAGGTCAGAGAGCATGGTCCCTTCACATCTGCTCGATGCTTGCTGCTGACATTTTCATTCAGCCTGCCTGTACTGGGCAGCGATGGAGGTCTATAAAGGGGGGACAGAAACATCTTTCTGCTGGGGGAGGACAATGGCAGGACCTCCCAGTAACTGCAGCTGTGTCGGGGCTCTGAATACAACGGGCCACTCTTGGCAGTGCTACTGAGGTCTGGCTCTTGGAAAGCAGCACTGTGATTCAGCTGTCACTCAGCTCCCAGCAAAGGGAGCTTTGAAAAGGCGCCTCTGCTGCTCTCCTGGAGTAGCAAATATTTCCTAGGCCTCTGCTGCTGAATGGGAGAGATTGCCATTGTCCTCCTTCCCCTCTCAGGCTTGCTGGGCTTGCTATAAATGGGCCTTTTGCAGGGGAACAATAAGCCCAGCGAAGGGTCCAGGTTGCACATGTCTGAGCAGTGAGAACACTCAAGCACTTTTTCATTGGCTCCTGTGATGTGAAAAGCTGTGCTGCCGACAGGGCAGGTTTATTTTCCAGCCACAGCTGTGGGTTTGTTTTCTCTCTCAGGTTGCGCTGCTCTGGGTGTACATCTGCATGTTTCAACTCATTTCCTAGAAAATAGTTTCACCCCAAGATTTCCTTTGGCCTCAGAAATCTGTTTCCTTTTGCAGCTCGAGCTCTGTGATGTGTTTGCAGTGAAACCCACAAGCCAGGTGGGACCAGCCTGCTTTCGCATTTCTCTGCTGTGATAAACTTTGACTTAGGTTTGATAGAATATCCCCAAACTTGTATTGCCTTGTGGTTTTGTGGCAAAACCACATGCACCTCTCTGATTCAAACCTGTCTGAAAAGCCATGGCTTGGGCTGAGGTTCACAACGAACTTTGGGGTTAATTCAGCTGGAAGATGATGTTCCTCAGTAATCTGTATGGAGACAAAAGGTACAATTTTCTGCCTGGACCACAGAACGTTTTCTAGTTTTTCTCTGACCTCGTGAAACTTTCAGCATCACAGAATTACATGCTGCTTTTTGAATATGACTGATACTATTCCTGCCCTCTTCCCTCCCCAGCTGAAATAATGATTTTTGTGAGTACAGCATTGATTTGCAGGCACACATAAGTATACTGAAGCTTTTATTCATTGGGAAGAAGGACTAGGTCCTACCAATGAAGAAGTGGGTTTGGTCTCCCATTGGAAAAAGTATGCTGTACAGTGGAATACAATGAAGAGTCTTATCACAGAGAGACAAATATGAACATGTCATGTTACAATCTTCTCATCTGAAAACCAGAAATATAGCCATAACAATCTTTGGGTCACTTCGAAAAATGTCTTTTAGTTTTTAAAACCCACCCAGATCCCAAATATAGAATAATGTATTCACTTCCTCCACCTGCAATAGTCACTTTTTAAGGGGTCTTATAGCAATGACCCATCTAAAAATGACTTAAGACAAAGGAACAGCATTTAGTGACTCACAGTATTCTTACTCCCCTAGAGTGTGGCTGACATGATTTGCTTTGTTTCCTGACATTGCATGTATAGATGCCTGAAAGAATACAGAATTTTTCAGTATATATAATCTCTGCTTACATATGCCTACAAATCAATGTCAGCTTTTATTTAAAAATAGTATCAGAAAAAATAATTCTTTGTTCTTTTCAGGTATTCTATGGTCTGATTTTCCTCCTGTGCTAGATTTACTCTAGCACAATTTGCACTGGTGCTTTTCTTGATTTAGGCCTGTCTGAGTGAATGGAGAATCAATGCTTCCTTTGCAAAGTGACTCAGGCTGCAGCCTGGCCACACTCCCCCTGTCATCAAGAAGTTTGCAAAATTGAGGTGACTGCACCCTGGCTGCAAGTCCAGGAGTGCTCTGTGGCTTGTCCTCCAAATGCCAATGAGGAAAATCTCTTTGGAAGTTTCTGCCTTGCTCACCCCATTTACTGAAACTAAATTTCAAAAAGCTAATCGGGCAGAGAGTGCAAAGGATGAAATGTTAGAAATCAAATTAATGAAGCTGAATCACCAATTTGTGACCTAGAAGACTATTAAGAGTGATCAGAATTAATTAACTCTCCTTTGCGATGCTTCAGAGGAAGCCGGCAAGCTAGGCACGGAGACAAAGGACATCAATGGGATTTGACTACCTGGACCGTGTGAAGCAATGCAGCCAGGCTGCGCTCCGGCCCGAGCCTGGGCTCCAGGGGTGGCTCGTGGAGCACAATTAGCAGAAGCAGAAGGGAGAGTTGCCATGGTCCCTTCTTGCGTCCTGCCCTTTCATGCTTATTCAGGGACATGTGGATGAAGCTGTGAACACGCTGCCTGTGAAGAAGCAGCAGTCCTGTTATCTGTGGTGGAAGTGTAGGGGAGTCCAAGGGACTGAGTTATTGGTGGGATTTTGAGTTTTCTAGTGGAAAATACTGACAATTCACAGGAAAAGTCTCATCACAGCTCCTATGCTATGAATTTGTTTCTTAAACTCTATATTACTCTGCTTGCTCCTCCTTCTAGTGATCAGTATTGAATTAAAAAAATCTCACAGCAGTACGAATGTTCAGGAAGGAGACAGGAGCCCCTGCTCTTCCTCTGCACTTGCTTTTCTGACTTGCAGTGGGGTAATGAATGACGTACAGGTGCTTTGTGTCAGGATGGCCCTAGCGAGCAGGCCCAGGAAGGCTGCCCTGCCTGGCCGAGAGGCAAGAATCTGTCCATATAACAAAATGATTAATAGCTTGATTTCAAATTGTTAACTGGCATGTGGTACTCCCAAACTGCCCTTCCCAGCTGATGAAGATAAAGCAGGAAGCTGTGCAGCTCCCGTCGTCCCCAGGACGTGCATCTCTCCATGGGGGCTGCAGAGATGTTCCCTTGGAGCAGGGTGTGGGAGAGGCTGTAGGACCGGGCCCCGTCGCTCTGTGCCGCAGCATGGACTTGTTGCCTTATTTCCATCCTGTCCTGTGATTTTTTGTGTTAGGTGTTAGCCTCAGCTGCAGACAAAGGCAGGTTTTAGGTATCCACCCGAAAGTGGCACTCGCCATAGGCACCACCTCACGCTACATCTCAAAAGCCTGGCAGCAATCACCAGAAGCACAGAAACCGTGTCACGGTATCTTGCTGATATTTTCCTGATTTAATCACAACCAGGATTGAGCCCTAAACACTTGCAGGGAAAGATGATACACGTATCAAGCTGTAGCTTCTTTTCTTTCAAAGGTCAGATTTTTAGACAGCTCTGGCTGATAGTTGCCAAAATAAATTGGTCATTTGGGATACTTAGTGATACAAAGTCAACTTACCAATTGATTTGAAGTGAATGTGAAAGGCAATACCTACTTTTAGTAATTCCTGAGAATTTTAAAGAAAATTAGTATTTTCCTCACCATTCTTTTTGGGGCAAATATGGATAAAGATGATATCTAAGCATAATTATTTTCACTAACCAGAATGCAATGTTTCTTCTTGAGTTGATAAACTCTTTTTACCCACTAAACAGCCCATGGGAGGAAGAAAGGGGAGGGAAAGCTTGGTGAAGAGATGGCTTCAGTTTCTTGAATAATGCATTGTTTAGTAAATTGACTGTCCGATCAGGAAATAGTCCACTGTATATGATCAACTTCGACCTTGCTAGCTGAACAACTTACAAAGAAGCATTTTGGAATTAATTTGATGATTATGAAAATGTCTTGGATCCTTTGCTGAAGGCTAAATAAACACAATTAAAATATTCTTAGTTTTCAATATGCTTTGTTCAGTTCATTAAGTGTAACTAGAGCTTCCAGTTATCTGCATTTAGTTTTTCAAAAAATTGGAGAGTATTTTTAGAGCAATGTAAAGCTTATTGCTAATTACACCTGGGGGGAAATCTCATTAGATATTCATTTGCTTTCAGAGTTTAAAACAATTCTAATGAGCTGCATTAGTTGTGATAACACTGACTGACTCTCTCTCGTCTGCTCCCCCTGGCTTGTCTGAAACAAACAAAGCTTCTTTGGAGCCTGTAACTCAGTAAATGTGACCTTGGCTATCTTTGGGGTGGAGGGGGAGGAAGGCGTAGCCCAGAGGACAAGGAGAGGGTTTGCTGCAGTAAGGGCCTGGAGCTGGAAGTGGCAGATGACCTTGCAGCCAGAACGCCGGACCAGGCGAGATGCATTGTCCTGTCCCTGGCTGCACCACTGGCTGCCAGCGCAGTGCCGGCCAGTGCCAGGCAGTGCCAGGCAGCGCCAGTCTGCCTCTCTGGCATTTCCTGACACTTTTGCTGGACTAATTAAAATCTTGGGAAGGCCATAAGAGGCAGCCAAGCAAGCACCTGTGAGAGGCCTGACCTCCTTTCTTCCCATACAGAATGAACCTTCCCATAGGCCATGCCTGGCCGGGTGGGTGCAGCTGGGGCAGGGAACCCTCGGACTCGTAGGAATTCAGGAAAACCCGGAGGAGCAGCTGTTCCCTCTTGACATAGCTGTTGCTCACAGTAGACTGCAGTGTAGAGCTTTGACAGCTGGTGTGTCTGCCTGGGACAATGCCATGAAGAGCTATCAGCTTGGTTCTCAGTCCTGTGCCCCATCAGCTGCCAGAAGAATTGCTGTTTTACCGCTCTTTATCCAGGAAATGGGAAGGGTTTCTGGTGAGGAACTGTCATTGCCTTTGATGACCTAAAACCAGGACAACGAAACAGCTCAAGCTGAAGTGAAGAGTTGGCTTGCCTTACCTAGTGCGAAGAACATTGAAGTAGGGCAGATAGAGCAGAAAAATTTTTATTCCTCCCTACATCGGTACATTTTGGATTAACTGGGCAGCCTGTGAGGAGTTCAGTCTTTGCACTGGACACATAAATTATTCAGGGCTGATCTTTTTATCCCTCCCCACTAAGCCCCAACAATGACTCAAAACCAAGAACAACTTCTGCTCGAAATAGGTTTTGATCTTGCTCCTTTCCATTTTACAGCCATAGCAACTTTGTCCAGGGCAATGTGAACATACAGAAGATAAAAATTACAACGACTCCACACAACGTGCTATAACTAGCCCATGCAATCATTTGAATATGTTTAAGTCAGCTCTTTCTAATCATGCAAAACAACATAGTGGCCTGGGAAAATACCTGTTTATGTGGCTATGTAAGCAACATGGGATATTCATCTCTTCATCTGACATGCAAGGAAGGAAGCTGCTTGTGCACACACATATCTCTATAAATGGCATAGCAAAAAGGTGACTGTGAGCCGAGACACTCCTCTGGAGACCAAGGAGACTCAACGTGGATGTAAAGTGGCACATTGAGACAGGTTTACTGCTGCTTCTAGGCAGAGGCTATGAATTGAGCAGAAAGATAATGGTGTAGGAGTGATCACACACAGATCAGGATATATGGGATTCTTTGGTAATTGGGGACATTTTGGCATTGGAGCTAAGCAGGATGAGAACAAGCTGGCAGAGTCTGCATGTCAGCAGGAAGAAAAGGGCTGGCTGCAAAGATGGAAGCTAATTTTGTTTTAATCTATTGGTTGTGGAGTAGAGAAGAGGCAAGTAGAAATACCAGGCTTGGCTACTGGCAGGGAGAATACACCTGAGTCAGAGAGGAGCCGCCTGGACCAAAGTTGTAAGTAGAAAGGTGGAAACCAGACTTTACTGCTCAAAGGAAAAGAGAGCACAGAAAACGAAGCTTTCAGGGAGCTGGAGGGTGTGAAGTGGATGGTTGGTACCAAACCCCCTACTCTATAGCTCTCTTATTAAAGAAGTTAAAGGAACTGTGGGTCTAAATTGGAAAGGTTTTCACAGGCACTTCACAGAGCTGAAGTGTTTTGCAGGAGATTCCTCAAAGGTGTAAGGCGGACAGCCTCCCACCATTATTTAAGGAACGACCCAGATGTGCACCAGGGTCTTGCAGGGAAGTTCGTTTCCCTTCAGGTGAAGACAAGTCTTAGAAAATGTTTTAATAGATGAAAGGTGGCCTGTTGAGAAACGCACAGCTTGACCAAAGATAGCCAGTGTGGTTTCCGGAAAGGACCTTTTCTGCCTCGCTAACTTTTGGAAATTTCTTTTTTTAGAGCATACACTCCTGTCGGCATAGACAAGAGGCTAAGCAGCAGTCAGGAGAGGCTTGGATCTTCAGACAGTGTTTGACAGGGTCCCACGTCGGAGGTTAATGTCTAAAGGTGGGGAGTTGGAAAGGGGAAGAATTGGCTCACTGATTGAAAATTGGCCAGAGGACAGGAGCAGAGTGGGGAAAGGAGGCATAAATAGAAGCCTTTCAAGATGAAAGACAAGTTAATAAAGGAGCGTGTACTGTAGGAGACTGCACTGGCAGATCCTGGTCTTTCTGATAGTTACTGTGTATGAAAGACTTGGCTGAGGACATAGAAAGCAAGATTTCCTAGTTTGCAGATCACATGAAATTTGGGAGGAGTGGTAAATAATGAAGAATTCCAATACAGGCAAATTGGATACTACTTCTAGGCTTTGATATGATGGCAAACACAGACCCAGACAGAGCAATACATTTTACAACAACATATTTGGTTACTGGTATCTAACTTCTTTTTAAACAGTCTGGGATGGTCATTGGTTTTAATACATCCCAGTAGGCTTTATTTCTTGCCGAGCTGCTGGAAGAGCCTCACAGAGAGTATGCTTATGTACATTGTAAATTTTATTTTCTCTTTTGGTTGGGGGTAGAACAACTGGACTTGTTTCAAAGGGCAAAAGCATCTGAATGAAAAAGGGCAGAAAGTAGGAATGAATGAACTGGTTTAGAAGAAATATACAGAGAGCTGTTCCTTTCAGATTCAGTCCAAAGTTCAGAATAGCTCAACTGACTTGGAGAACAAACCAAACCCACCAAATCCACATATGCAGTAAAACCCATCTGCCTCAAAATTGAAGTGGCATCTTTTCCATATGTCTTGTTCCTGCAGTGGTGAACACTAGCCAAGATGAAGCCTTTTAGGAGTAAGGTGATTACTTCTCAGTCACACTGCACAGCTGGGAAGGTCATTCACATGGCTATACATAACCTAAGGCAGTGTGGTTGACTCTGAGGGAGCAGAACTGTCAACTGGTCTATCATAGCTCTCTTGACTTCAAAGGATTGATGACACTTTCCGCTGTCTTGGGATGAATACTGTGGTGATGGAAAGAAGAGCTAGCTGTGCTAGTGCTTAAGTGATATTTCTCAAAGTCAGCTTCAGGTGTTTGGAATGAACCATCAAAAGAACGGGAGTCTAGGAAACAAAGTACTGCGATGAAAGGCAGCCGTATTCAGACAGGCTGAATGTCACTTTGGTGCTTCCGCCAAGTCAATGGAAAGCATGATTCCCAAGTCTGAGCTGGGTCCTGTTCAGAGATCTGCTGACATCAACTAGATAAAAGCACTTAGCCTATGGAATGAGATGGAGTTTAACTGTCTGTATAAGGCACAGAGGCTGTCCTTGAGATGCTTCTGAGCTCTCCCAAAATGTCTGTCTGTTCTGAAAGTTAAACCTCCGAGTGTTCTACTTCAGTAGTGAAAATGCCCTCACTGGGGATTTTCCCTAGACCTATTCCTCAGTGATTTATTTCTTGTCCTCCAACTAGGCTTGTGTAAATTCCTTAGGTTATTTTTTGGGTCCTAATTAAACATGCAGTAGAAATTATATTATACAACTGGTAATGAGCAAAATCTCAGACACACTCATACACTAACCAAACCTTGGAAAATTGTAATTAGCTCAGTATTTGATACTTTCTTATTCTGCATTTCATTTTTTTTTCCTGAGGAAAAAAAAGCACCCTACATAATGAGCTCTTTGAACCTAAATCAAACAACATTTTCAGTGGGGATAGGTAATGAAATGTTAGTCAAATCCATTGCGATGGGCAGATCAATCACTGCCTTGTAAGATCTTAAAAGGAACTCTGAGATAATGGTGGCAGAATGGTTCTTGCTGCAAATCTTCCAGGCCAAGCCTTTGTGGGTTGCACAGGTATGTAGCGGAGAGTTCTTTCTTTCAATCCCAGCACATTTGGATAAATGAGTTGCCACTTTGCTGAAAGCAATGGGATTGAGACAAGAAAAGCTGCTTTCACTTTTGGATCAAGCCAGCAAATTCTCTGTGCCAAGAGGGAACCTGGAATGAGTATTAAGTCTTGCAGGAATGCTGAGGGAACTGAATATGTGTGCTTGGCCTCATGGCAACAACAAGGGAGTGTATACAGCAAACAGTTGTGAGCTACTGAGCTCAGTTGTTCACCAGGGAGAGGAACGGCTTGCTGGAGCTCTAGTTTCCATATTAGCACCATGCAACAGCCTCATCTATTAGTACAGTGTACTCTCCTGCCTGAGATGCTGCTGCAGCACTGAATCACTTCCCAAGACACTAACTTTTTAGTTTCTCAGCAATGAGGCTTTTTGGAAAACAAAATATTGGTCCCCCAAGAAATTCAGATGTTTCAGAATTTGGGGGTTTTTTTGGTATAAATTGTGATAAAAATCAAAATGTTGAAATGCTACATTGGACAAAACATCTGAAATACTTCAATTGGGAAAAAACCTGCAAAATAGCATTATCAAAACATTACCTTTCTCCACTACTGAAACATTTCTGTGCAATAATTTCAAAGTGTCAGAGATGATATATAACAATAAAGTATATAGGGATATAGACTTCAGAATGTAGGAACAAATTGTTCAGAAATATTCCTATTTCAAGCTTTGTTGAACTACCCATGTTCCCAGGGAGCACTTCTGTTCTTGATGAAACAGCATTTTCTGATTTTTGACATTCGGTCAAAAGCATTCTGAGCATCTCTGCTCAGTGAGAGTGGCTGCAGCGAGGATGGGCACAGCTCTTGTCACCCAATTTATTTAATGTTTGTTTTTGCTTCAGCTGTAACCCTAGAAGTCTCTTATACTTGTTCTACCTTTAGCATTATCTCTCTCTGTGTTATTACTGCATGATTTGGAAATTAAATCTAGGTTGTGATCCTCTGTCATGCATGTTGGAGGACTTGCTTTCAGATTAGACAATAGCAGTAATGCGATTGATAGCTATTTCAGCCAGTGCACTGATTCTCTTTACTGACAGGCACTTCTCACATGTAAATGTTCTACTTCATCTCCTCTAGGTCCACTAGGACACTTTATCTATCTATCTATCTATCTATCTATCTATCTATCTATCTATCTATCTATCTGCCTACCTACCTATCTACCTACCTGCCTGCCTGCCTGCCTACCTGCCTGCCTACCTGCCTACCTTTTTTGAAAACCTGTCCTGTTGGAGTCTTGAGAGACAAATCTGGTGATGCGTCCTTGTTTGCTCAGCCATCAGCAGATTTACCCAGTCAGTCCCCATCCTGGGAACATATCTACTACAACAAACTCCTCAGTCTGCAGGTAATGGTGGTAGATTTCACATCACCCAAAGCGGCAAGTGCAGAGCAAGACTTGTGTGGTGTGTTCTTTTCAAAATCTTTCTAGCAAACTCTTTCACTTACAAAGAAGCATGCCAGCGTGGTCCGAGGCTGTGCTGTACATGCTCTTCAGCTAGGGATTTATGGTCACGCTCGGCGGAAGACCTCTTCCATTCTATTCAAACTCTGATAGGATTTGCATGGGAAAAGCTATGATAAAACTGTCACATAAAAGCAGCAGGAGAATCATCCTGACAGATGCACAAACTCTTAGGAATGCCCCAAAAGTTCCCTGGGCAGGGTCTCTGGAACAGGGAAGGGAAGGTGCTCCAGCCAGCTCTGCCAGCTGACAGCGTTGGCTCCACAAGTCCACTAACAGGACTGCAGAGCGTTCGTGCCTGCTGAGCACACAACTTGGGCAATACCATTCATCACCTGCTACGTGCCTGATGAGCCTGTGCTTTCAGTTACTTGAAATATGTAAATGTACTGCTGGTAATTTGCTTTTGCTGAGCATTTCCCTAGGGTTCAGACCATTGCTGCTGAAGGTGCCTGTTCCCTAAGGATGAAAGGAGGAGCACCACCAAAAAGGACCCTCTAATGAGGTGTTACATCTCTGCTCTACTTCCTTTCTTGGTCAGGGATTCTGGTGTAGTTTAATCCTTGAGCTGGGCAGCTTCACCCTTTGTATTTTATTGCCTGGTACACATTTTGCAAGGCAAACTGGTTAGTGCTCACCAAGGCAAGAACCCAAGTTGCTTGGCCTCTGCAACAGGCCTTCCCTGACATTCAGACAGCCTCAGGGCCTTTACTATCTTTCTAAACACTTTCCTTCTCTCCTGTAGAGCTGCCTTATTACAGCAATAAAAATAACAAGGTCCCTGCAGACCTCTTTATAAAGAACAATTTAAAGCCAGGAGTAAGTGTGAGGATCGGGATGAAAATAGGCTATCACAGTGCTAATGTGATATACAGGTATGATTCGTGTATTATATTGGTACAGGAAAGTTGTGTGTCTTGGGAAAGCAGAGACTCAGTGTGGGACTAGTCTAGATGACTGTAAGCCAGCAGTAGTGGGTTTGATTCCCACTGTACAGGAAGGGTCTGTGGCAGCCTAGAGTGACTGTGACAGGTTTGAAATGGTTCTGTTTAGTGAATGTAAACACCAAATATCATATAAATCTACCCAAGGACAATATTAATATTTAGATATGTTAGATTGGAACAATGAATACAAAATTACACCCTGGATCCCATGCTATCCACTCACTTCTGCGGACATTTTCAAGTCCTTCTCATGGCCTCCATCAATAGTAGCTGGGCTGAAGAGAGACGTATGAAACAAAGGCAAAAAGGTAAAACCACTCTGGATCCTACCTCCTACCTCAAATTTTGTTATGTGTCTGTCCCTCTGATCTGTGGCGCTTCAGGTATCTGAGGAGACCACAGGCAGAAAGCAATGGCAAATTAGTTACTGAGCTTGCTCAGGGGTAAGAAGAGGGTTAAATGGCTGGCAAGGGTGGTAAGAAAAGGGAATTGAAGCTTTTGCTGGTGGTTTGGGGAAAGAGGAAAAGGAGAATGGAGTGGTGTCCCCCATGGAAGAAGTATTTGTGAACTGAGAACCTGCTGTTGGTGGAACTGCTATTTTCTTCCAAAGGTCAAAAATCCCAACTGGAATGTGCAGCAAAAGAATCTGCTCAGCTGCAGCAGGGGCAAAGCCAGCCGCACCACGGAGACAGAAGGCAAGCAAACTTCAGAAAAGGAAAGGATTTTTTTCGCATCTCCTGCTTCAGTTCAAACAGAGGGTAAATAGGAAACAGGCTAGGATTCCTAAGAAGGTTTTGAGGCATGTACATTGCATGCACGTCTGTCAGGAGGGGACCATTTTGAAGGATGGCTTGCATTACTGGCACATGCACAATATTAATGTATTATCTTATTTTTTTCCAAAACAAACTGTATGCGTTGGGAGACAAATGGAAGTGCAGCAGCTCCTGACATAGTGAGGTGGAGCAGATAGAATTATAAAGGTTTATTAATAAAAGGTTGAGGTATTAATCACAGCCACATGTTCTTCCCCTCCTGCTCTACAAACAATTTCTTTTTTTTCTCTTTTTTTTTTTTTTTCCAGAGGAAGTGAGGTGTTCCTCTGGTTACACAGAAATTTTCAGTACCTGCTGCAGTGCAGTTTTCTTTTCTGTCCCTTTCTCCCAGGGTGGTTGCCTTCTAATATCTTTCACTCTGAAAGGCTCATGCTCTGCCTGATAGCTGGAGCAGTAAGCGCATCAAGCGTGGGAGCCCTGACAAGGGGGCTCTTCTGCTGACTTCCACTGAGGTGTGCTAGATTCCAGTATTTGCTTTGTGCAACCCAGGAGAGCAAGGCTCTGCTGTTGCAGGAGCGTTAGCTGCCCAGTGGTGTTATTTCCTGTGTGACATCTGCCCTGCTGGTAGTTTTAAATAGAGCAAGATGAAGATCCTAGAAAACCCAGAATGTCTTTACTTGGAAACCTCATTAAACAGAAATGAAATTGCTTTTGCTCTAACCACATTTTGTGATAACTGTAGCAGGTTGGACTGTTCACTTCCTGTAGCTATACTGCTATTAGGAGCTTGGCTTAGCTAAAAGTTTGTAATGCTGCATCTCTATTTATGAGAACCATTAACATTTATCTGTCCCATATCTTTTATATCCAGGTGATTCAAAGCAAATTCTAGTGTTGCAGCTGCATGAACATAGGAAAGGGACGAATGCATGTTGCTTTAATTTTTAAAGTGTAATGAGAAATCACAATCCAAACCAAAGAATTAAAAGATGAAGCTGCACTTTTCACGTGGGGCTGTAACCCCTAGTGATCACAGCAGTAACTCTTTCCCCAGCACAACAACAACCAGGGTCTCAAATGGACCCTGAAGGTATTGCGCAACTTTATATTAGATTGATGTGAAAAAGCTTATTGGTCCCTCACTATAGCTGAGGGAGAAATATCGGGTTACACAGAGGAGGTGCAGTTTACCATTGTCTGGTGGGATTCACAGAGCCACTGTGCCACTCACTTAGAATCACAGAATCATTTAGGTTGGAAAAGACCTTTAAGATCATCAAGTCCAACACCGCCAAGTCCACCACTAAACCACATCCCTAAGCGCCTCATCCACACGTCTTTTAAATACCTCCAGGGATGGTGACTTAACCACCTCTCTGGGCAGCCTGTTCCAACATCTGACAACACTTTCAGTGAAGAAATTTTTCCTAATATCCAGCCTAAACCTCCCCTGGCGCAACTTGAGGCCATTTCCTCTTGTCCTATCACTTGTCACTTGGGAGAAGAGACCAGCACCCACCTCTCTTCAACCCCCTTGCAGGTAGTTACAGAGAGCGATACGGTCTCCCCTGAGTCTCCTCTTCTCCAGGCTAAACAACCCCAGCTCTCTCAACCGCTCCTCATAAGACTTGGTGAACATCTGGCCTGGAGGCTGTTGTGGGGATAGAGGGAGGGAGTGGGAGGGAAGTGAAATGGGAGAGCAGGATAAGGAAGATCTTGAGCTATGGGTGTTCATAATGGTGAAAAAGCAGCAGGAATGCTAACCTATTTCGTGGCTTTTGTGATGTCTAACTTAGCTGTCATTTCTGATAACAACTTTGTAGATAGCTATTTTAGAGCAGAAGGTGTGTTATGTGTACTGTCCTGCCTGTGCTCTGACTGGAAAGTTTATGGAGATACCTCCAGCTCAATGGCAAGAGGGCTTTCTCGGACCATCCTGTCTAAAAAAGCAGAGGCCTCTATCTCACCCAGTGACCCCCAGCACCAGCCTCAGAAGTTACAGCTGAGTTAGAGTCCTTCCTTCAGCAGCAGAATTCCATGTCTCAGAGACCTCCCGCTTAGAAGTGCCCCAAAAGGCTGAACTTCAACTGGATGGTCAGAGGGACATTTTAGTTGAAGTGCTTGGCTGTGTATGCAGGAGGAACAGCTCCACTGGTGCTGAGCTCAGCTGTGGCAACACGCTCTGCCCTACTGACTGCATCTCTGCCACATCAGTACAGGGCACAGGGAAAGCCGGATGGTTAGAGCTGTTCATAGCCTGCGTTCTCCTGGTCAGCTGAACACAGGGGGAAAAGACTCCTGATTTTGTTTGGCTCTGTAGTATTCCATTTCATCCTCTTGTTTTTGTCCTGGCTCATTCCTTGGCTCCCCTAAGATGTAACTTGGCAGGAGCACAATGCCCAGTGCACACACTTGGCGGCCCAGCTCTTGCTCCGTGGCTTGAGTGTTGCTAAATGAATGATGCAACTGACTTCTGAATCCAGGCCCCTCTTGCATATTAAGTTACTGCTGCCTCCTCAATGTGTTTTTCTGTACTACAGGCAACTCCCTGTAGTCTTTCTTTCCGCTTCAGTGAGGATTATCTGCCCCATATAAAAAGCCCACCAGAGCTGTCCAACATTTGGTCTCGTCCCAAAGAAACTTAAGGATCCACAGGAAATGTTTCAAAAATATAAACCAATGTCTTTCTATGCTATCCTCCACCAAGCTTCCTTCTGCTGACCAGCTGACATAGGCCAATGGCAGTCACTGTACAACCCCCCCCACCTTTCCAATTCCTCCTCAGCCCAACATGTAACATGCTCAGCTGTGTCCAGCAACACCTCATTTTTCGATTGCTCTGGGCGACTGTCGAGCTTTGCTCCATGCCTGCCCTGGGAAGAGGGGAGGACGGCTGTGAGCCCTGCTGGCAGTCTCCTCCTCGAGTCGTACGAGGCTTACGAGCACGAGATTGCTATAATATTGAGCAAGGTTTTCCAACACATGCTTTTCTCTGGCAAATCGCCACCCACAGCGCAGTGTGCCAACATAACACTTTGACTTAAAGAGGGAAAACTGCCAGATAAATGTTTTAGTTGCAGGCCTGTTTCATTGTTGAATTCTAAAATCTTGGCGAAAGCCTTTGCCAGTGGATGGGGAAGCAGCCTTGCTGTTGACGCTGGTGAATAGAGACTACAGCAAATGTGTTCAGGAATGACATTTGGTGGACATCACCTGCCAGCTAATTACATTACATTCCTTGCTTTCTGCAGCAAAGGCATGCAGAGCAGATCAATGACAATGGAGTGGGGGGACCCTTTAATTGTCTAGTGGTCGGCAAGCAATAAGGTTTCTTGTGATTTTGAGGAATGTATCAGTGATTTGGGGGCACTTCCTCAGCCTGCAGCTTGCTTGCTCTTTGAGATGCTGGCCTTTCATGGTTATGGGGATAAGTCCCTAGCACCAAGCAGCATTGCAATAAGGCAGGGCAGTCCTAGACTGAAGGAAAATTTACATTGCGTTTGAGTCCCTGGAATAACGGTGGAACACAGCTCTGCTCCCTGCCACGCCTGGAATTCATCCTTTGGGGTATTGCCATTTCTGTGCTCTGTTAGCTGCTTGCAACCTTTCCAGCTACCCTGAACACACAGTGAAAATTGTGTGTGTGCACGATACAGGCATAATGTCATCCAGCAGATCCTTCCGAAACAACGGGGATTAACACTCCTTTGCTTCCCTCTGCCTGGATCTACTAGTGCAGAGGTGTCAGAAGGACATTCTGTGCTCTTCTGCCCCAGACCCAGAGAACCAGAGGATTAGCAAAATGTCAAAGAGTTAGGCAATAGGAAGGAAAAGGCTGAACTTCCCTCTCAAAGCACTGCTTGCAATAATAGAAAACAGACTACTGTAATTGTTGATTTTCTGAAGAAATCCTTGTTTGCATGGCCTATATCTTCCGGGGTAGCCACCTACACAGCTTTTCTTCATCAGGGATCATTTATTTTGTTCTCAGATCATTGTCTACACTAATTGTCTTAAACAAGACTAACTTCCTTTCTCTTTATTCCCTAGTGGTCTTGATAGGTTTTAATTACCTTTAGGTGGTTCCCTGTGTAATTGCACATCAAGTTCATTAATGATCACAATATGTTCACCTAATAGGTTTCCATTAAAATCCAATGGGTTGCCATCAAAATGAGTTATGGGAACTGACAGAAAACTCACTAAAATCCTAATATCTTTAGTTACAGTGAATTAAACATTGTCTCTATTAAGAAAGATAAAAAACAAATGCCAAGATGAAAAAAATTATCCCACAAATCAATAAATTTGTATCTACAGAGCTCTGCAGAAACTAGCAAAAGGCCCTTACTTCTTTGAGCCCAGTTAAACAATGAAGTTTCGCCACCTTGACCTGATGGAGTGAATTCTGTGACCAAGAGGATATCGTTAAAGTTCATTAGATAAATCAGCAGAAAACAAAAAGCTAAATTCATTCCGGTGCATTGAAGTTTTGGAGGAACAGAGAAGTCTGAATCCCATGCTGGTCCCACTTCAGTTCGTGTCACAACATCCTAAGGCTGAAGATGGTATTAAACTCAGTAGGTTTAATAGCAGCAGTGTCTGCTGTTCTGCTCCTCGTATTCGCTACACCCTGCAGTCTGGGTGTAAGAGGAATCTAATCAGAACAATCCCTCAGCTCTTCTCAAGTGCAAACCACAGTGCCAGACTCTGACCTACCCCATCACTTTGTTTTATGACAAGACACAAGAAAGAACAGCTCAGGCACTTCTCCTAAATCTCACGCTCCCTCTTGATGATCGTCCTGGCAAATTATCTTTTACTTGCTTCCAAAACAGGCAACAGCCAGTCTTTCTTTCTCAAGTCTTTCCTCCAGACTCCTTCCTGAAGTTCCCACTTTGTCCTGGGATGTCTAGGGGTCCTGCACCCCTGGCTGCAGGTTTGGGACCATGTGCCTTTTCCACGTGCCTCGTTTCATAGCTTGTTACATGACATGCACATGTGTTTTATAGCAGCTATGGATTGTTCAGTACAAACCCACACAGCATGTTTGCTGAGGACAAAGGAGAGAGCATAGGGCTGGGTTTTCAGGGGGTCGTGCCTGGAGCCGGCTGGGGGTGCTGAGTCAGTGCAGGCATGTGGCAGCAGGTATGAGAGAAGGAAGGGCAGGGCCAGCGCGGAGGGATGGAGCCATCCTGGCCTTTCTTCTATCTCTGCACCTTCCACTATGAGCAGATCCTACCTCTCTCTTTTGCTCCATCCCCTCTCACTTTCCTGTCTTTCACTCCCAGCTGCAATATCCTCCTGAGGTCCTGCAGCAAACTGGAGGGAGCTATTTTTTCGCTCTGCTTTCTTGACCCTTGATCTCTTCTGTGACTGGCAGCCCAGGTGCTGTCCAGAGCTGCTTGAAAAGGAGAGGTCATTCTTGCATTTTCAGTGCTAAGATAAGCCCAAGTTAAGTAGGGATGTCTCGAGGCTGTGAGGTGATGTCAGCCCTGAGGCTGTTTGTACACTCTCATTCCACCTGGATCTTCTAGGCGAAGAGCATCTTTGAGCTGACAAAGCGCCCAGGACAAACCTTTTCATCTGTACCTGAGCTGCCCCTGCAGTGTTGAGCCCCATTGAGTGGTTCTGCTGCTACGTAGTGGCTTCTGCTACAACAAGAAGGACTTCAGAGAAAAAATCAAACTGCTCTAAATTCCAGTAAGCGAATCTGTGACTCTTCATGGCAACTCCACATTATTCCCAGGTTGTTTGCTATTTTCTCTGTTCTCCCTTCCCTGCTGCCTTCATTATCACGCTGAATATCACCAGGGCAGCATGACAAGAATCTAGAGAGACACATTATTAGGACAGCCTTGTTCATACCTCTGAACTGTAGCGTTTGTTAACATTTCTGAGCTTGAAAGGGTGGGGGAGGTTGGCAAAATCTGCTTTTCCAAATTAGAAAGATGTATTTTAACAGTGTGTCTGAGTAAGATATGTACTTCACAGTTGGTAATAGCGACCATTCAGGGACGTCCCTATTGCTCTGCCACACAGCAAGCCCCTTGGAGTGGCACAGTGTCGGCAGGGGGTCGTCCAGACCCTGCCCCTCCAGGCACACTGAGCATGGGCTCTGGGGTGTAAACTTTGCTTACTCTTTGTGCTGTAGGTCCTGTTACGTGTGCTTAAGCAGCTCTGACCCGATACAGAGGCGTTATAGTGCATTATAAAGCTCTATATAATAAGAGACAGGACGATGACTTGCAGACAGCATTTCAGCAGCCGTAAGCAATGGGCTTCTTAAAAGAAGGGGGAAGCTTAGTACGCAGCAGACCCTGCTCCATGCCTGCAGGTGAGCCACGTTTGCAGACCATTGGCAGTATGGTAACAGGAGTGGCTGGAACTTCAGGCAGGGGTGTTCAAGGCTGGGATGTGGACACTTTAATGTGACCTTATCCATGCTGCCAAAGGCCACATTTTCCAATGAGTTCAGCTTTCATTTTGTTGCCACAGGTGTTGCCTGCCTTTTAATCTTAGTTTGCAAGAAGGCTGCCCATGAATGCAAAGTGAAGTACCTGTTCCTGTGCGTGGACAGGTTTGGTCTAGGATCAGACTGTCTTACTTTGGTCCTGGAGTAAGATTGTCTGCATTGCCTTGTGTGGAACAGAGCTTAGAAGAGGAAATCAGGACATTACTTTTCCTCTTTTCATTCTCTTGTGTGTCTAAGTTAGGAGCGCAGAACTGCAGGGGACAGACCTTTACTTTCCTGTTTCAGCCAAGTGTCAGGCAGCCTTTCAGGGGTTCCCAATAACTTCAGCAGGAGACAGAAAATGAATGGAACAGGCTTCCTGCCACGGCAAAGGTTTTGCGCCTGTTTCAGGCAGCTTCCTAAAGTTCCGATAGTGCCAAGAGGGGAACCAGAGGAAGTTCCTACAGACAGAAATGTGTTATTACCATTTCCTGTTATGAAAACACACCAAAGCATCAAATCTTAGTGGTTTCATTTGTTTATCTCAAAATGAACTAAAACTTAAAAGTTTTTCTCACAAGTAATTAAAATATGATTTTTTTCTGCAGTTGCTGGAGGTAATTTAGCATTTTAATTAGCTCTAAGCTACAAACACATGCCTGACCTGAGAAAGAAACAAAAAATTGTTTTCTGGTCTCTGGCACTTACAAGCAATAAAATAGTCCTCTTCTCCTCTTGCCACCAACTTTTATTTAGCGCTGCTAAAAGATACCAGAATGCCAGCCTTGGAGACTAATTCTTCTTCCTAGACAGGAGACCGTATCTGTTCATAAGGAAGAGAGAGCTATTGCTGGAAGTGCAGCAGGTCTCAGTTCAGTGCTGGCCTTATCTGGCTGTTACACTCAATTGCATGTAAATAAGCGTCTATAAGAGAAGGCAGTGAGTGGAGGACATTGAGGATAGCCTGAGAATTGCAGAGAGCTGCCTTCTCCCCTCCTTGTTCCTTCTTTCTCCATGCCCTTCCCTCATTTTCTGGCTGCAGATGTTTCAAAGCCATCCTGATTGCACTGTTCTCCAGTTAGTCACATTTCTGTTGACTGGCCTTTTTTTCTTTCCAGGAACACATGTGCTTTGCTTTCTCTCCAGCTCTGTCACTTTTTATTAACTCAAACAAAATTTAGGGAAGCAAACACCTCTTTGAAAATACTTTCAGTAACTTGATATGATACTGTCTGAGAAATGCTGAAACCATTCCAGGGCTCTAAGAGAGCAGACTATGGTGGTGTCAAGGAGAGTTTTACAGCACATGCAGCTGGGTCCACAGCTCCTGTTACAGCCTGTCAAGGCTGGTCTGTTCCAGCCCCACTCTGCTCGTTACCACTGACGGACCATTTGGGTGTTTGAACAGGAATATGAAGTGAAGTGGCTGGTGCTGTGTTTCAGGGTATGGGATAAGGCATGCACATCACACAATTGCTTGCCCAGCCTGGCTTCCTGATAATCCCTATCCCATTCAAGCAATCTCATCTCAACTTGCATGCAGTATTTTATATATTTGAAGCACTAATATGGGCCAGACCGTGGCTACCCATGTAAACAACCCCACAGTACCCTTGGCAAAGGTTGGGATCAGAGTGCCAGTGCAAGTCTGTGCGGTCCGGCTGAATTCAGTGGAATATAGCTAATTTACATCAGCTGAAAGTACTGGAGTACTTGGAAATACAGTGGGTTTGACTTCAGTCATGGGGAATGGGGACATGGAGAGCTGTACTTGCAGGGCTTGTGGTTTCAGGGAACATGAAGCATCTCCTGACTGCAATAGGAGTTGTGAGTGCTCAGTGCTTCCAAAAACTGGACCTGGTATCTGGCTTAACATACACACTTATACAGTACTGTGTCCTGCTCTGTGGGAAACTGCATTCAACTTTGACACAGCTGAAGAGAGCCAAAATATTTAATATTAGGAAGAAAATCACATTGTCAAGAGAGACCACTTTGCAGCACAGGACAAACTATGTAGGAGTGAAAGCATCATGCAGAATGGCTGTTAGACTCAAGCAGAGGCCAAGGGATGGACTCGTTCTTTACACTTACATACAATGGGGCTTCAGCGACTACCTATATTAGCTTAACGGGCCCTGCCTAGGATCTTGAGCCCTGGGCAGTTTCCCTGCCTGCTTGCTTCCGAAGCCAGCTCTGGCAGTAGGAAATCACAAAAGCTATTTCAGATACTTATAGACACTTTTGAAATAACCATGATTACTTCAGTGGATGAAATGAATTGGAAAATGGTCTGGAAGGATGAGAACAGCCAAGGATTTGTTTTTAAAAAATGTGTGCTCCTGGAAGAGGGAATAGGCAGTAGACTGAGCTGTGCTGCAGTGCCTGACTGCTCCTGACATTACACAGGAAGAAAGGAGACCTGTACAACATGTATGTGGAGCCCCAGCTTTGCACCATTCTGTATGAAAAAGCTCAGGTGTTGCCCAAGATCAGGTGTGAGATACGGTTCGACACACATGACTGCCAGACCAGAAAGGAAAGCTTAAGCTTTCATATTAACAGTTCTTGGCAAGCTCCAGATTTTTCAGCTTTTCATAGTTTGCAGAGGTGCCAAGAACTGAGGCAAACAAAGGGTGAAAAATATTTCATTCATCCTGTAAACAGTGAGTTCAGAGACACCCATTATTAACTGAGTCAAGTGCAGAGCTCTGGATCCAACCCTGGGCAGGAATGCTCTCTTCTGAGACTTGTCTTCTTTGGGTCTTTGAAAAGGAGAAGAATGCTTTCTGCATTTGAAAGCAGCAAGTGGGATGGAGCAAATGGGACAATTTAGTGAAACTTTGCTTTCTTGTCAAATTGAGCATAAGACGTAAGTTTCTACGTACCATAACTGAAGGCACTTGCTCTCCAGAAAACAGTTCATAAATTTCTTTGTGCTCCACACCCTGTACATAATGTCCACAGTAGATAACCCCTTTTTCAATGCCAAAGGAGACATATGCCAAAGAAAAGCTTTAAAGAACCATTGCTACCTGCTGCATCTTTCTTGACCTGTTACCATTTCAGCACTAGGGCAATTTCCACTCCTGTGACAAGTCTTGCAGAGAGACCATGTACTGCAAAGCAGGAATCCTAAGATTAACAAAAAGAAGAGCGTCTTTTTTATACAAATTGTACTTTGAGTTCAGCAAAATTATTGTGTGTGTCAAAAACTCATCAGGGCAAAAATGTTATTGGGCCTCTCTCTCTGGATTGTCTTATTACTCACATGTAATAATGAGTTTATAAACACCACATCATTCTGGACTGGATATCTAAACCTTCCTCTGCCATACAAGCTCCAGCACACTCATACCCCAGTGGAAACAAGGTGCACATGTTCCTAATAAATTATATATCACCTAAGGTAGATTTGTGTAAAAAGAAACTCATCAACTTACTTTACAAGCTGAAAACTTATCCCAGGTTCACTGCGAGGTTCCCAAACCCTCTGCTTAGACCTGGCTGTTTGGTGCTTTGGGGAAGCAATGATACTCAACACTTAAGCAACACTTTACATTGCCGTTGTGACATCTAGCAATACAAGAGCTTTGTTTGGTTTGAAAGTCACAGGTGCAAACTGACAGGCATTTCAAACCTTTGTGAGCAAAATATTTCTTCCTCTCCTAGCCTTGATATATCAGACAAATTCCAATCTTCAAAAGCAAAAGGTATCAACAGGCAGGAACTGCATCTAGGCACAGGAGAAGTGGCTTTGCTGGAGAACAGTGTATTTCAGTGTAGTGATTTAGGGAATCTATGTACAACTTGTGAACTCTGGCTGAGGTTACCGAACTGCTGCATCAATGTTTCAAACTATGTTGTTTCCACATGTCACATATCTTTCAGATCAAGCATAATGGAGGTCCCTTACATGTGAATAGGTCCCACTAATATGAGAATAAAGGAGGGTTGCAGCCTAGGCAATGTCTCAGATGATTCTGTCTGAGAGCTGGTAGGGCTGGAGAGCCCAATAGGATGTAATGCTGGGGGCTTAAACGCAGCAGAGTCTGGGAAGTTGAGGAAGAATTCAGGCTCTCTCCTGCACAGAGAAAGCATGGTAAGGAACACAGAAAAGAGATCATACTTTCATCTGATGGAGAAGGTGTGTCCTTTATCACTCTAGGACCAGCCACATTAAAGGATAACATTTGCATAGGAGAGGAAGAGAGAACTAAAGACACTTTGTCATCCTTTGGAATGAAGAGCTATTTTCTGCTGTTTCCAAACACTATTCCTCAAGCATACCTCTTGATGGCTTTCAATGAGCCATAGAGTTATTTTACACACTTAAAAAGCATTCCTGAAAACCACTTTTCAGTTGCACACCGTTTTTGAGTTGATTTAGTTTCTGCAGGCTTGTGATAGGCTGCCATGGGCAGAGAGAGCTTCAAGTAGCAGAGTGTTGAAGAAGTAGACTAGCTTCTGTGAAGGAAACACAGTCCTTGAAGTCCTTCAGTTCTGAAAGCCTCTCTTATCCCGTGGTAAGTACTGCTGGGAGTAATCGGCAGAGCTAATAGCATGTGCTCAGAGGAAAGATTTTGCTTGAGTTTCCATATGTCTGTGTAAATCCAGATCCAACTGATAACAGAAGATGAACACACTATATGGAATGAGCTCCTCAGGTGCAAATGGCACAATACAATACAGGTGTTCCCAGCATAGGTGACACACACACAAAACGAAGGTGAGCACAGACATCCAGGGCTCTTTGGAGGGCTCCTTTCCAGAAAACAGACCTGCCTGATTTCTATTGTGGGAAGGAAAGCAGGTGGCAAGAGTTCAACCGGTCACTAGAGAATTATGGGGAATGGCCACTATGCATAGGCAAAATGTCTTTGCAGCGGGCAGGAACGCAGCCAGGGGGATTCGGTTTGGGATGCCAGCACTGGGAATTGGCACTTCACAGGGAGTGGCCTGACTCTGCCAGAGATGTGTCATGCAGGGCTCCATGGTGAAGAGTCATCTCTGAATGTGTTCTCACAGGAGCTGCAGCTCCGACTTCAGCTTTAAACCTGTTCCTTGTGTACTGCTAACTGTAGTGCTGCAACAGTGCAGAGCTCAGCAAGGGCCAGAAACCCAGCCCAAAGAGCCGGGTAAATATACTTGGGGCTAAGCACTAACGATGCTGTTAGTCACAGCAGCTACACTGCATGCAGTGCCAGAACAGGGCTGCTTAAATCCTGCCCAGTACTTCTGTCACTTAGTCCACTTAGTCACTGCAGTGACTGCAGTGTAGACAAGCCCCATTAGAAATAATGCATAAAGGTTAATGAAATACTTGTAGCTATTTTAATAAGTGATTAATCTTTTATTACATACTGTTACATAGTCCAGCAGAGCAATAGATTGCTTTTAATTGTAGCTTATCATTATCTATGGTAACTTCCACTGATGTGCTGGTAACCATTTTGGACACATGCTGCTTAAATATATAACAGGCCCACAACATCAATTCGTTATTTATTAATGCCTTTTAAGCTGCGTAAAACTGGTACCGTAACATGAAGCATAATCAGGGCAGGTCTGCGAAGTATCTGTGATACTACAGGACTGGCTGGGAATGCCCGGAAAGATAACTGTGCTTAGCAGGAACTCACGCAGCTGACTGCAAGGGGAGCGTAAGCAGTGGGACTGTGGGTTTTGCAGCACTTTAGGAAACGGGGAATCCTGCCATGCTTATGTGGGAAATGCCCAGCTCAACCCAGTGCGTCTTTCCCCAAATGACTTCATAAATGAACAGCTAAACTGGGTCAGCCCTAACAGACAGTGGCCTAGCTTTAAACTCTACCCTAGGCATCTGCCTTTGACCACTGATGGAAACAGGCCACTGGCTAGACGAACCTCTGGTCTGAACCTGTATCAAAACTTGCTAGCTCAACAAGTGAGTGTCTGTCTAGGCATTTCTACAGCACTAATCCTCTGAGCGCCCTGCCCAGTGTCTGTGTGACTGCTTGCTGCATGTTTCCAACTGAAATGGCAGTTCAAGGATGTGTGATACAGAAGGAGTCCATCTGTCAGTGAGATAACTTAGGGACTCTCCCTTATGCTTGTGGTTGGATGCAGGCTCTCACCCTTCTGCTTTCAGTGGTGCCTGTGATTTGCCTGGCAGCCCCTTTGGTTTTAACATGCAGACCAGTGATTTGGATTTACGCACAGCCTGAGGTTTGTGTGGCTGTTCTTGCAGTGCTACTGTGTGTGTTCAGTTTTTGGGTATCTGTGCACAGAGAGCAGCTTTTCTCTTTGTTAACTCAGATTAAATAAAAGCTGGTGAAGAAACCTTTGAGCATGACTCACTATCCCACTCTCTGGGTCTTGAAGTCACTTCTTAGAAAATGAAATGGGGAGATACTGTTGCATCCCTCTGATAATTGTCTGCAAAGAGTGTGATGTGAGTAATGATCTAATTTTACCATCTTGTGGTTTGAAGAAGCATCAGGACTGGTTGCAGATCTGTAATTAGTGTACGGCTGGCAAAGGGTATCTGACGCAGTCAGTACCAGTTCTGAGGCAATATGGAGAACAGTGAATATGAAGGGGAAACTCAGCTCAGTGTGCTTATTGATTCATAGGCAAATGCTGGTGTGTTCTCGGGGCTGATTAGCAATCCGGTTATTTTGTAATCTCACTGGGCCGCAATAATACCAAAGGGGGTCCTTAGCTCTTAGGAAAACTCCCAGCCCCTCTGCCCCTTCCGTTAGCAGTGCTTCACTTGCTGTGTGGGAAGTGTTGCTCTGAGTGGTTCCTTTCCCTGTACGAGCCTGTGGATACACGGATGGCTGAGTCTGACTGGGACTTCACTTACCCCGTTTTTCTCCAACTTTGGCATGCACTCATTCACCTGGTTGCATGGGGTGGAATTTTCCACACGATCTTTAAAGGCATTGAAGAAATGGCACGGAGGGCAGGATTCATGCCAGTTTATCCCTTAGGATTGCTTTCATGTCTTTGTTCCAAGCCCTGTTCCTGCTGCTTTGCAAATCCAAGGGGTTGTGGGGATGAGGATTCCTGTGGAGGGGGTAGTCCTTGTCCTGTTGAAGAGCCTGTTTGTTTTAACAGCAAAAATGTTCTTGATTTAGCTACAGCAGTAGACAAAAAAATGTACAAGAGGTTTGGTGTGGTGCCACTTTGCTGAGGAACAAAGACACGAGTCAGCTATAAATAAAAGATTTGTAGGGACACTCACCCTGGGGCAAATGTCCTGTCTTCAGTCCAGTGCCTAAGGATGCTGAGCTGGGACAGGTGGAGACAGCAGAGAGAGGAACAAGGACACTGGAACCTGTAAACCCAAATTACAGGTCTGCCATAAGAGTAGCCTTACTAGCATGTTCCTTTTCCTTCAGACCAATCCCAGATCAAACAACCCTTCTGCTTCTGGACCGGTCTGATGAGTGTATTTGTTACTAAGCGCATTTTAGCATGTTTTTTTCCTTATGTCATTCTGCAATTTACTGCATTTGAGGAACCACTGACTGAAGTGGTGCGAAAACCAAGGGCAACACCTTAAATGGCAACAGTGCCAAGAAGAGGATCTCCTTTTGTTCCAGAGCTGGGGAGAAAGCAGCCGCAGTTCAACAGACAAAGGATCCTCTGGGTCTAGGAGAATAAAGTGCAAAACAAGTTTTTGTTATTTCAGGATCATGGACCCAATTCTAGACCTTGTCTGAGAATCCTCTGAGTCCTGAGATTATCCTAGGAAGCTTTTCCTGTTAATCCTGGGTCCCATCAAACAGATTCCCTAAGCATTTTGTTTAATGTTTCATTAAATATCTGTGTGTAGGTCTCATTTTCATGCTGGAAGATGCCACATGGAGGACAAAAAATGGAAGCATGCAGAGAGAAAATGACCTCTCAAACATGCACCTTCCACTTTGCTCAGTCAGGCCTCAGGGTTTAGGTGCAAATGAGAAGCACCATGGTCTCACCACCCCCTCCAAGTAACATTAAGTATCAATAATGGAAGTGCTTACAGATACCCTGTACAATTCAACCCTTATCTTTTATTTATAGCTGACAAAGCTCAGAGAAGGAAAAAATATCATCATACTTTAAATAATAGAAGGTAGAGGTATTAAAACTACCCAGGCAGTTACAGTAGTTGCAGAAATGTCTCCCAGCAGACCTGAGTGTGCATACACTGACTGCATTTTTAATTTTTAAAACATATTTCTTTCAAAATTATTCAGCAATACAAGAAAGCCACTTTTATGGGGTGATAAATTACTGTAATAAAGTGTCTTTTGTCCAAGAATACAGAAAGCAAGTCATTGCAGGCAGCAAAGACAGGCGTTAGCCCCCAGAGAGCCAAGACCCATAAGCAGAGGAGCATGTTGATTTGTCTCACAAGATTTTAATTATTTTTAGAGCATCCTCTCTGGTTTTTAACTGCAATTTTGCTTTCAGTTAACATCTATATGAGGGCTTGATTTCTCAGTGAGTTTTGAATGCAGCATTAGACCTCTGCACTGGTTCTGGAGAACTCTGCTGCCCCTTCCCTGCAGACCAAGCTAAATGACACTGTACCTGTCATTTACGTGCAATTAGAAATGCTTTGATAAGATTTATATTCCTTTGAAACTTTAGAAACTTCTTGCAAGTATTAACTGAGCAAGGAATCATGAGTGATAATTAGGGGTCTGATCCAGCTCCCTTCAGGGCCAGTGTGTTTTTATCACAGCTACATCCATCATTTTAGCAGTCTGCTGTATGATTACACATGCAAATGGAGTAACTTGGTTCTCAGTGGACTAAGCGCCAGTGGACACAGGGCTTTTTCGTTGTCCCTTTGGACAGGAGTGTCACACTTTCACCCTTTGCTTCTCTATTAATCATCAGCATTGTTGTTTTGTAAACCCCAGCAGATTATCTTTAACCCCAGTTCTATATATACCTATATCCCTGTTCTGCATGTAATTCTTGCCCCCAAAGCTATGGCGTTTGAACTTCAGAGAATAAAGTACATTTAATTGGACCTATTATTTTCTTGCAAAGGCAAAGCCTTTCAGATCAGGCTTCAGCCTCTCTGTGCCAATGAAAATACACGTGCCTAATTATTTCCATTTTTCAAAGAACCTCAAAGGCAGCTGATGAAAGGAACCTTTTGCAAAAGCTCACAGCAAACAGAGTGAAGTCACCTAATGTGCAGAGAGAGAAAGCAGTGATCTCCTCCTGTGCGCATGGGGCCAGTGACACTTTGCATTGCCTTGAAAGAGGGTGTCTCACTGTTGCTCCGGAAAAGAAGATTGTTGAGAAATAGTTGAATTCGTGTCACCAAGAGTTTTTGGGGGGTTTAGAGCTTTTAGGGCATCAGGACTTTTGGAATATGACAAAATGTTTTTCCCTGCTGCTGACGCCTGTACTCACAGGAGGCACAGCCCATGGTCCAGATTATTCGGGTGTGTTTCTTCCTCAATTTGAGAACAATTCTTTTTCATTGCAGTTTTTATGCTAACATCTTTGGCTTCACTGACAATGTACTTTTCCTTCTCTAGGTGTCGTATAGATATTGGGTAAGAATTTGCTGTTGCCCTGAAAAGCTCATGGTCTTAACGAGCAGTTCTGCTTATTATCAGCAGAGGGTCAGTCTGAGTGGTGGTACTGCAGAGTTCCTCTCTCTTCTCCCATTACTGCCCACTGCAGCCCAGCAGCCCCAGAACACCCTATCAAGGGAGTCCAAGAGTCTGTTAGCATCAGTTAGCCTCTGTTAGCCTCTTGCATGTGCGTGAGCTGAAACTCCTTTCTTTTCTGTTTGGGTGCCAGGTGCTATTACTTGAAGGGTAACACGGGTTTCCTCCACTTAATAGTGGTTGAAAACCATTCCCTATTATTTTTTATCTTATTCTGCTTTTAACATACTCATGTCTTCTCCAAGCCCAGCAGTACCGCTTTGTATTCTTTGCTGTGGCTAATGGGTGATGCTTTCACCAAGACAAGTCACAAACCCCTTCTCTGTTTTCATGGGCTGATGCCTGAACTGGATGCGGACTCAGACACCCACACAAGTGCTGATGGACGGGCAAAGAGAGGAGCCCTCTCTCGGTTCTCCCCCCTTACACAGTTGAGCCATGGCTTCATCGCCGTGATGGTCTGTAACAGCGCTGTCACTGATCAGTGAGCTGGGAAATCTGAGAGCAGTCTGACAAGGCACTGCCAATTCTCGGAGGCAGTCACAGCAGCCTGCCAGGTCAGGGATCTCTGTACGCAGTGGCCACGGCCACCTTTGCATCAGCGTCTGTCACTGAAAATCACCTCCTGCAAAGTAAGTGCTTTCCCCATAGCATGTAGGGGAGGAAACCAGCTCTCTGCCGCCTGCAGTTTGTGTAAGTCCTTTCGCTAGCCCTGACACCAGCCCTTTCTCACATCTCCCAGCAATGACAGCGTACCCCCAGCTAGGAGGATGGGGAGGGAAGCCCACACCATGAAGCTCTGGACTGCCGCCCGGCTCAGGAGGGAGAAGGGAGCAGGTGGCAACTCATGGCCTCTTCCATTTTTTCACACAAAACGGAGAAGAACAGTATCCTGTTCAGCTCTCTACGTACACCAGTATGCTCCACTTGGCTTCTGCTGGTGTTACCTGTAGCTGCTCCATCTATCTCTTTTGCTGTCAGTGGAAGATTGATGCAGTCTGGGAGCTTTTGTCCTCCATCCTTCAAGGATAGTATTTATTATAAATTTATTGGCCTCAGAGGACTTGGTTTAGGCCCGGACAAAGATATTTGTAACAACAGAACACACTTGAATTGAAACAAAGACTGAACTCAGATAAAAACTATTCCGGATTTTTTGGTCAGCCTGCAATCATTTGTTCAACTTTTATTGGCTTTGTCTTGACTATCAGAGGGCTTTTCTTCATCTGGACTTAAGCCCAGCTGGACTTAAGCACATGCTTAAAGCTAAACATGAGTTAAATTACTGTGCTGAATCAGGGCTTTTCTTCTTTCTGAGTTATTTTGCTGTGAATGCATTTTTGGTGCACATGAATATAAACTGAAGCTGTTATGCTAATAAAGTTGAAACTCCTGATTTTAATATTCTACATTTCTTTTCATTCTACATGGAGACGGTGATGACTTCTTTTGTATCCAAGATTTACATGCAGTCCCATATTTTAACAGTGACACATAATTTACATGTGATTAGATCAAAGTATTTACTTTCACGAGTTTTAAAACAACAAAATCTGATACTGAGTATGCCTATTTTCCACACCTTTTAAGTGAATACAGAATAGAAATAGCAGCTTGAAGCAGCAGAAATTTCAAGAGATCTGAGTTTAAGAGAGAGGTTTCACTGCACTATCCTTTCAACTGCTACTGTCATGGCTGGGGAGTGAAAGTGGCAATGTTTTTAGAAATGTTTCATGAAATATTTTATAAGTGCAGTTTAAATTACTTTTTAAGTTGGGTAATCTGCCAAAGCTTTACATTGTTAACAGAGAAAGAGAAATTGCTTCAGAACTGACTGGTGTGCTCAGGAGATGGGAAAAGCAATTCCTGCCGTGAATTCACTGTGCTTCACACAGAGAGTGTCTTCCAGCATCTCTTAGCTATGTCAAGAGGCATCCCTACCTGGAAAAGATAAGCATGTTTTCCAAATTGCATGGGAAATGCGAGTACATCTGCATGGAAATGAACCCAGACAACATGCCCTCCCAAATGGGCTCCACATTCCTTTGATAGAAATTACTATTGAGAGCCAGGTGTCTTGTGCTGTTCATTTCAGGTTGAAGACCATGGGAGAAATTCAGCATTCTTGAATCTGCTTTTTCTGATACTCTGTGCTTAAAACCTCTTTCTGCCAGGTGGGTGAAATGTCCTGATGGTTGGTATGCAGTCCTCTGTGCATCTTTCATTCAATTCTGACTTACCAAGTCCTGCTGGGAACCCAGTTGGTTGCCCTGGCAGCTGCCCCATGTAATTCCTGTGCTGTGCACTCACAGCTCCACCTTGTACTAGTTGCTGCGCTGCAGGGTTCATTTATTGCATCTTAGCCTTTTTGCTCCATTTTGGTTAGGACAGAGCTATGGAGAGCTAAGCCACTGCCGCCTACTTTACAGAGCCTGTCATTGTCGGGTGTTGTGAAACCAGTACCTTCGCCGCGGGGCTCACGGCAGCTGGCACTTTGGGCATTCGTAGTAACATTGCTGGTCCCCTGGACTGCAGAGCATGGCTAATGTCATGAGAGTTTTATTCTGTAGATGTTGGCTGATCGGTAAGATTTGTCTAAGTAGTCTCAGGCCCTTGCAGGAGAAATCCTTCCTTGCTTCAACACAGCTCTGTGTGCATGGACATACACAGGTCTCCATGTACCAGGTACGGCGCGTTGTGCAGGCCGGAGCTGTTCCAGGCTGGGCTGTAATTGACTTTGAACACTGAGCGAGACCTAATTCATCTGTCTCACAATTCCTCTCGTAACACAAAGGAATCATCTCTCTCCGCTCTCTGCCCAGGCACAAGGAGCAGATAATTAATTCTCCGGGGTAGGGCTGAGGCTCTGGGGAGGTTCCAGAGGCAGAGTCCTGCCCTTGGAGAAGCAGAAACAGCTGCGCTGGCCCTCCTGGTTGGGGATTTTTCTTTCAGCTTACCCAGATAATAAGATCCTTTCTCCTCTTAACCTCTTACCTAGAGTGCAATTAGGGGTAAACAGAGCCGGCTGCTATCTAAAGAAAGATGTGTCCTTAACCTAGCAAGAACAACTTCTTAATTATTAAGCCAACAGTGGGGAGAGTGGTCTGAGTCTGTCTGAGCCAGGTGAACGGGAGAGCCTGCAAGACTCACCTGGCTCAGTGCAAACGCCACACAGTGCTTTGATGATATTTTATCTGCTGAACAAGCTCTGTGAAGCAACAAGCTCACTGAGATTAGTCCCGGCTGGAGTATAGTGCCTGTCCCTCCCTCCAGACCTGCTCAGAGAGACTATTAGCGATGTCCATGCTGGTCCCAGCAGCCTGCTGGCAGGGTCACACGTCTTGCCCTACCCTGCCCTGCCCGAGGGTTGCTGTGTGCGAGCGTATTCCACCATGTGTGTGTGCATGGTCATGCTGGTTTATCAAATCCAGTAGTCTCTGTGGTGTTCTCATGGGAGCAGACACAGTTAAATGGATCACAGGACACTTGCCACCTCTATTATCTGATTTCCCCTGAATGCATTTGTTCAGTCTCTGCTACACTGTTGTTTGGTGACAGCTGTGCTCAGTGAACCATTTTCTAAAAGCAGAGCGCATCCAGTTAACCGCTTAACCTGGTATAGCAAGTAAGAGTTTAGCTCCCGCCCTGAGCTGCTTCTGCCTCTGTGGGAATTACTATGGGAGCAAGAAGTAAGACTGGTGCTGAGGGATCAGATGGACTTTTCAGCAACATCTTTCCAGTGCTCTGGTCCTGGGACTTTTCTGTGCAAGCCTTTTGTGAGTTTTCTTTTTTCCCACAGGCAAACAGCAGACAAGATAAGCTGCTGCTGCAGCAGATGACTTACATAAATGTTAATGAGCATCTAATGTGTACATCATTTTCTTGCAAAAGGTGATCAAAGGTAGGAGAGTTTTCACAGGCCTCATTCCAGGAAGCAAAGTGAGGCAATCTCAGCCCAGGGGCCAGAGCTCAACACTGGAAATGGCGACTCCAAATGCAGCTTGCATCCTGGCTCTATTTACCTCTTTCAGGCACCCTTTTTAATCTTTGCTTCATCTGCCTTTCAAGTGAGCGGGATTTTTTTTCTCCATGAAAGAAATACTACTCTCTCAGGCTCATTTTTACAGCGTATGGCTGTTACAGCAGCATCAGCCAATTCCCATCTCGCGCTGCACCACCCACCTGCCTGGATGCTGTTGAGGACAAGCAGCACGTGGGCAGACCTGGAGACACGCATGCGCCTGCACACGTAATCCTTTCCCTTCTGAGGGAAGTTGGGTGGCTGAAAGGAAGCCCTTTGCGATCAGACAGAGCACAGGGATGATGTGGGACACATCCCTGATTTTTGTGAGGGAGAGGAGGTGTCTTCAGCACAGCATCCAGCTATTCCCACTGACAGTCACTGGTTGTGGGTAGTGTCAGCAAGGCCAAGGACTAGTGAGGCTTTAGATGCTGAGCTCCACAGGCTCTCCTGGCACCTTGCAGGGCAAGGTTAATGCCTGACTTGGCTTCTCGAAAGCCTCCCAGTGCCCTGTCTGCTCTGCCTGAGTCCTCCCCATCCTGCTAGGCTGCAAGCCTGCTTGAGACATGCTGTCTTGTTACTGATTTTACACCTGTCTTATCTGGGTGTCTTCTTTATTCATCAGTATAGCCGAAACTTCCCCACATTCACCCTGTGGTAAACCCCAGAGCTTGCAGGCTTAGTTTGATGGCATTTCAGTTTAGGGCTACAACCTCCAGTGTTGATAAATGCTGTTTGAACTGATGTCTCTAAAGGCTTTACACCTCCTTCCATTAACTGAAAGCAGGGCTTTTCCTCCTGATTTGCAGAGTCCTGGTCCCTGGAAGAAAAGAGGACTCAGGTAGTCTGCTGAATGCCCGGGGGGAGCGCCTGAGCCCTGCCTGTCCTCTCTGGACCCGCCAGACGCTGGGCGGGAGGCCTTGAGTCACCCCGGCTGGTGCAGATGATTAAAGGGACACGAATGATTTAAACATCCCATTTCCCATTTCAAGATGTCCATGACCCTGTAAGGCAAGATCTGGGAGATTAATTATTGCAAATACTGTTGTCAGCAAATTATGCCTCTTTCTCTGTTGTCCCTGATCAGATCATGATAATTACATTTACGCTTTGAAATGACTGAGGTAGTAATGAGGAGTTCTTGGTCTGCAGTTTGTTTGTGACAGGAAACTGCCAGCATGTACAATTGAAGTTTGCGTTGCTCTGGTTTGACATGCACTGCACGTGATAGCATTTCACTTCCCAAACCAGGTAAGTGTAACTCATGGCATCAGGTGCAAAAGCTGGTTTATGAGCCCATAATTCCCTTTATGGAACATTCTTTCAGGGTGGTTTAGGATTTGCTGGTTTGTGATCATTCTTACCAGTAAACTGGCGTTCCTGGGATGTTCACTGCAGGCTAATGTCAGAGGAACATTTTATCCCACAAATAACAGCTTCTGCATGGTTTAAAAACCTTTCTCCATAATGAAAAAATAAAAGTGAAAAATGTGAAGCATTAGGCCTTTTTCTTAAAAAAAAACTTGAAACATTTCCACTAAAAACATTCCCTAAGAAAATGAACATTTTCATTCCAGCCCTCTGATAAGCACATTTTGCACAGACAATACTTCTCATTTCCTGCTCACTTTATGACCAGTCCTGTGTCTGACTCATTGCTGTCCATACCACCTGGCCACTAGTTTCTGGTAAGAAAACAGGCCAATAGATGTGGGAGTGACCAGTTTTTCTCTCAAGAGGACATGGGTCTCTTGTTCTTTTCTGTGGTTGTATTTCCACTGCTTTTTATTGAAATATAAATAGCCATGAACAGCACTGCTCTCCGAAGGCTGACAGTTGTCTGTGGAGGGGCAGTTCTGTTGTTTCTCCTCAGGTAGTTGAGCAGATGACACCTTCCAGGTGGAGCAAGAAAAAGGATGAAGGGCTATGTGTGAGCACAGGCATTTCAGTCATCTCTGCTGTTAGGTCTGAGATTGCCTTCTGGCAGGAAAACAGGAATGTGTGACTAAAGAGAAGGAAGTCGTATCTGATAAAAGGCCAGGCCTGGGAAAGATGGTCATATTTCATTATTCTGCTCTGGCTTAGCTCTTTCCATGCTCCCTGGGTACATATCACCTACCAGTGCCATGACACGGCTTCCAACACTGCTGTCGCAGCTCAGCCACTTCTCTGGTGCGCTGTGTGCTCGCTTAGCTCTGCTTCAGAAGGAAGCTGCCGTGGGGAGTGGGTGCAGACCCAGATCCAGCACTGTTCTGCAGCTGATCAGATGATGCAGTCTCCAAGGGGACCTGTGCGGCCAGGCTGAGAGCGTGGCAGGGAACGGGATGGTGGCAGTCCCTCCTGGCACCGAGAAGAGGCAGAGGACTGCCCCACAGGCTCTGCAGCCTTGTCTGCAGTAGCAGCACGGAGGCCTGGTGCAACCCAGTTATCTGGCTCTACCACGCACCGGACCCCAAGGTCAAGACCCAGGGCAAACTCTTCAACTCTCCTGTTTCACTAGGTCTGCAGGGACCCGTCCTGACCCTCTTTCCTCTTTGCTCAGCTGGTCGCTGACTCTTGAGGACACTGACATCCCTTGCCAATGCCATGGGGTGAAGTATGTCCATGGCCAGCTCCGGAAGGCACTATATTACCTGCCTGGCCTCTTAAACAGTAGATCCTCTTTAGCCAGAGTAGCTGTGAGGGTTGCTCACAATGGCAGTCAGAGTGAGGTGGGGCCCCTGCCCGGGAAGGGGGGCAGCCAGTGGAGAGCAGAGTTTGAGAGGCAATTGCTGGGGGGCTTTCCCTGCCCTGCAAGGCCTGGCAAGCCTCTACCCACTGCTGGTGTGCCAGGCCCTCGCAGTCTCCAGGAGATGTTGGCACAAACTTCAGTTGCCCTGGGTTTTTTATGTCTGAGCCTGGGGATGTCAGAGCTCTTCCCTGAAGCAAAGCAGAGGGTGTTCGGTGAGGAGACAGCCCTTGCATTCTCCTGCCTCCCACAGCAATCCCCTCTGCTCCCCATCTAAGCAGGGGCAGAGACGTACCCTCCTACCCATCTTGTTTTCGGAGGCAGCAGATTGGTTTGCCTCCTGGTGCTTCCTAGAGGAGTTCTGATGTGGCAGGCTGCCTCTTGCAAATGAGCTGAGCTGCAGCTGGGCAACTAAAATAGGTCCCAGTTTCCTCTGACAGACCAGATCTGGCTTGCAGGTGGCCTGCACCGAGTGCCAGCATGCTGGAAACTGCTACCAGGAGCAGGGTGGCAGCCGGAGCTCACTGCACTAGTAGTAGGGGCTCCATTATCTGGCACGTTGGAGCCAACTCTTAGCCTCTCAGTTCCCAGGCACTGTGACATATGCTATCTTAATGCCTCCGGCAAATTGGAATCAGCTTCGCTTTTTCAAAAGTCCTTTCATACAAAGGGCTGACATTTTCTGTGCTTTATTCTGGAGCTGGTTTGGGTTGTTAAAAATTATACCCAGTGGGTAGGAGCTGCCATACCTCCAATTGCCTGTGAGGCTACTTTATATTTTATCAGCCTTTTTTTATTTTATTTTGGTGTAAGGAGAGGGGACCATTGTTTGGAAACTGTAACAAGACTTTCCAACAGATCTGGAAATGTGCTAGTGGTAAATACCTCTCTGAAGAACAAGCCATTCCCCGGCACCTCAAGGACAAGGCCTCCAGCTGTTCGGTTATCCAGCCTGGATCACGGGCTCCAGCTGTAATTTCTGTTCTGCTAGCTTAATTCTACACCATTTTTACACTGGCTTTTGAAAAATGCATGTTTATTCTCTCTCTGCCATCCCCCATTAGCTGTAAATTACTTTCAGAGGTTCACACTCTAAGGTGCACTTGTCTTTATAAAGCTGTTCATAGTGCTGCATCAGGAGACCTGTCTGCAGAGAGGAAGGTAGGAGACTCACGGTGCTGAGCCAGAATGGAGCAAACAGTAGGAAGAGCAAATCTCTCTTGTCCTGTCTGAACGTCAGTGTGCATGCAGGCACAGACATATGTACAATAGCAACAAATGCATTGCAGGCCTTTGTACTCACCTTCCAAGACACCCTGGGAATGCTGGATGTGCTGGCCTGCCTTCTCCTTGGATCTTCATCCGATAATGTTTTTTCTCACTTACTTAGTGGAGCAACTCCTCTTCATTTACGTTGCAGCAAGGCTGCTGTGGTCATTTTCACAGCAGGGGCAAAGAAATCAAGCAAGGTTGTAGAAAAAGGTGTGGGAGAAAAGCAGGAACTGAACCCTCTGGCAAGTCAGGACAGGTGTCTTTGCGGGATTTCAAAGGGACATAGTATTTGAATAATGGTAGAAACAGAGTGGAATTAGGAGACACCGAATTGGGCTGGGAAGTGGGGTGTGCATTAGACTTCTGAATTATTTTTCACAGGAAATGGCATTGTTTCAGCCCTGTGACTCCATGCTGGCCAAAGCACAAGGTCAGAGCAGTGACTAATCTCTACAGCTCATTTTGCTTCTGTGCCTGTTCCAGGAACAAGGTGGTGTGTTGAAGCACGACTTTCACTTCTGTTCTGCAATAACTATTTCAGACTCTCTGATTCTATAGATTGATCACAGATATTCCAGACAGCAGCTTTGTTCTTTTGGGGTGAGCGGTGAGATCAGACACAGACTTGTTTCTGGTGCCTAGACTGGAAGAGCCTGTAAGGAGTTCTGGCTGAAGTGTCTGTGTGGGTGAAGTACAGGTTAGGCTTGTGAATGTTGCTGACTCAGGTGACTTTGAAAATTTCTTTTCCTGATCACTTATGCCAGGGAATGCTCCCAGAACTCAGTCAAATAAGTGCACAGCTGCCCCACAGGGACCAGTCAAAGGGAATTTGGACTGCTCTAACTGGTGAATGTATTGTGGAGGACAGCATAGAGCAACCTGGGGCTGGGCTATGGGTACCGTCTCTCAACCCCAGCATCCTCTGGCAGGCAGCCTGTACACCTACAGTCTCAGCTGAAAATGCAGTCCTGTCCGTTCCCAGCACCTGGGCCAGGGAAACAGTATCACAGGCTCCTCAGACTCCTTCCCTATAAGATGCAATGTGGAAAATCCCCTTCCCCTGCTACCTTCACCACGAAGCCCCCCTAATTGTGGCTTTCCACCACCATGTCTCCTCCCAGTGGCCCTCTGTCTTGCTTGCAGGGAAGGTTTTGTCCCTGAGGGAAGGCAGCTCCTGTCATTAAGGGACTGAATGCTTGGTTTTCTATTTGGCTAATTCTTGCATTAGCTCAATCCCATGGGCTATGTAGAGGACCTGAAGCTAAAAAGGGCTGATTTGTCTTGTTCCTGCGTTGCCTAATGGCTGTTGCCCATTTATACCATGCTCTAGAGCTTTAGTGAGTTCACTCCAGTCCATTAGATCACCCCACTGAAGTGGAGAAAATGAAACATGTCCTTTCTTTGCCAGTGACTCTGTAAACAGTAAGAAAAGAAGAGAATTAAACCCTCCCCAGCAGAGAGATTGCTCTAACAATTATTTACTTTGAGCAGGCATATCTATATTAATTTGCTTTGGGTTGGCTTGATTTTCTTGATGAAGATTACAGTAGACGAGTTTTGGAGGAAAGTGAATTGCTTAATTGCCATTCAATACTGGGGGTATGTCTTGCCTTTCTGCATTTGTGGAGATTTTTAATAGAAATACTTAGTTTGGGATGAATGAAATATGAATGGAAATGTGTGTGTATCTGTGGGTATGTGACTAAGCAGTAGCTTATATTTAAACACATCATTAAGTGAGTTAGTGAGGAGGGGAGTGTTGCTCAGCTGGCCTACTCTTCACTTTCACAGACGTGTACAAATATGTGTTTTCAAGGCTCTTGTTGCAATTTCCTAATAAACAGTAGGAAAGAAATTATCACAGCACTGTGGAAATGGCATGTATTCTACCTGAACCAATCCGTAGGATTACCGCAGTTCAGTTTTCACATTCAAAGAGAGCGGATTGTTGTATTCTCTCTTTTGACTTTTCATATAGAAAACCTTAAGTGAAATATTTTCCAGTGATTGTTTGTGTCAAAGTGTGATTCTGGCATTACTCTCCCAGATTTCTGTGGTCTTCGTTTTTCCTTTTCATTGCTCAACTGCTGAATGTACAGATCAATAACTTGTTAACTCCTTTGGGAAATTTAATAGCTATTAATGGGATTCAACTAGAGGTTTACACGGTTTCATTTTAACATTCAAATAAGACTTCAAAAGTAACTTTACATTAAGCTTCAATTTCAGAGTGGCCTTCAAACTCTGATTTTCACTGGTGAAAAGTCAGACAGGGGAGGTAAAACAGGAGCCTCAGCTGGTCTCACAGCCCTGTACGGATACAGACATACTGAAGAGCAAGCATCCAGGTTTCATCCTGGGTTTCCAGTCTTTGATACTTTGATACAGAACAAAGTAAACAGCGTGTGCAGAAAGGCAGCTGTGTGTCTGTCCTGGCTTCTGGAGCTCTCAGCTCCATGTCTCTGCCGTTGGAAATGAGGCAGAGTGAACTTTTTCCACTCCTCAGTCAGAGCCCAGCAGCCCTTCTGGTTAATGCGAATGTCAGTCAGCCATGACTGCCACTACCTCTGGGGTATCTCTGACTTGACTAAAAATAGACAGTCTTGGTAATCCCCTGAGAGACCTGGCTTTCCTGAAGTCTCTCATCTAGCTCCGCAGACCAGGAAGCTCAGGGACATTTTTGTTAAAAATCTTCAAATGAAAAGAACTACCTTGAACCTATAGGATTTTTCCCTTCAGTGTCCAGGGAAACAACTCCTGTCCTGTCATCCCTGGCTTCCTTGGTAGGATCTTGCAGAGCTTCCTTGTCTTGGGACCACATGGCAGTTCTTGCAGCTTAAATGGTTAACACTGAGCATAGCAAAACAGTGTCGGACGAGGGATCCCCCTGTCCCATCACCCGGGGGCTCACTGGGGGTGCTGTCGGCATGTGCCTCGTTGTGCACAAGGCTCTGAGACTGAGCTTCCCTTGATCCTGCTCCCACCCTAATACATCAGCTTGGAAAAATACCTAAATAGATGTTTCAAAGCTTGATAACAAGGTGATAGGTGCCTTAGAAATACCAAATTGAACCCTTTTTAAGTTCATTTTGCCCTGTAAGCTGGGACAGACCAAGATAATTTCAGCATTTCATTCTGTCATCTTGAGTTTAATACACAAATTAGTTAATGTGGAGTTGTGACTGCAGGCACACATCGCTGTTTCCTGTCCTGGTCTTAGCAATATTGAATTTCCCCAGCCCTACCAGGACTCAGCTCCTCATGCCAATCACAGAGACTGGTCATTAAAAAAGGGAGAGAAGGAAGAAAGGGAGCTGTTCCTGTAAGCCGTTTTCTCCAGCTGACAGGGAAGTCAGGAAGGAGGAGATGGGCTTTGCTCTTAATCAGCCAGAGGCATGGCACACTGCAGAGACAAACCCAGCTTTGCTTGAGACAGGCCTGAACCACATCCCGGCTCCAAATGACCTTGCTTAAACTGTACCTGGACCTGGCTCACCAGTCCGGGCTGTCTTTGCTGTAAACAGGTCTTTGCTCAGGAGCGCTCATCCTGACATACTGTTGTCATATTCTCCTTCTCTCCCCACAGTTCTCCCACTCCCTGGGGTGGCCAGGCAAGACATGCTTTCATCTCATATCAAAGACAGGGACTGTGCTGTAAAAGGCCATGGCTACTGGTGAAGAGAAGAAACAAGCTAGCATCGTGCTATGGGTGAGATGCCCAGGGAAAAAACAGGCTATCACCTGGAAAGCAGATCTCAGCCCTGGCCTGAACTTAACAGCCCTTAAAGCCAGTGGACATGGGGCTGTGTACAGACATATTTTTTTCTCTTTTTTTCTTCTTGTTTGCTGAAGGGGAAGAAAATGAACCAAAGAGTGAGGCTGTAATGGAAGAGAGAGAGGTCTGAAGTCTAGAGCAGGAGAGCACTTGTATTGTGTACTGTGGAGAGCAGGACCCGGCCAGAGGCTCTCCTGCCCCAGGTGCGGTGACCTTGGCTCACTGGGTGCTGGGCTGGAGGCACAGTAAAGGCCAGGCATGTATATGTGTGTCAGAGTATGGGAGACACCAGACTGACACCAGGGATGATGAAAGATGTTTTATCTGGAATTTAAGGAAAGCTTTTTGTTGTGCAGCAAACAAGCCAGCCGTGTGCTGCTCCCTGTGCCATGCAGTCTGCCAGGGCAATGTGCTCGTGCTGATGTGGGGGCTCTTAGGGTGTGCTGCAAAAGTGCGCGTCGGGCACACCGTGGGGCGCTGCGTTCTGAAGTGCCATAAAGCAGCTATACAGTAGTAGTAGAAACGCTCAGCCTGGGGCCCCTATAGCAGGTTGCGGGAGCACAGCAGGCACTGCTCCAGTTTGACAAGCACAGTGAGTGATTAATGAGCCAGGGAAAACAGGGTGACACATGCAAATACTAGAGATCTACAGAGGAAATTCTGAGGATCAAGTCCACCTTCGTAAACAGAAATCTCTCTATTATTGGGGAAGACAAGAAGGGAGCAGAGAAGCTCTGTGACTTCCCCAGACAGTCTCTAATGATACTTTCTGCAGTTTGCATCAATCCAGATTAAGTTTTGGACTGACACAGACAGATCTTAACTAGGCTCTTGTCCAATGGAGTTGCATGTTCCCCTGTCCCCTGCTTTCTCTGTTGCTGAGCTAGGCTCCACGCCTGACACAGAGTATCTGCACATCCCTTTGAGTAGCTAACCCTGCTCCCCTGATTGCTCTGCCAAATGAGGCTCTCGTTTCACTGCGATGAGGAGTGCTGCATTGATGAGGACAGTCCGTGTGCGGGAGGAAGTGGTTTTAGTCTGTGACTTCAGTTGTTCCAGGCAGAAATTGGAGCAGCTCAGAGAACTGCTGAAGGAGGTATTCTTAAGCCTCCCAGGGTGCCTCTGCCAGTGTAAGGCCACTTACACCACCGACCTCTGAGAACGACTGCTTCAGTGATAGGCTGGGCCTTAAAAATAAGCTCCAAGTTTGGAAAACAGTGTCAAACAGAGTTGTGGTCAATGGGAAATGCCATTGTGGTGGCCTGGGATGGTGATGTGCTGATCTGGGGCAGGATGACTGGTTCAGAGCAGTGCTCCTTCCAACTCTGTGCTGAGAGCAGGGAACGTGGCTCCCGGTCTCTCTTAGCCCTGAAAAATGCACGTCAGGTTCTGCAGGAGCTGCACACACCACAGACCAGCCCAGTTACTGCAATCCTGTGCAGGTGGAATTCTGCAGCAGTACTCTGGAGGCACCACTAACAATACCTGCTTTTCAATGATTCATATAGGACTATATTCTCTTTCGGAAAGAGATTTCATTGTGGCCTCTAAAGAGGAGATCAGTAATTACTTCTCTGCTCTCCATCTGCAGAGGAAAGCCTTGACCTTCTGGCACATGGTTAGATACTGAAAACAGTTTGCTGCCAAAACAAACTTTTGAAAATTTCCCATGTCGCACAAGAGGGGAGAAGATTTAGTATCAGATTTTCAGAGCTGTCTTGGAGTCCATTTTCTTTAGATAGCAAATGCAGATTTGAAAATCTGTACTTTGGCGTAAGTAAGGTTGAATAATGTGGAAGCTTCTTGAGCCATACTGCAGTTTAACTGGGAATCATCCGCAGACAGTGGTGGATTCATTTGCATCAACTTGAGTCTTCAAGTTGAGAGTCTTCAAGATGTTTAAGAGGCATTTGGACAATGTCCTTAACAACATGCTTTAACTTTTGGTCAGCCCTGAATTTGTCAGGCAGTCGGACAAGATGACTGTTGTAGGTCCCTTCCAACTGAAATAAATAGTCTATTCTACTCTCTTCTACCCTATGCCTGCTGCTCATACAAGTGATCCCAGGAGTCTGTGGTGCCCTTTCCACCACAGTGCAGTACAAAAGCAGGACCTCAGCACAGTCTGGTAAACATGGAGTAATTATTCCGGGGCAAATGGGGACATGAGAAGCATGATTGAACATGTCATGTGTCAGTCAGGGATGCCCATATCTTTAGCAGAGAAGGGAGCAAAGTAATTGACTTTTCCAGGCTTGTGTTATCTGGAAACTTTCTCCCAGCTGGTGTGAGTCTACAGTAACACAAAAGTGGTTGGTAATGCGATCTGCACAATGCACATGCTGCTAAGGTGAAGCCTTCTACTTCTTGAGAAGGCGTCAGCTTGGAAGGGTTCTGGGCTTGATTGTCATTCTAGACAAGTGTATCCTGACATCCTTTCCTTTTTACTATAAATCACAAGCAAAATGAATAAATTAGTTATTGAAGTTCCTTGTGGGCTTCATTGATGCAATTGCAGGTGGAAAAGACAGGTAACATAACCAGAGGGAATTGGTGTCAAGGCTGCTCCTTACAGACCCAGATTATGTCACCAATCAGCTGGTGAAATAAAGAGATTTCCCGCGTATATTTAGTAAATCAACATGACAATGTCATATACAATCGGAGTTAATTAGGCAAACCTTCTTGCTGTGTATAGCATACCTCATGCCTTAAAGGTAGAGAGGCTTCCGTCATTACTGCAGCTTTGCAAGTGTCAGGGGGAGCTGATTGGTTGCAACTCTGCATTGAAAGGCACCTACAGCAGCATCCTCCTCGGGCTGCTGCTCAGAGCTAGGCAGTTTCATGCCACCAACCCCAAGAAAGCTGAGGCCTGGCCCATAGCACTGGGTGCTATGGCGAGGGGACACTGCTGCGGTTTGCCATAAAGGGGAGACAGGAATCATTTACGGGAAGCTTCATGTTTCTCATTTAATCTCTGTGCTCTCCGTGTTTCCTTAGTCCCCTGTGAACCTGACCTGCTGAATCACCAAAAGCCACACGCTGGTTCCCCAACAGCACCCACTGCGGGATGCTGTTCCTGACATACATGTGAGACTCGCTTCTCAGGTCAAAGAGGGACAGAAGTGACAATAACCCCTGCCCCTACTCGAGCTGCACACAGCTTCCTGGCGTGTCTAGGGCAAAAGGCATTTGATCTCTGAAGGCCTCTTCTTCACCTCTGCCCCAGGGAGGAGAGGCCAAGTGTAGGGCAATGGAGTGACTTGTCCAAGGTCAACCCATGTCAGAGCCAGGAGCCCTCCACCATTTCCTTGCTCTGACCGTGGGACTCCCATCTGGTTTGATTCAGCTGTCAACCCTGGAGCAGAGAGTGGCAGTAACAAAAAGCTTTTTCAGACATAATCCCACTAAACGGAGACAATCCTGTTATGTTTCCAGGCAACAGGAATTGAGACTTTAGTGCCAGAGTATGAGGACTCTGCCCTAAGGGCTTTGTTTCAGGACTTAATGTCAGGTGATCTCAGGGCCAGCCTGGTCTTTGTGCCCTAGAGCAGCACAGATTAAGCCCTAAACATGTATTTTTAAACTGAGCAAAGCCCAAGGGGTGTGATATTCAATCTGGGATGGGGAGGAAAAACCAGGCCAGCATCCCAGTAAGAGGGATTAGTCTGGCCAAGACAATAGCAGCCATGAATCTCCAAGGGGCATGGCCTGACATGCCAGCTGAGGGCTGGGCTGCCCTCCCCATGCCAGCTACACCAGCCTGCCAAAGTTCAAATGTCTGACAAGCATCACACCGCAGCTCCTGTATTCCCAGCCCATGTGTCCCCGATCCCCAGCAGAGGCCAGTTAATACCCAATTAACAGGACTCTTTCTAATGAACTGAGCCTTAACCGCCAGCCACTCCATCCTTTAATCTCTCCCAGCCGGAGTGGAAGGGCTTGGCAGGTGTCACTTCGGGCTGGGGCGACAGGGCAGAGCCAGCCTGCCAAAGCACAGCCGCATGTCTGACAACCCCTCACCGAGCCCTCCTCCCCCCGAAACATGATTTACCCCAGGGCAAACAGCACACGCAGCCCTGTTTCCATGTTCATCCCTGCAGGTCTGAGGAGTTCATGTCTCCCTCTCCAACCCTGCTGGGCTGGAGCTGGGACACGTTACTCCCTCGGCCAGGGCAGTTTTCCTCAAATGACTGTCTTGGCCAGTCACACTCTGTCAAAGCTGTTCTTCTGCACCTGCCTGCCAGAGCCCCCTTTTCTAGCCATGCTCAGTGTGAAGGACCCAGTGCCACCGCATGGGCCCAGGCATCCTCCTTATGGCACTGGGTTCCCAAACGCACACATCAGCAGTCCCTTGTGTAAGGTCCAGGGATGCAAGGAAAAATGGACCTCAGTTCAGGAGGTATGGCCGGCCCAGAGACCTCATCAAACAAACCAGGACTGGGTGTCTTCAGCTGTTACTTCTCAGAACACAGGGGAGCCACACACCCCTGTCTCATGGGTGCTTGCAGCACCCCAGAGGGCTGGATCTTGCTGTAGGGAGCTTTAGAGGTAAGCGGTTCAGGAGTTAACTTGGCTTTGGGAGCATCAGAGTGAAGCTGTTTCTGCTGTACAGGAGCGGCTGCCTTGCTTTACAGGTACTATTGTGCCAACTAGACTTTCCCCTCTGTGTTGATCTCAAAAGTAGAAATACGAAATATTGTTACAAGCTAGGAAATCCCCCTACATATCATATCTCAGTTCCCCCAGCCTTATCTCCACTTGCAAGAGGCTGTGTGTGTGCAACACACATCCCAGCGGCCTCAGGCAGAGTGAAGCACGAAGATGCAGCACAGTGTGGGTGCTGTGGAATTTGGGTTTTGGGCCAAATGAGGCCATGGGGAAAGAAAGATCACATGAATAGTAATTCCTAGTGGCTAGAGACATTCCGTGCTTCTCCTGTGCCTCTCTGGCTATAGGTAGCAGCAGCAGAAGCAGGTGGTGGGTTGTGCTGGAGCCAGTCCCAACGTGAGCACCTGGTCTGCTGTGGAAATGTCTGACTCGGCCTTTGCGAGCCAGGAAAGTTACTGCTTTTTGAGTGGGAGTCAGTCTGTGAGTGGGAAAAACTGTCATTCCCAGACTGACCTCCCCTGCAAGGTGCCCAAAGCCCCACAAACAGCTGTGGTTTTCGATGGTGAGTTTGTCAGAGGCAGTACTTAGCACGCCAAAGTGAAATTGTCGTTAAAGATGACTCCATCTTCTGCATGCTGGGCTAGCACAGGGCTTATTTCAGCTCAGCCGTGCCAGTGAGTTGAATTTATTTTCCTGGTTGCAGTTCTTGAGTTTCTGAATTTAGAAAGCAATAGGTGGGATGAGCCCTGCACAGGACCTAGATTCATTGTGATGAAAAAATAAGGATTATCTGAGAAAGCACTTAGGCTGCATCCAGGCTACCAGGCAGAGAAGGCGACCCACCCTCAGCCTTCTCTGTGTCATGCTGGGGAGGGTAGGAGAATGGCTTTGAATTACCCTGAATAAGTCCTACTTAGAGCTGTTTATCGGAAGAGCCAAGGCGCTCCACAAGGAGACAAACGTCCCATCTCTCCACGGCATGGCAGGACGCTGCAGGTGGGAGGGGAACTCCTCTGGGTCTCCAGGGGTGACAGTGGTTACTGTGCGATGGGCATTTTCCTCTCCTCAAACTGTGCTGCAGAATTAGAGAGTGAATTCAGGTGCCTTTGCCCCTTGTAGTAGGAATTAGGATTTGACAGTCCTATAGAAACGGAAATATTTACAGTTGTACTGAGGCTGTCAAGGACGGCAGCTGCTCACCTCTCCACAGCTATGGTATGGATGTTGCTGACTTTCCCCTCAGTGCTCCAGCTGTTTAACTGGTGTTTCTGGGGATGCCAGAAGCTGCCAAGTCTGGATACAGGGTGAGCGCTGAGTCTCCAAGTCCAACATATAATCACGCAGTATCATTGCATTATCGTATTCCTTGCATCTGCAGATCTCGGCATGCTTCAAATGTACTAACAAAGACTAACACCATCGCGGGAAGGGGTGAGATAGTATTAACCAAGCTTACGAATGGGGCAAGTAAGACTCTGAGAGAAGGAATGCATTTAGACACTGGCTCCTGTCTCTGTCAGGTGCCTGCAAGAAGCTGGGCCAAAAAGGATTTGCTTAAAGCCCCAGAGCAAATCGCTGGAGCAGATCTAGGACTCTGTGCCTCAGCCTTTGCCTGCCTTAGGCACAAAATAGCTCCATCCCCCGGACTGGGAGAGGAGACACTGGGAGAAGAATATTGTCTCCTAAATCACAGGGCTTCTCCAGATTTTTGGGGAGTTTGTACGGAACAAACCTTGGAATTACTTTCTTACTATTGGCACAGCCCCAGCAGCTGTGACACAAGCTGCTCGAACTCCTGGTACTGTGACAGTCTCTAGCCTGGTCTGAATTTATGTTGGTGCCCGTTGTCCTGATGCTACGTGGAGCCAGGCAGCTCCTGCTGTGCAACTCCGCTCTTCCCCCAGCCTGGCAGAGAAAGGTTTGAGCTGTTCAGTCATTGTTTTCTAGAAGCCACTGGCCTAAACCTGAGGAAGCAGCCCGGATCCTAAGGGATCACTGAAGAGCAGTAGACAGGATCCTGTGGGATCTGTGCAGACGTATTTCCTGAGCAGCTTGTGCAGCTCCCCGCACTCTGCAGCTAACAGTGTGTAACAGAAGAATCGAATGTGAAACAGCTTCCCCGCAGACCCCATTAGCCTGAGCTGGCAATTGCCAACATAAGGCCAGGCCACGCAGCCCTGGAGACATGCTTGAGCTAGTACCGTGCATCTTGTCAGAGCTTCCCAAAGCAGGAGGGAGTGGAGAGTCCATGAGCGGACAACTGTACCTTGTTTGCTCTTAGGCACAGGGCCGCCACTTGCCCATTGCTTCCAAGCAAAGCCCTGCTCCCTGGCCCGTGCCAGCAGGAGGATTCTCTGAAGGGGCAGGCGGCTCCGAGGGTGTCCTTCTGCCTCTGGCGTGGTGGGGCTTCTCTCTGCCCTAATTTTCTCCCAGATGAATTTCTCCTGTGCCTCTAATTAAGCTTCCCTTTTGGCTTAGGAGTGTGGACAGTCTGAGCATTTGTAAATTACCCCATCCACCAGACAGGTTTTGTCCAGCTCTCAGACCTCTAATTATTCTGTTCAGCCCCTAGAGACACGAGATCTCCTGGAGACAGACTGAGCAAAGAATATCAGGTGCGATAGACCCTGCTTGGACAGCAGCCTCGGAAAACGTGGCTGCTGCTGCCCAGCACAAAGAGCTGTTGAAATATAGCCTGAACCTGTACCAAGCAGAGCTCTGTGTTTGCACATAAAGAAGAAAAATCTCCTCCCCACTCGCACATCTGGGCGGGGCTGTGGTCAGTGTGCCCCCGGCCGTGTGTGTCACAGGCTGGTGCCGTCCCATGGCAAGCGCCGGGCACCATTTCCTGCCAAAGCACAGAGCTTATGGCAGGTCTCCCTGGGCTGCGCACAGCCAGCGCTGAGCTGAGTCTCTTCCTCCTTGCCACATGCACCACTGCGATGCTCTGACCCCAGGGAAAAGGGGTGACCGTCCCCACCTGAGGAGGTGACCAGCAGCTGGAAGCACCAGAATAGATGACTCCTGTTTGCTGTCTCGACGGCTCCCCAGCAGCAGTCGTTCAAGGAGCTCCTTGGGTGGGCAGGACAGCACCTTGAATGCAGTGCAGTAGGCTGCTTTGGGCGAGTTCAGACACATTTATTTAACATGGTGTACCAGATTCAGTTCATCATTTGAAAGAGATATGTCGCAAGTCGCTTGCAATCTCTTCTCTGCAGCTCCTTTCCCAGTGTAGCTCGAGCAGCCTTTGCGTGTGCATGAGTATTTGGATTTGTTCACAGGAAACATTTGGAGAATGTGGCCGTTCTGGGTTTTCTGTTTTCTTATAAACAAACATGCAGGCAAAAGAGTTGGTCTCATACACTGGGCTGTGCAGAACAAGGAGTAAAAAGAAACTTGCCCAGCTGGGCTCAGCTGGGGAGGCACAGGGAATGCCGAGCTCAGTGACGCCTGCTCTAGGAAAGAGAGGTACAGGCAGCCCTGCCCAGTGCCTGACAGTGACTGCCTTGGGCATGGCACAGGAAGGGTGCATCTTTGGGGGAAGAAGATGCAAGCAGTGTGTTTGCCCTCTCCCCTCCAGGGCAGGGCAGCTGCTCCAAGATCACTCTTTATGCAAAGATTAAAGGAAAAAAATGCACCTCTCTGAGCTAGCTGCTTTGTCTAAGTCTTGAATGATTTTCTGTCACTAGGTATCAAACTGTAGTTGAAAGGATTTCCCGTTGACATTTAGCAGTATTAAATTACAAAATAACCACAAGTCAGCCACTCAGTATGATATAAACAGTGGGATTTGACAGAGCTTTTTCTGGCCTTGGGGACCAATTTACTCATTTTTACAGTCCCAACTCCAGTCATCCGCTGGTAATGCACAGCGCCTTTTGGACACCATCTATTTGGAATTAGAGACACATATGGCAGAGTGTAATTACCTATTTATTCTGCTGCTGAATCAGCAAACTGAGGCTAGTTAACATTACAGCTCATAAGCCCCTTTCATAAACATGGGTCAGTGCTGGAACTGGGCAAAATTAATGCAAAAGAAAGAAAGAATTCCTATCGAAAGAGGAGCCAAAAAAATCAGATGATTTAACAGGGAAAAAATGGACTCTCCATGCTTTCTGCGAGGAAGAAATCTGAGGAACCACAGCCAGGCTTCTGGAAGGAGGGGCCTGGACCATTGCTTATTCCCACTGGTGTAAATCGGGAGTAGTGGTGGAAATGTCTTGCTGAAAGTCTAAAATAAATGAGAGGAAATCAGGCACATTGGCCAGAGCTCCGGCTCAGCTCCCCGAGGAAACTGGCAGCTGGTCTCAGCTTGCAGCTCTGTGTACTGCCACCCCACGGGGTCCAGCTCAGGCCTGGTTTTATGCTGGCTTTTGGGGTAGCACTGCGAGTCACACTTGTTTGCACTGAGAATGGATTTAGCCCCTTGTCGCCAGCTGCGATGCTGTGGCTGGATGCACACAGGACTGCCTGAACTGGCGCTAAGCACACCCCCGGCTTCCTGTCCTATTTTCTGCCACCCCTTGCAGCCCTGCATGCAGGTTAATAACCAGAGGCAGAAAGTGCTTTGAAACTCCCTGCAAAGCTGAAACATTTCCTGGTGAGCAAATGGCAAAGCAGCCAAGGTGGGGAAAGCTGGTCAGGCAGGAACGCTGGAGAGAAGCGCTGCTTGGCTGACACGCTGCAGGGGCTTCCCCAGCCTGCCAGCCGCACAGAGAGCCCCAGCCTGCGGGACTCCACCTGCCCAGGCAGCTGCAGAGTGCGACAGTAAATGTGATGCAGGTGAAAGGCTTAACTTCCACCAGTGCCAGCTGCTCCCAGCAAGAAGCAAGGACCAGAGACAGTCCTGCCCTCTGGGCAGAGCAGCCAAGGGGAATCTGTCCAGTGCGTAACTGGATCTCCCAACCCCCAGGGCTGTTAGAGCCGAGTTTCTGGGGAACCCGACAGGGTTCAGGGCCCCTCCTCGTGCTCTCACCCCAACCCACTGTCACCTGCCACGGCAGAGCCCACTCCTCGGTTCCAGCACATTTCCCTCCACTCCCTCCACGCAGCCTGCTGTGGGACCACGGGCTGTAAATAAACCAGGGCTTTGCAAAAGAAAAAACCTTCCACAGAGAAAGGAAAGTCTGTGCCAGCTAATATGGGATGGGAGGAGGCAGGAGAGGGATCTATGGGAGGGTCTGAGTCTCTCCCCCCAGGACCCCCAGGCTGGGTGCCACTATCGGCCTGGGCACTCTGGGCTTCTCCAGTGGTCTGGCAGCACAGCCGTGCCCTGCCCTGCCCCGTGTGCTGGAGCTCCACACACCGGCAGGAGCTGCCATGAGTGACACGCAAACCCAGGCGTGATCCTGATTGACTGCAGAGCAGCCCAGACCTCCAGCCAGGCAGGGAGGCTTTCCACTGGCCTTGGGTCTGCCCGGCAAAGCGTGCTGACACAGCCCTGCAGTGTGTCAGAGTGAGCAAGGGCGCTGGGGGCTGCGCTTTTCCTGTTAAGTGGCACGTGTGCGGGGCTCTGGGGAATCTCAGCACCCATCCACTCTTGACTGCAGGATCTAATGGCTTCTGTCTTAATGCAGGCACTGGCATGTGGGTGTGGGCATTGCGTCCTTGTTCCTGGGGTTTGCACGTTTCCAGTCTCTGGATATGAAGCATCGTAACAGCCAGCTCTGTGGGAATGCCCGTGAGCAGGCCGGCACGTGGCCATGAATGTCACGTAGCAAAAGGCTGCGTGCCCGCCAGCCTGGGTACAGGAGAGGCGTTCTAGGATTAAGTAAAGCTTGCTGTGTTGCAGTGTGACATGCGTAGGGCTGGTGGCTGGAGAGTGGGGAGGAGGGCGAGACGAAGCTTGTCAAACAGGACACGGAGTCACACTCTGCCACGGGGTCCAGGACTGGAACGCAGCACAGGGAAGGGCTGACTGCTCACAGCACTGCCCGGAGGAGCAGAGGCGATGCTGGGCAGAGGCAGCATGAAAGGTAGGCCCTTGGGACAAGGGCAGGGAGGACAGCTGAACGCCATGGACGTGGAGCTGGGTCTCTCCAAGGGCAGGGCTGAAGCCTCTCTTGTTTTTCTGGTTAGTGCAGTGATGTGCAGGGCAGTGCAAGCAGTGTAATGCTGCAGGCTTGGAGGGAGCTTGCTCTGCAGCAAGGGCTGAGCAGCAGCTTGGCCGGTTGAGGGCAAGGGAAGGAGGCAGCTTTGCTTTCTTTCCGTATGTAGCAAAGAAGCAAAATAATAGCAGGAACCTAAGCTGCCAGCAGAAAAGCAAGAGACTATTCTGGAAAGCACCAGCTAAAGCTGTAGGAACCCGTTTCTCCTCCCACTGACTTTCAAAGCTTTGCAGCGATTAAGACACACATCACTGCCAGGACTCCTCAGTAAAGCTGCTATTAGGTGGTTTCCCTGTGGGACAGGCTGAGGTACAGGACTTCACAATGATTTGAAGCGAGCTGGAAGAGGAGGCGTTGGTCCCTGTCTCTATCCACAGTTGATCCTCACGTGGGCTTCTCTCTTGCAGGGAGGTTTGTGGGTCCTGGTTTGGAAAGCACCAGTGAGCTGTGCTGTGCACAGGCAGGTGGTGGCACATTGCTCCACCTGGCCTAATTTGGAGTCTCACCTGGCTCCTGCTATTGCAAAATGAAAAGGAACAGTTTTCATTTCCTCCCTCTACGTTAAATTTGCCACGGTGGCCAGCCGCTGCCACAAACAGAAGGAGGGAACTGAGTTCCTTGGCTGAGCTTTGAAACCTCAAGGACCACAGCTGACGGGGAAGGGGCTGGCCACACGCCACCCTGTGTCTTTGCCCTGTCAAACCACATGGTCTGGATAAATGAGTTCCCTGCTCTACCCAGCACCTTGGTTTCTACATTTCTAAAATGGGGATAATAATGACCAGCTTTGCTGCAGTGCTACAAAGGCTGATATTTAAGTCGTGCTTTTAAGCTCTTCGGGAAAAGGCATTACTCTGAAGTGAGCGTGGCATCCTGGCGCGGGGTCTTGTCCACCTGCACGGCTGGCCGGAGGAGGGAGCAGCCCATCGTCTCCTACAGGTGCACGCACTTGTGCTTGTTCTCTTTTCATTTTTACTCTTCAAAGGGCTGGCCATCTTGTATTAGGGTGTGCGGGGATCTGGGATTTGAACTCATTAGCTTTGTGCAGCCTGCACCTGCATCTCACTTATGTCTGCAGCCTGTGGGGAAACAGTTTTGTTTTTTTCCTTTTTTTTTTGTTTAAGAGGGGAGGAGAGGGAAGAGAGAAAACGACAAGCGCTCAGGAGGACCAGCTTGGTTCTGGGCCAGGTGCTGCACAGTAGGAGCAACAAAAAATGCCTTAGAGGTAGCTGGTGAAACTGTTCCAGGCAACGTGACTGAAATACCTGTGCCTCTCTCTGTGCTGAGGCCTCATTTGCCTTGGGACCACACGCAAGGAGGGATAGCGCCGGGGGAGCTTCTCTGTGGCTGCTGGCTGGACGTCTCCTGCCTAATGTGTCGGCAAGACCAACCCCATTTTAAAGCTCCAGTTGTAGATGCACCTTGTTTGGTACAGGCAGAATGTAACACAAAATTTCTGCCTTTTCACCCCATCCTCCCTGCAGAGGGAGTGTGTGGAGGAGGGTTAGACCATAAAGCTGGATGGCAGGACTTGTATGTCCTTATTCTTCCCTCTGCTATTATTCCCTCTGCTAGTGTGGATTTTTTTACTTGAAGCATTAGTTTCCCCATCCGTAAAACAGAGATGGAAACTAGGAGCCTCACAAGAATATTCTACACCCTTCAGATGGAGTTTGTCTCATCTGAATTCACATCTACCTGCCTCTTCCCCCCAGCCCTGTGTCTTTTTCTTTCTCTGTGATTGCAGATAGACTCCCATAAATCTTGTTCCGGGCCTAAATTAAATGACTGCTTAGAACTCAAATCCCATCTGTGGCATGCCCTGTGACCTGGCAGTCTTCCTTTCCATCACTTAAAGCTGGCAACGTCCCAGGGTCTCAGGGAAGTTCTGCAGAAGGATTGTCAGGCTCCTGGGATTTGGTTTAGATCAGTATTTCCATCCCCAAAACCTGTTTTCGGGGGAAGGGAGAGAAGAAAGCAGTTTGATGCAGAGTTTTAAATTGGCCATGTAAAGTCCATACACTTAAAACATGAAGCAATCTGTTTTATATTTGAATTTGTTGGATCCTCTTAAAGGCTATGGAAACTTAAATACAAGAAGTCCTGGTTTTCCCACACTTGGTTATGCGCTCTTTCTACTAAACATCCTGCCCCCTGAGCGTGCAGCAGTTGTTGGTGCCTGCTCCTCTGGCAGAGGCTGGTAAGGGGCTGCAGTTTGCAAATCTTGTGTGAAAAGTCTGATTTTTATCTCAAGTGCACATTTTTGCTTAATTTAATACCAGCACTTTGCAGTGTCTGAGCACTGCACAAAATGTACCTCATGAATGCGGAGGAACAAAAATAACAACAGGAAGTTGTTACAAAAGCAGCAGAAGATGTGATCTGCACCACGGTGGGATCAGGCTCCGGCCCCTCTGCGCACGCAGGAAACGGGCCGCAGACGGATGCCAGCAGCGTCCCCGGGGAGGGAGACGAGTTGGGACGCACTCCAGAACTTTTCCATGGGAATTCAGCAAGACCTATTTTCTGATGAAGTTGAAGTTGGCAGGACATGTGGCCCAGCCAAGGAGTTCACTTCAGAACATGGTGATTTTTAATAAAGTCACAATTGCTGCTCTGTGCTAAATGAGTCATTTTAAAGTCAGCCCCTCATAAAACAATCCCTTCTCAGATACTGCTTCCTTCTATACATGTTTCACCAGCACAGCGTACTTTTATGGCGTAAACACTACCTTAACTTATATTGCTGCTGAACAGTTACTGCTTGTTCTCGCGGATTTCTCAACAGCGGAATCCAGGGCCGCGCACAATGCCAGTGAACAACGTGCTTGTAGAAAGGGGCGGCAGAATTTTACATCCAAACCCCAGTGGCGTGAGCTGCAGTTACGGTGACAAGTGCAGTGACGTGTGCACGTGGCACAGCCCCTGCTGGGGCACAACAGGCCCCCCTTGTTCCCCGGCTGGAGGGGTGAGGGACCCTGTCGCGCGGCTGGCCAGCAGGACAGGCAGAGGTAGCTGTCGGGCTTCTCTCCCCAGCAAGGACGCTCATTTGATCGCTTTCTGGTCCACTGATTTTTCACAAACTTTGTCAAACTGAAGTCTGTGTTGGAGCCTCCTTCAACTGCCTGCCAAATTACATAAAATTATTTAAAATTGGCCAGTGAGTTAAAAAGATAGGGGGTGGAGGAGGTGGGGGGAGATGACAGATGGACGGTGTGAATGCACAAGTCTTGCGTCCTTAGGAAACCGGGCTCAAAACATTCAGAAAACTGAAGAGGTCTCTGACACATAAACCCCTTTGTTCCAAGGCACTAATCTACCCAAACCAACCAAGCTGTTGAAGTGCAGGATGATTTAGTTTACTTGGGTTTGTTTATTTGCTTTTTGAGGACGTGTGGGCCGAAATCACGTCTGAGAATATGGCATGTCTCGCATTATTTGACTGCAGATCACAACCTTGTAAAACAGCTTTTTTCTAAAATACACAGTGTGAGTATTTGTAACCTGAATGCAAACTGCCAAACACACGTTCACAGAACTCTGGTATTTTTGTTTAATATGTGTATATTTTCTTTTACAATTTGGACCTAATGAAAAACATGTGGTTTGTGCTGAGTAAAAGGAATAATAGAACTTTGTGATGGCTGTGTCAGTTCCTGCTGGGCATTACCGACTGCATGTACTCTCTTGCTGGCTTGTGACTCCAGATACTGCAGAATAACTTGAACACGTTCCCCATCCCCACCCAAACCTGAACATTGTGGTTTTCAAAACGCTGTTGTCTTGGCAACCTTCCAGATCCTTTCTGGGCATTTAAAACTCGGCTGAAACTACTGGAGCAAAACCACGTTTCAAGTGTTTTCCCAGGCCTCTAGCACGACGGCTGACTGCGACCCTGCTTTCTTCCCGATACTTGGTCACTTCAGTTGTCTTTGCTCTTATTTCTGACAACGATGGCACCACTGTGGTACCTCCTGGTTTCCTTCCTGTTTAAAAGAAAGCCCCGTATCTGCCCAGCATTTGAACCAGGGGCATCAAAACATTTTTGTTCTGTGATTATTCACAACTGAGGACTGCAAACAGTGAGGACAGAGATGCTTCACGGGCTCTCCGGAGAGCTGAGTCAGCACTTTAAACTTCCTGAGTGATAGAGACTCAAGAGGGCATGAAACAGGGCTGCTGCTTTAAAAATGGCACCAAACCCCTACAAATGCAGAAAACTGCACAAAGAAATGTAAATTTGAATGAGTGCCATTGAAAGACATATAGGAAAATCCTTCATTGTGAATGTAAATTTAAACAAAATCGTCAACCTCCTGCCTTCCCACACAAAGGAAACCTGCTGCCTCTTCCCTCAGAGAGTGTTTTACCAAGCTCATAAGAAACTCTTTTTACAACATCCCTTTGTCTCTCTTGGAATGCGACCAAGAATTATAAGCCTTTAAAGAGAGCTTTTTGCTTGTTCAGGCCCAAAGGGAGTAGCTGGGTATAAATAATAGATCGGCCTCTACTGTTTCCAGTGTTTCTGTTTTGCTGCTCCTCACAGCCACAACCTGGGAAAGGTGTGGCGGTGCCTGTAGCAACACGAGAGCAGTTATCTGGTCTCCCTCGAAGGAACGTGATGATAAAGTGAGGAACAGCTGACAGGACCAGCGCTGGTATGTGCAGCCCAGCGGACGTGACGTTCCAATTTTAGAAAACTACAACTGGGGAGACTTGCTCGCTTGCTGGACCTTGCTGCTGTTTTCCATCCAGGGAGCCTTGGGAGAGCAATGTCTTATCTGTCCAGCCTACTCAGCGATAACAGCCCCTCATCCAGGCAGCTGATGGTTAACAATTAATACCTTTGGAGCATACACCTAGCTAAGGAAAAACGTTAGGGATTTGCAATATACAGCCAGGCAACATGGACTCCTGGTTTTTCCAAGGTCAACAGCGCTGCCACATCAGCCTGGAAAGCCAGTTATCCTTTGTTTTCAATTTTGCCATCTTACATCTCTCGCTTGCAGGCGAGCATCAGTGTTGCAGCCCCAGTGGTCCAAGCAGTCCTGCTTCCCGCCCGCCCCACGCCCACCCATCCCTGCCTTTCTTCTCCTTTCTTCTTGTGCCTTCTAAGCTATTAACATCTCTCCAGCTTTCCTAAAAGATACTCCTAACTGTTCTCTCTTCTACCCCAGTGTCAAATTCTGCCTTGAATTGTCAAGTCTGACAGGGGCAATTTGGCAGAATCCCAGTTCCCCCCACCTCCTTCTCCATTGCTGTGGTTTGTAAGGAAGGGAGTTAGGGGCTGTGGCATATTCCCAAAAGGAAAGTCTTGTCTTTATCTCCTGGCAAGCAGAATTAGGAACCTGAGTGAGAGTATACAGGCTTCTGCTCTCTTCTACTCCTCAGTTACCTTCTTGGTCTCTCTGGGCAGATTAAGGCTTTTGTGTTGTTTTTACCAAGGTCAGTGATCTATTCTTTTGTATTCACTGTACTCCACTCAATTAGTTGAGGGCATTTAACATGGATTTTTCATATTTGCATCACAAATTCTAAATGATCCATGAAAAGCAGCTGTTCAGAAACTTATGAATTCATTATCCCCAGTGTCTTGGAGGAAAGAAACTTTGCCAGCCATCTGACTGGGGGCCTGAGTAGTCAGTATGATGGGAAACTGTCAGTCATTTCTAGTCTGCGTAGAAGAAATAATGTGATGCTGTGGCATCTGGTTTCCATTTTACATTCTCTACAACCTCTCCTTTACCTGACTTGCTATTTGCTAATAGCTGTGTCAACAGATCAGTAGCTGAAGACCTGCGTAGCAGCACCCCCAAGGACTTCCAGTGTTGGCACAGACATATGCAGTGGTGTTACGTGCCACAAAACCATTTCGATCTCATTCCTTCTCTCTTCTCTTCCCGTAAAGATAACATGCTTTAGATTTGAGCTGGAATTTTTTACTTTGCAACACAGCATTCTTTGGTCTTGTTTGGTGGCTCTTTTGGAAAAAAGACCTAGGACCTTGACAAAACAACATGGTGATGTGCATAAAGGACTAGAACAATAAAACCCACGCCTTTCACAACAGACCTTGATGACATGACCTGGAATTATAGGGGTGAGTTTAAACTTGGGAAAGTTTCAGCACAAGGTTTTAAGGATTGCTTTCCACGTCAAAAAGGAACTGCAAGAACAGCGGCGGAAATGAGAATGCAGAGCACGCAGGTTCCTCTTCCCTAAATAAGCAACAGTGGGCTCTCCAGTGAGTGCTCTGGGCTTTAATTCATTTGGGGCTCAGCTTCCTTCTGTTTTTGAGGTCCAGTAGTTAGCAAAAGGAAAACTGATAATCTTCCAACCTGAGCTAATATTTGTGATATTAGCTCCCCTAGCTTCACTTAATCATTGACAAGCTCAAACAGAGGCTACGAAGAAGGACTCCATCACATTGCACTGAGCCATGGCCGTCCTTGTTGCACTGTCACTTTATTTTCTACATCCTTTACTTTGTGTCAATGATTTTTTTTCTACATGCCTTAGCCCAACAGGCACCTGAGATTATCTCTTAGTGCCAGCCTCAATGTTTTCCTGTCCAGGCATTGCACAGTACGTGTTTTTGAGCTTGCCAGTCATGCCTTTTCCCTCAACTCTAGCTCCTGCTTATGCAGCCCTTCTACATCTTACTGCTGTGCATCCACTTGTCCAGCTTAGAGTATGACAGCTCAGCACGCAGGGGCAGCTCAGCCCACACGCGCCCTCCCCTCGGCTGTCCAGCACTCCCAGACACACAGGTTTGTACCGTGAGCACAGTGTACAGCTAGAGACAACTTTTTATGTACCGCATGATTCTTCTGTCTTACACACAGGCATGCAAACACCGCACCAGGAATCACATGCACAGAGCTCTCATCGGCCCTTCTGCATTTTCCACCCAGCCAGTTTCTCAGCAGCCGTTGCATTCATTCGTACAGGAACAGTGTGGCTGAGAGCCAGAGGCTGCTCTTGCTTTCTCCTCTCTTTCCTTCCTTCCTTTCTTGGGCTTGCTGGGTGTGACAGCCTGAACGCAGTTGTTTTTTGCTTTTGTTTCCACATATAATCAGATCTCTCTCCCTGACATTATGCAGCTCAGCACAAGCACTCCAGGTGGGATGAATCCAGTTCAGTGCCCTCCTCCCACCCTAGGCTGCTCCTGTCGCTAATGAACTGCAAACAACCATGTTCCCCATGTTCAACCTTCACCCTGCCCGATGCATCCATAATCTAAATATAGGCCATAATTATTCCACTGGCGTATGTAGACTCATTGACAGAACCGACAGTGGCAGAGGTCGGGAGACCTTTTGCACCTTTAATATATTCTCTTAACCATTTCCCTGCCAGTGATGGTTACAGTCTCCCCGACATCCAATAAATGTCTGGGATTTGTCCTTCGACTGTTCCAAATCTGTTTGCTCCTTAGTCCGTTCGGTTCCTGTACCACCAAACCGCAGGCTGATTATTTTCTTCCCTCTAATTGGGACACTTCGTTTGTTTATCTGGTTGTGCAATCAAAACGTGAACTCCGAATGCTCTTTTCAAGCCAATGACCTGCATCTCCCCCAGATGCAAATCCCAGTGCCTGAGAAAATGAGTGCAGGAATCGATCTCTTGGCCAATGCGTTGTTTCCATGTTGGAACACCCTGGAAGCAGAGGCACTGACTTTCCATATTATTATTTTTATGGCCCTGTGGAACAAACAGTTGAATATGGTGCTGTGAGAGTGAATGGCGGGGGGAGAAGCTAATCTGTGCTGTAAGTAATTTGATCGCAAATCATTTAGAGAATGTAAATTGTAGGGGAGAGATGTCACCCCTGGCAGGAGGTCGCCTGTGTCACCTGTCAGACAGTCCCCAGTGGCGATCATGAAAATTTCTTTGTGGAATTATTAATAAATAAACATAATGCTCTGCACCTTTCACTGGAGGGACAGAAAGCACTTTAACATCAAGAACTATGCTATGCAATTATTTTAATTTCCTTTCAAAATATTATTTTAAAGATTAAATTTGTCATTTGATTCCTGGTATCATAAAATGGTACTAAATTTAAACTTCATGATTTGAACCTCCACCTCTGCTCATTTTGAGGTAAGGTATAATCTCCATTTGACATCTTGATAAATTAAATGAAGTGACAAGTCATTAGTTCTGAGATGTATGTTGAGTGTTTGTAGTGTGATAGCTCTTAGAGAGTGTAACAGTGGTCAGGAATCCCAAGTGCTACTACAAAGGCCAAAGTTTTTGTCCCGCAGAATTTATAGCTTAGTTCAAAACTAAGAAAAGCAGTGGAAGAGAAAGGAGGAGGTTGGATAAGACCAATCGTGACTGTTTAGACCTCCTTTAAGCGTACATCCCGTGGGACGTGAAGTTATAATCATAAAATTGTAGTGCTGCCGTTCCGTGTGTAGTGATACACTGCTGCACTTCTGAAGAATTGGATCCTGGCTGCGCATCTCGGTATGTGCATCACCGTAACTGTTAATAAGCTAGAGGAATATATGGAAAAGATTCATATAGAAAAGATGGAAGAAGAGCTGTTGATATTGTATGATCCCTGCATGTTTTGCTAACAATATTGCCTCATTTTTCATTTGCATTCTTTTGTCTCTGTGTATCCATATTGTTAGTCTGAAATGTAAAACTTACCTGCAAGCTTTTTCTGGGCAGGAGTCTTCTTTTGTCGTGTATTTTTTGCACAACACTAAGCACAATTTGGGTCCTGACTCATGAGTAGGACCCAAAAATCCTACCATGGTACTAATCTGTCCTGCCCCCATTGAAGTTTATGGCAAAATTTATCCCACTTTCTCTAGCTGTGAAATTATATAGCACTGGTGCAATGAACAGATATTAGACGTGAAGAAGATACAAATCACAAAAGTATTACCCAGAATAGATTTTTCAGAAACTATCCCCTGTGAAAGGGGGCTGAGAATGGGAAGGTGCATGCCTGCAGCTTCTGGCAGGGTCACCCTTGTAACATCTGGCTGTGAAAGCTGGAAAGCTCTGCCAACTCCTTTTGAATAACAGGCCGTGCTCACGGAGACTGAGCGTAACTGTGCATTCCTGCGAAACTCGCCCAGAACACTTGGAAGAGGTCATGAGGAGGAATGTCAGGGAAAATAGGGGAAGGGCCTAGGACTGTTAAAGCCAGAGCTGCTCAATCTGGCTTCAATTGCTTTTCTCTATTTTTCTCTTTTCTCTTTTCTCCTTTTTTCTCTTTTCTTTTCTCTTTCTTTTCTTTTCTTTTCTTTTCTTTTCTTTTCTTTTCTTTTCTTTTCTTTTCTTTTCTTTTCTTTTCTTTTCTTTTCTTTTCTTTTCTTTTCTTTTTTCTTTTCTTTTCTTTTCTTTTCTTTTCTTTTCCTCTTTTCTTTTCTTTTCTTTTTTCTTTTTTTCTTCTCTTGTCTCTCTTTTCCCTTCCCTCTTCCTTTTCCCTTTCTCTTCCACTTTCTTTTCTTCCTTTTTCTTTCTTTTTCAATAAATTCACTCATGGAACTGTTAAGAAAGCAAATCTCTGCACAAAAAAAGAGAACTCCAGCATGGCTGAGTAAGAGAAGGCATTTGAGTCTCGCTAACGACCAGCAACACTATATAAACAGGGACCAACTTAAGACAGTTCATTAAGAAAATAGGGGAGACAGAGAAGTAAAGCTTGTGCCTTTGCTAACACAATAACAAAGCGGTTAGAATGGTGTATCACTACTATCAGCTTAACGTATGGTTTGAGTTCACACCTGAGCCCAAGCTCTCCAGTTCCCCACACTGCCCGTGTGTCAGTGTGCTCTATGGCTCCAGCCCCGTGAGCCACATTCAAACCCTACCCAGTGAAGCAAGAGGGAGGCAACTTGTTTGAATTAAGGTGCTTCAAACTCCAGCACGAATGGCAGTGTAAGCTGTAACACAAGTAGTGTGGCATGCAGCTTAGAGCTCAAACAGCAATAGAATAGCGCTGCTTCTGATTTTTATTGCTCCATGTGTGGTGTGGCCAGTCTTGCTTCTCAAAGCAAGCCTTAGATACCTGCTGACTTGGTATAAACACTTCTGCCAACAAGACGATTAAGGGAAGAAAACTGGTGCAACAGATAGCACACCATGGGATGTATCAGAGAAAGTACTGAAGCGACACGTCTCTGTCTCCCTGTGCTCTGTGCCACACAGCCTGTTTCAGATTTGTGACCCTCTGATCACAGGAGGTTGGGTAATTTTCCAATTCCACATGGTCTCTGACCAACCCTCCGAGTTGCTCCTCATGAGACGTTTCCTTACCAAGAAGTCTGTGGGGCTCCTTCTCCCTATTGCATGGATCAGTTCTGGGCCTAGCCACAGTCTGCAATGGTGTAGGACACAGTTCAGGTCTCCGCTTTGGGTTCCTTCCCACCGCTGTCCTTGCTTCCCTCTGCCCTGTTGGAGTCTGTCAAGGTGGTGGCAGCAGCCAGCTGGCCGGTGTGTGGTGATGTGAAGTGTAGGTATTTGCTTCTCCTTCGAGCCCCCCTTGCGTTGTCCTCATGCTGACACACAGACTGCTTCTCATAGTGCAGCGTGACTGCTGGCTGTTCAGCCCGTTGCTCAGGTCCTGCTGTACTGGCAAAGGCAGCCGGACCTGCGTTTCACCGGTAGCTACAACCTTCTAGTGGTGATGAAGAACTTCTAAGGAGCAGGCGCTGCAGCTGGGGATTACCTTTTTGTGTGACTTTCTCTTTGAAATCTAACTCAAGGAAACCTTTTACTGCTTGGCATTATTTGTCGTCTCTGCTTTCTCCCTCCATATTATAAAGATCCCAGAAGAGGACCATGGGAGGTGCTGGCTGCAGGGCAGACCCTAGTGACCACAGGCTGTCCAGAGCTGAGGCGCGGGAAAAGCCAGGGAGTCGCGAGTGGGCAGAGGGTGCTGCAGAGTCTGCAGAGACACCGAAAGGGAGGATGTGCTGGCTTTGGAGCAGAGGGGAAGTTACATGAACGGAGCCGCAGAAAGGAAAATGCATGAGTCAATATTCATCCATATATTCATGATCTGTAGGCTTGAGTGCTGTGATGCTCATTATCTAGGCATGACCTTAAAAACTGCAGTTGATTGAGAACACGGCAGCCCATCTGCTTGGCAACACAGGCTGCTGGGGGCCTCACCCCAGCACTCTGCTCCCTGCACTACTTCTCTGTTCTTTGGTTGAATACAAATTCAAGGGCACAGGCTTCATCTCCAAATCCTTTGCTAGGGGCTGAGACAAGGCATCCACAACTCCTTCTCTCTCAAGAGCACAGGAGTGAAATGTGTGCGTGTGGGACACGCAGCTTTCTCTGTGTCCCAGCTCCAGCTCTGTACAGCAAACTTCCTCCTCCTCCCTCTCTCCGCAAAATAAGCAGTGACCCCAAGCCTGTGTGCCTGAAAAACTCCGTCTTCCACTTGCCCTTCCACAAAAGCCACAGAAGCAGCCATCCCACCGCCCCTGCTAGGCAAAGCAGAGCTCATACCGTGAGCTCTCTTTGCAGTTCGGGGTGGTGGAAGACTGGAAGACTGGTGGTGGAAGACTGGGACGGCCCTACAGCCAGCCTGGATGTAACAAGGAGAGTGTGCTATGGCCGACACCGAGGCGTTCCCTCTGCCCCTTAGCTGTGCGGAGGGGCTCTGCTGGGGTGAAACACCTTTCCCTGGCTGTCCTCTCCGCACGGAGAATGAGCAAATACATGAATGAAAACTCTGTTTCCTCCCTGCTAGCAGGGGACAACAGGCCTCTCGGTTTTTCCTCTGCCGCCCCGCCCTGTTTGCAACTGACCAAAGAAATGAATGAGAACTGTCCGCTGCCACTTCATCATTTAAAATACACCATCACCAGAAAAGAGGAAGCAATGTTAAATTGGCTGTCCATGTGAAAAAATCCTTCTGCTCCTTCTTCCAGACACCTTCCTGAGCCTGCTTTCTAGCATCCCTTCTTCTTTAAAAGAAAACGTGTCTTTCTTCTAAGCGATTAAACTCTATAAAAAAAGGACATTTTCTCCATCATACTTTCCCATCTCCCCTTTCCTGGATGGCAATCACATACTCCAGATCTCACGCTGAGAAGGATATTCTGCCACTGGTCACATCTGGTTCCCTGATGAGATCCGCAGGCGGCTGAGCTGGAGCCTTTGCTGGGTCACGTGGCGGCTCTAGGTTGCCTTATCTTCCTGAAGACCAGCGCTTTTTAATCGCCTTTGATTCTCTTTCTCTCTTTTTGCAGCACTCTTATCAGTTTGAGACTAAACTGCTGCACAAATGCTTGTGAGATCAATCTACAGATCTTAAATGTGGTAAAAGAGATGTGTTTCTCTGAGCAATCTGTTGGAGAGATTTCGTACTGACTTTTAGACTAGTTCCACACTGGTATGCATTCCTTTAGCATTAATGCTTCCTCTGGGACTCGAACCTTACAGAAATATGAGAACCGAGCGTGCAGGCTGCAGACACACTATGAAAGTCAGCCGGCATGTAGTGTGTGTGTGGAGAAGACATGCCGCAGCTATGTCTGTGGAAAGAGAAATTCACAGCCTACCTTCTCTAGCTACTGCTGGAAAATGGAATCCCTTTAAACTCTGTCATTTTCATTTGAGGAAGAAGGCTTTTGTGGTTTTTTTCTGAAAATAATTTCTAGCAGAGGCTCCTCAGTGTACGCTATTAAGAATGGAAAATAACAAATAAGTCAATAGGCATATATTAAGTCAGTAAGGCCAGGATTTTATCAATAATGGACTGAGGATGAAGGATACAGTGACAGTTGCATTTAGCACTCAGAATAAAGTCAATCGATCAAATTGACTGTATGTTGATTTAAAATCCTTAAAGATTTGGGTCAAGATCATTCTAGTTTTCCCAAAACAGACTTGTTACCGGGAATCTTCATGCCCGTGAGTAATACAGACATTTCCCTGTTTCATTTTCTCAGCCTCCACTGATACCATGTGCTTACTTGCTGTGCTCGGTTCTGTTTGAACAATTGAAATAAAGTGGCCTCACTAGTCATGGGTCAGTACTGAAACATTTGGGCTGTAAATAATGAGGAGGTGGTGGTTGCTCTACAACCATGTGAGTATTAGCCATAAAAGGTTTAGAGGCATAAAAGACTATTTCCTCATATTTTAGGTTAAAAATTAAGTTATTTAAAATACTTTTATTTATGTAGTTCTTCATTCCTTACAGGCTGATCTTCAGGCTTACATTAAGAGTTCCTTTTGACAGCTGTATTGGTGGGATTTTAAATATTGTAGATTAAAATGTACATCAACCCATCCTTGAACTGTATAAAACAATTAACTTCATTAAATGAGAACGGTTAGCTGAGATCTATGAATGGTGCAACCTTCATTTAGACGGCTGTGTATAAAACACACTCCTTACACTTCAGGAGGCTCGATCTGGAGACATAAAGCCTAATCTTGCTGCCCCTGGGCACAGACCGCCGGGTTCCAAGGGAGGTGTCGCTGTGCAGGGGACGTGACCAGTGCCTGGCGGTAAACGCGCCAGGGCAGGTCGGGCCGCAGGATCGATTCGTGGCCGTTCTTACAGGGCACGAAACAAGGAAGAAGTAAACATCTTCTGAAAGTTCTCACTTTGGGGGCTGTTTAAAAGAGAATTTCACACAGAACTGTAGCACAGAATATGAAAGAAAGTCTATTTCTGTCAAGACATAATTGAGGAAATTTAATTTTCTTTCCTAACTGAATTGCTGTTGATAATCTAAAGTCATTCTGTCTGGTCTAATTTAGCAGTGAAAAACCTGGATCTTGAAGCTGTGCGCAAGAATGTAGCAGGTTTTTAAAAACAGCTTTTCTGAATAGAAAGATGGTAACTTATGGCAGCGTAACAAAAGATTTTTTTTTGTCGTTGTTTTGATGTAAAACACTGAAGTACTTACACCTCAATCCACTGACACTCTCTTTTTAAGAGAAAGAAATGCATTTTTGCAAATGGTACATCAACAGACCTTGGGAAAATTGAGTTTGGAGGAAAAAATTGAATTCATTTTGTTTCTCTAAGCACTTTCCCATGTTTCAGATTTTGTACTGATAGATTGATGATATGATTTGCTTTAAAACCAGGTGGCCTCTTAGTTTCCATCTGTTGTGTCTATTGCTCTGTCTCTAGTGAGAAGCATTGCATAGCTGTGCAGGCATCTGTAGCCTTGAGAGAAAACTCTTTACGCTATCAGAAATGCTCAGGGAGAGAGAATCTAGTTCTACAGTACCTTAAACGTGAGACGTATCAGAAACTCGAGCCCCTGGAAGGATCATGTTTATACTCACCCGAACTGAACGCACTGAATTTATATTAGCTTTGTGTAAACAACTTTACAACAAAACCAAAACCTAGTGACATTTCCAGAAGAAACAGTTCAAATCTTACAAAACCACCTGAATACCCTGCAGACATTTGCTGCAGTTCCTTGTCTCTCTGGATGCCAGAGGTGGCCCTGCTTTAGCAAGAATGTTTTCCTAGAAGTAGGAGTTTTGCTGGATAAACAACGCCATTTGAGCAAAGACCTGCCATGATTTTTCAGGTTCTGCAGAACAGACACTTACTTTGGAGCTTAAACTATATGAGTGGAGTCTGCTGGAAAAAGTGACTTATTTGAACCAAAACGTCTTCGGCAGCAGCTGGCTCCCGCAGCTCTGGTGTAGGTGTAGGTGATGCATCAGTCGAGAGAGGGGAGACGCTGCAGCCGAGCGTTACACTCCACGCAGGCTGCAAGCATTTCCGTGGAAGTTGTATGTTCGTGAATGTAACGCAGAGAATGCAGAACGGGGCCTTTCCCTGTGGCTCCCAGGAAATGCAAATAACAAATACCCGGTGCTGTTGGGCAGGGCGTCATGGTGTCCGACTGTCTTCTCTAGACAGCTGAGTGCGGCACCAGGACACCTGAAGGAATTTGGAAACATGTAAAGGCCAGGGCACAGGACAAATGGGCTGAAACCGCCAGTCACGTCCCAGAGAGCGGGGCTCCCCATGTGCGCGCGGTTTCGTTCTGGGGGCCTGGTGTTGGTTAACGGAGCGGGCTGACTCGAGCCCCTGCCCTCGTACCTGCCTTTCCCATCCCCGCGGAGGCGGCGGCTGTAACCGGCTCCACACCGCTTAGAGCAATTCAACTCGTCTTGCTTAGATGACCGATTTAAGAAACCCAAAAAAGTATTCTTTTTAATTGGCAAAAGGCTGAAAGAAATGAAGTTACGCTGGCACAAGGTGCTTTTGCCTGCGCAGCGTGTTTCATTTGCCGAACCGCTCCAAGTCATGCCAGCTTTAGCGCTTTCTGCTGTGACAGCACTGGGAGTTTCCCAGCGGTACCAGCAAACACCTGATGGAGCTAGGCCTTGGAGTACGAAAGTCGGCAAAATATGAGCAATCGCGTTTCTCACCAGACGTGCTGCTGCCCTGCGCCTTTCGCCCCGCTTAGACAATTAGATGAGACTTGCTAGTTTCGTTTTTATTTATTGTGGCGCTCACTTTCAGGTTTTTGTTCACTTGTAAAAAATGACGCTGAATTTCAAGTTCATCATCCCGGGTCCTCACGTTTGTCTCGCCTTCGCCTGCAAGCACAGCCGTTCGCGAACGCAGGGGTTCCGCCCGAAATGCCGACTGCCTGTCAGAGCCCGACCCGCCCGAGCCCCGGCCCCGCGGGCACCCGCCGCGCCGCCTCAGGCACCCGGCCAGGGCTGTGCGATGCACCGGCTCCGCGGCGCTGCGGGCCCGAGCACCCAGCCAGCGCCCCCCACCTCCCCTCTGCGCGAGCACCGACGGAAGAGCGGGAGCGGCGGCAGCTCCGCCGTTGTGCAACGGCCCCGCTTCGGCCGCCGCCGCCCGCCGCTTGCCGGAGCGGCGGCGGAAGGAGCTAACCCCGGGATCGCGAGTCTGCGGCTAAAAACGGGGAACCCCGCGAGCAGGCGCCGTGTCGGTTTTCAGGGCGGGGGCAGCCGCGGGCATTTCTTCCGACACCCGGGGCGCGGGGAAACCGTCGTTTTCCGGGGGCGGAAAGGCCGCGGCGGCGGTGGGAGGGCTTCGCTCACGCTCTGTTCCGCCGGGCTTCGGCGCTGGCGCACCGGGGGACGTGGAAGCAGCACCCGCACCCCCCCCCCGCCCCGCGGAGCGGGAGCGGGACCGGCCCGGGTACGCGCCGCCGCCGCTGCCGGCGACTCCGCCGGGCGGGCCGGCAGGTGGGCAGAGCGCCGCGCGGCACCGCCTCCCGCCCGCCGCGCGCTCCCGGCCCGCCCGGCCTGCGTGGCAGCCGGCGGGGCGCGCGCCCGAGCGGCGGCGGGCAGCGCGTGCGCGGGCGGCGGGCGCGCGCGGCGAAGTTGTCTGCGGGACGCGGCGCCGCTCGCTCGCTCGCTGCGGGGCTGAGGGGGCCGCGGCCGCCTGAACGCCCCCGCGCCCCGCGCTCCCTCCGGGACGGGCACCGGCGCTTCTCCGCCGCCTCGCCGGCCGCAGGTGAGCACGAGAGGGCCCCGCAGCCGCCGAGGGCCGCGGACGGGCCGCGCCGCGCCGCGCCGGGGGTGTGCCCGCCGCGGGCCCCTGCGCCGCGCGGCCCCTCAGGCCGTGCTGCCGCGCCTCCGCCGGCGCCCCCCCGCCCCCCGCCCGGGGAAGCCCCGGCCGGCCCGGGCCGCAGGTCGAGCGAGGGGTGGCGGGGGGCGTGCGGCCGCGATGCCGGGGCCGCCGAGGGGCGTGCGGGCAGCCGTCCCGGCGCGGGGTCCGGGCCGCCGCGCCTCGTGGCCTTCCGTCTCGGCGGAGCTGCCGCGCCTGCGGGCCCCGGGCCCACACGTGCCCGGGCAGGAGTGGGAAAGGAACGGGAATGTCACCAAAACGGTGAGGGCTGGCCGGTCGTCCTCGGCTCCTGTCGGGGAGGTGGTGTCTGGCAGCGCTAAGATGTGAGCAAAGTTAGAACTATTACAAAACCACGAATGCTTGTGCGGTTTGGTGTCACTGCAGAGTTTTTTGGAGGTTTGTTTTCCCCCGTAGAAGCGGCAGTGCTGCCGGGCACACATGCCCCGGCGGAGCCGTTCCCGTACGAGTGCCCCTGCAAGAGCCGCGGCCCCGCCGGGGAGCCCGCTGGGCGCTCGGCGGTCCTCTCCTCGCTGTGAGAGCCCGGGAGCTGCCGGGGCTGGCGGAGAGAACCCCGGGAGGCCCCGGGCTGAGCCCCTCCCCAGGCGCTTCTCCCTGACGGTCTCCGGAGACGGCAGCTCCGGCCTTCCCCTCGTCCCCTCCCGGGAGAGGAGCGTACCTGTTCTCGGGGTGCTCTCTCTTGTGCTATCTCAAAAGATAGGAACTCCGAGATAAACCCAGCGCTTTAGGGATTACCACGTTGCTTTTGAGAGAGCACATGTTAGGGCTGAACTATGAAATACCATTCCCCCCCCCCCAACATGTTACTCCCGCCGAAGTGTGATTTATGCTTGTTCAGAATAATGGTGGGTTTCTAAGCTCCATCTGTTTGTCTGTTCGCACACACGGAGTATCTCTGCCAATGGTGATTGCCTATGGCATTCCTGCAGTATAAGTAGTTTGATAGAGAATATTGTAGCAATTAGAAGTCCAGTGATGCAAGTTCCTGACACATTATGACTCTCTTGCTGTCATTTCTGTGTCTTCTTTAAAAGTTCATTTTTGTGAATCACTGTAAGCAACTGTTTAACTTCTGCAGCATTTCTACAGTTTTTACATTTTGAGACATCTCTTGACATCAAGTCAAACTCTTTCCACAGTTATTTTTCTCCTGCCGACATTCTTTGTGACAGTCATATTCTTTTAAGCAACAACAGAAAAAAATAAAAAGAAAAAAAAAGGGATCTTCTTTCAGGTAAGAGTTGCTGCCCCTGTTTCTTATGGCTCTGTGCCTTAGAGACTGAAAAAAAAGTGGGCTGGTAGGAACTTTTCTTATGGTGGAAAAAGAGCATCTTCTGTGGGAAGTGAGATTTCTAGACGGAGTGCGAGTGAGTGCTGTCAGCCCAGAGGAACTGTCAGAACAGAATCAACCTTTTGGTTTCTTAACACCTGTGACGTGTAAAACACTTCTGCTTGTTTTGTTTTCCCTCCTTCCTCTGGAATTCTGTTTCTTAACAAATACATGTTTTAGGAGGGAGGGCAGACATGTAGTTTGAATATGAGTTTTAACATACATTTTCAAATTCTTCAGTACTCATTTTGTTGGGAGAAAGGCAGGGGAAGATGAATAACTTGGACTTCAAGCCAACACTGGGAAACAGATTTTTTTTGCAGCACTTGCCTTCTATGATCCTACCAGAAAAGTTTTATGTCAATATATAATACTTAAATGTACATGGAAAGTACTGAACCTACGCTGGCTTTTCTCATTTCTCATAGTAATCGAGGCTGTACTGGAGAAAATAGCAGGAGATTCTGAGATTTATCTTACGGTATGCTTTTTGGCTTTCTTCAGACCTACCTGTTGGTCTGAAGGCCTCTTTCTATGGCTTTGAAGTGTTTTTTGCTACTGAATGGTCTATTAATGATTGTTCACTCAGAGTAAAATGAGTATTTTTTTGTATGGGGATGGGAGCCAGAAATAACCTGTGTGGATTTTTCTCCTGCTCTACCTCTGCTTCCTTATCTGTAAAATGGGGGTAGTTGCCAACAGGTCCACCTCCTGCGCACCTTCTGAACACACTTTCTAGATGTGTAGAAGACAAATTAGTGGATGTACTTCAACATCTTTTCCTACTTTATGTAGTGCCAAATATATTTAACCTCAAGGCTATGAAAAATGTATACACAACAAAACAACATGGCAGTACAGACTAGACTGTGAACTGCAGCAGCCAACAAGTGGGGCAGGCGGTAGAAATTCATTCTGAATTTAAAGCAGGAAAATTGACTGTATGTTGCTGGAGGAGCAGAGGGAGTACTGGAGGAAGATTTCAAAAACAAAGTGGTGAAAGTGGGCATCAGTATGACCTCTGGGTTGACTTTTGCTCTGTCCTGAGTGAAAGCCTAGTTGGGATACAGTCCTTGCAGAAAACGAGCTTAATAGCCCAAGTTGTGTTTCAGTTTTTGTCATTCTAATTTGCTTTTCTTAGTTGTCCTTGTTATAGAATAGGTTGTTCATGGTGATAAGATGAGCAAATGAGAAAAATAAATTAATGGAACCTCATTTTGAAGTTGGGCTCATCTTTTACTATTGAGTGAACATGTTTTTAATTGCAACTTCCTCAGTATTACTACATTTCAACACTCATGTTGATGGACAGTGGCCATGATGCTCTATATGGTTTGAGCACAGAATTATGATTAAGGAAGTCATGAATAGCCGTTCTACCTGTGACACACACTCCTGCGTTTGTCTTGTAAACTCACTTAACCAGTCAGTTTTACCTTTTATGGGAATAATGGTGACTAATTCAGCATACACCTATCCAGGTGCTTGACCACGTTGTTCGTAGGAAGTTAGGTGATAGATGTCTTTGCATCCAGTATAAATGCAAGATGTAAGAAAAACATTCTTGCAATATTGAAAACAAACACTAAATATTCATGCAGTTGAATATAGTTCACGATTGCCTTGATACCACTCATCACTGAAGACCCTGAAAATGTGGCTTTTCGCAAGAGAACAGTGACCCACTCTGCTACTGGTCATGGGACAGGCATGGCGTCAGAGGAAGCTCACAGGCGTCCCTGCCACGCTCTGTGAACCAGACAAAATGGCCTTTCCCAGGATAAAATCCTGTGGATGTTAAAGGTTGTCTAAAATGGACAGAATTAACACTTTGTCCTGTTAAAAGGCAGAGGCCTTGAAAATAGTTTCTTCTGTTACTAAGTCCTGTTAACGCTGTGTTTATTATACTTACCCTTCCCTTTGTAAAGCTTTTAGTACAAGCACATGCAAGTAGTCAGTGAGTTCCTCGTGCTTTTTCATCGGTAGATCTCTAAGTGCCCTAAAGATAAGTACGGTTTATCTGAAAGCTGAGGATAACAGAATCAGGAAGATTTGGCGTGTGTCGGCGTCACGCAGGGTCCCTAGATGGCTAGGCTAATGTCAGACAGCTTGGTGCTACCAAACTGGATGGCTTCCCTTGGGTTCTCTGTTCCCCTGTGCCAGGGCTGGCATTCTGAATATCGGTGAGTTGCCTCAGCTCAGTAAATTGGTGTAAAACTAAGGAACCAAAACAGAAGGAGGGGAAAAACTAGAAAAGTTGGATTAAATAAGAGAGTTGAGCCACTTCACTCTTTGTGGCTGCTGAAAGGGCAATTTCCCTAGCTGTGTCCTTGCCTTTTCCCAGAGGAGAGCTGACCCACTGAGGGATCAAAGGACTGCTGCAGCGGAGGGACAAGGGTGTGCACCGGTGAAAGCGGGCTGGACCCTTCTGGCCTGGCGCTTTCAGGGTGGTCTGTTGGCTGCAGAGCACATTGGATGTGATGTAATAGGCCTCTTCCACTTCTGAACTCCATGTTTTGCTGTAGAGCTGTGTCTCTAAAGTTAAAAGGGGAAAAAATAATAGTATCTAGGATATGGAAGAAGAATGTGTTCAAATTGAGAGGTAATGTTGGCCCAGACAATACTTTTCTTTTTGAAGAAAAAAACAGAAGCCAAAAAATTTGCATGCAAAATCTGGATTTAAAACTGACTTCAAAATCATAGTGTTTTTTTCCATCAGGTTGAAACTGCTGCAGTGTGTCTAAATTACATAGAAAATTAAGCTCTATAAAATACTTGTTTAAAAATTTACAGGTTTGGGGGTGTCTGTGGAGGTGCAGGTGTTTGATTCTAAAGCCAGATTGGAAGCTGCTGTCTTTAGTTGGCTGCAATGTAGAACAGGGGGAACCCAGGTTCTGTGTAAGTGTGTGATGAAGTGGGCCGTTCTAGAGCTTGTAAGCTAAATTCTGTTTAGAAACAGAAAACCACAGGGAGTTATTTTTAATAGTGGTTTGAATGCAGAAGTCTGTAAAGCTGTCAAATCTTTATGGGTAGATAGGTCTTTTTCTATCTTGGCTTATTTTTTATATGCATATTGGATTGGATCAAGATTACTTCAAGTTCTAACCTGCGCTAAGTATTTAAACATCTGGACTTGCTGTAAGTGCCATTGCTGTACATGTGTAAGAAGTCTCTTGGATTGTTTTTTAACATTCTAAAATATCTCAGAAAAAAAATTATTCAATTAAAACAGTATATTTAGCTTCCAGTGTTTAGTTGTATGATATGGCTTATCACACGGCACGATGCAGTAAATTGCAAATAATTTTACGGTGTTAGTACGATAAAAGAAATGAAATTTCTAAAGTGTTTACTTCAGCTTGGTGCTACTTTAAGTGTCTGCTATCATAGATTCCAGGCAGTGAACAGCTGTCTGTCGCAGATGGGAGAGGGAAAAAACCTTCCCCTTAGCGTCTTCTAAAAAGGTTTCCATATAAACCCAGTAGTAATGTAATACAACCTTTTAGTCAAATTTGAGTTTCCTGTTACACGTTTAAGTGAACCGACAGCAGACTCTATCTATTTGAAACCAAATGGTGTAAGTGAATGAGACTCTAGGAATTTTGTACTCCAAAGCGTTCTTGAAACCTCACAAATGCTTGTTTAGCAGTCAGAATGCATTATTTATTACATCTCAAAAAAAAAAGAAAAAAAAAGACTTGCAGGTAGTTTATGAATTACTACTTTAGAGTCTGCTGTGTTTCAGCAAGACAAGGTGGTATTATCTGTCCTGTTCTTGTGCTGTGTTCTACACAACAAAATCAGGTAGATTAGAAACTGTAAAGGAAGCATGTAGCAAATCCATATTTTTAATAGAGTCCAAGTGCAATGAAGTCTGAAAAAGAGCAGGTGTGACAGGCGTAATGGTTTTTGTTAGAGTTGAATGTTTTCTGCCAAGATCTCAAGATGGCAGAAATGGAGTTTGTGCACAGAACTACATGAATTTAGTTTTAGACTGTAAATTGGATATGCTGTTTTATTGTTCTATGAGATAGTACACCATGGCAATTATAAAACTTATTAAAATAGTTATGACATGTCTGATCACAAAATGCAGAGGATGGTAAGATTGTTCTTTTTAAATTAAGAAGTTGCTGCTGCTGGCATAAAGCTTTTTCCCTTATGGTTGTTTCCTCACTTTTTTTTTTTTTTCCTGTGCTATTAACAGGTATATTACAATCCCTAGGCACTTCTTGAAGTTTTTGTGTTTAATTGCTTTGAGTAACTTAGGTCTCCAGTTCTGGACTCCAACCTTTGTATGTGCTTCACATGATGAATCGAAGTAGGTGCCAAGCTATCCTCTGGCTTTGGACGGGTCGTGGGCACCAACCCTGACGGATCAATGCATTTGCTTTTTAGGAAGGCAGTTTATTTTGTTGTTTTATCAAAGTATTGCCTGGTCTTGGTCATAATTTCAAGCAGTTCTCGTTCTGAAGCTATTCCAATTTCTCTGTCAGGAGCCAGCAGGTACAGTGGTCCGTGCACGTTTCAGTTCAACGTGTCTTCAAAATGTGGCTGCACCTACAGACTGATTTATCTCAATATAATATGTAATATACTTTTTAATTCAGTGGATGGATTGTTTGTGTAACATCAGTTGGGAATTGTGTTGAAGTGTTGTTTTTCCAATCAGGAGATGCTGCTGAGGGTGTTCCAGAAACCCCTTTTGGAAATGAGCCTTCTGGTTAGGGGGAAGAGATGGCTCCCGATCTTGTGTTGCTGGTGGCAGAATGATGTGTGGGAGTGCTCCCTGGCACATTTCAGGCAATGCTCGTTCAGTGAGCTTAAACCTCTCATAAACCAACTGAACTGAGGAATCAAGGGTAATAAACCCGAGTGTGGCCATGCTAGAGAAAAGGGCAGAGATTCCCCTTTGAGGAGGGGGGTGATGATGTCTTGCACTGCCACAGCTATTTACAAAATGAATGGCTGTCAACAGCCTGGCTGGTGCGTCCCCAGATATGCATTTCAGCATTGCCAGGAGACAGCTGAGGGACCTTCCTGAGGAGGTCTCAGTGTCTCGTTTCAACGCAGCATCCCACCTTTCAGGCCTGAAACATCCTTTGGTATGTGATCTGTGTGGGATTCCCCGGGACTGATTATGCTGTCCATTTGGGGGATGCTTTCCCCATCCTCCTCCATCACAATGTCCAAGTGAATCATAATCGCCTCACCTAGTGTGCTAGTATTTCAGGGGTCAAAAACCGAACTGATAAGGGCTGTGACCCTGTGCCCAGCCCAGCCTGCTGACGGAGCAGGTGTTGCTCCACACCCTGGGGAAGATTTGCAAGTCTTTCATTTTGCAGAGCTCAGTGACAGATACTGTTCTCCAGTTACTTTTGTTGTTCGGTCTTTGAGAAGCCCACTTGCTACAAGGCGGGAAATATCCACCAGCTTGTTGAAAACTCATGGAGTGCATGAAGCGGAGCTTTAAGTCCATGCTGACAGGAAAAACGGTTGCTGGATAGTTGGGATTGCTCCCTGAGAGCCGGTGTGCTGGGAGGTAGCACAGCCCCAGCCGTTTCATCCATACTCATTGGTCGGTGGTGCTCGCTTCCGAGGTAGCTGTGGTCTCCTGGCTCAAGTGGCACAGGATAACAGAAGTTGCAGTTTTTCTTCTTTCCTTCAGCCAACTGTCCTCTTTTACTTGGGAGACTAACTTTTTTCTTAACCTAGTGATTTTTAAACTGTGGAGTTGGAGATCAAAATCGCTGCGGATGGTGCAATAATTGGGGAATGTTGACCTACAGGATGGATTGCAACTTCACAGTACACTCAGTATGATTCCTTTCAGGAATTTCAGGTTAAGTCTCTGTCCTCTTCTTAACCTTGTGAACACTTGTCTCTGCTGTCCTGAAAAGGAGTGGGTTTTTTCCTTGTTGGAACATTTTGTTTCTTGCATAGGAACACTCTGAATGTCAAGCCTGTCTTGGAGAGTTTGTGGTGGGTTCTGGTTCTCGGGGCACAGGTATGTCACTACAGTGAGGAGATGGGGAGAAAAGCTGTAGATATTTTAAGGTTCCTTTCTGCCAAGAGTAGGGACTTGGGGTAGAATAGATACCAACAAACGTGGACACAGAATTTCTCTCCTTTTACATTCACGGAAGTTCTGCTTTCATTCTTCCATGCTGTCAGTATTTCGTTAGCTCTTCTGTCAGAATTGTGCAAAACCTGAGTCTGAAAAATGTTAAACTGGAACACAAAAAACCCAAACAACCTTGAAAAGGTTTTTAAAAATATATGAACGTATTCCAAAGAAGCAAATAAGTCACAACTGTGTGTGTCTGTATGCTACCCTTTAATCAGTTGGGAAATCTAAGTGGTGACTTTCAGCTGTCACTATATTAAGAACCAGTGCTGCCTTTTGTGGCAGTCTGTATATACTGAACTCAGTACTATGTAGTAAATATTCTTGCTGTGTTTTCATAATCATTCTACTTAGAGTAAGTGCTTCTTGGGTGGGTATTACAAATCTGTTAATCTTTATGGTATTTATAGGGTAATTTTTAACTCTCTTGAGCTCCTTACTTCCTTGCGGGTCAATTACTCAATTTATAACATTATGTCAGTTGCAAGAACTTTACCATCCAAGGGTAAACAGTGTTGGGTACAGTTCTTTACCTGTGTTTGCTCTTAGTTCTTTGTATATTAAGGTATGCAATAACTTACTCTGTGACTTATTTATTGGGATTTCTTTTAGTGTCCCTGGTTTGTACTTTAAAGTGACTATGATGACTTATTTTAGGTTTTGTGCTTCATCACTAATGCAGGGAGATGGACAACTTGCAGCAGTTCTCTCTGAAGAAAAGACTGTTAATCAAGTTGCGGCTGCTTAAGTCAAAATTACTGCAAATAGTGTTTAAATATTTTTGATTGTCTATTGATGAAACTGATTACTGTAAGTCAAACATTTTGCTGTGTCGTGAGCACACAGCTCTCTAGGGGAGGGTTTGGCTCTGTAGTAGGGAGGGATGGCTGACTTGATTTTATATTCTCACTGTAGTTGTCCATGTTAAAGTGAAAATCTGCTCTAGCTCTATGGGGTTTCAGTTGGCCTACGGAAAGAGAGAATAAAGTAATCTCCCAGCACTGGAGACTTCTTCTTGAAATTGCCTTTCCCCTTGCTCCTTTTGCTACCGTCAGCATTACCACAGCAGCGCGACCTGATGGTGGTGATGCATGTGTAGCAAAGGGGCATGCCCTCCTTCCGTAGCGTTTTACCCATTGAGAATAAGGTTGGAGCTGGAGGGGGGGGAGAGAGGTATGTGTAGTCAAAAATTGCTGGTGACTTGGAAACCCTGGGTTTTGGGAATGTCCCCGATTGCTCATGCTACCGCTAGCTCTTGGAAACAGTAGAATGGTAGGAAACTTCCTGGAAGGTCTGAGGTAGATAAGGCCAGAGATACTAAATAGTCTAGTGCTGGTCTTCCTTTTGTTACCTGTGAACACTGAGGTGTAATCTACTGGCTTTTTTTCTTTTATGCTTCTCTGTTGTATATTTTCAAGATGAAGCTTCTGCTACAAAAGCAGGTTTCAGCATCTGTGATGGCTTTTTGAGGATCTAGTAAGTCCCCGAAGGAGCTCGTGTTCTAGTTGCACTTTTCTTTCTTCCCGGGGTAAACCATGATTCATTTTCATGGACAAACAGACCTTGTAGCATTTTTGGTATAACGTACTGTAGACTGTTGCTCTCGGTGAAGTGCGTATTGTTTTCAAAGATTCAGCCACGTTTTTTTCTTTGAGTTGGTTGTTTGTAAGCACATCACACTATGGTGCTCTGGTTTGTGGGGTTTTTTTTCCATAAAACCCCTCAATTTTTTGTTTACTTATGGATTAGAAAAATGTCAAAGGGGTAATGAAGGAAACAAGAACTTTATTTTCAGAATAGGAAGGTCAAATGTTTACTGCCTCAGCATTGTTCATTCTGTCAGTAACAAGGCACAATCTCCTGCACAGCGTGGCCGTGGCACGGGTCTCTGAGGTCCCCTCCTGCCCCTTGTCAGCTTTATTTCGGAGCTTATGGGACTGGCAGGAGAAGCTGGCAGTGTTTTTCCTCTGGTTGCTGTGTGAGAAGTTGGTCAGCTAGAAAAGCTTAAGTGAAAGGGAAGCCTGGGTTGGCAGGAGATGAGTGTTGTGTGTGTTTTTAAACAACCTGTTTGCATGTGGTGCTCCAAAAGAAGTAAAGTTTGAAATGAATCATTCATTACAAGTCTCATCAGATTTTGCTGAAGCTGCATGGTATGTTTCCTATCGTTCGTCTGAAATTGGGGACAGCTGAGTGCCAGCTTGCTCATTTTTTCGGTGAGTTCTATCAAACTAACGAGTTTGATAAAAGCAGCTAAATGAGATGGGGAATATAGATTCCCTTTGGAGACTGGCTCTAATTTGTTACACAGGACCATATTTAAATTTATATCTACTTTTAAGTCATCAGGCAGCAGTAGTAATCAGCGTAGCTTTTGTTCATGCATCCAATATGAGGCAGTAATTCCCCTCCGGACTCAGGTGCTGTTGTCCGTAGTTTTTCCTTCATGCCGTTACCGTAGCATGAAATACTGGTGCTTGCAAGAATGTGGCTGTACATTTTGCTGAGAGCATGTGGCAGTTATGTTCTTCCATAGACTATCATTTTACTAGTAGGCTTTTGGCTTGGTTTCGACTGTAAGCTCTTCAGGGAGTGAGTCATCATGCAGTGGAGCTGGGGGCATTAGCTGCTGTGCTGAAGCAACTCTCCTTGTCACCTCCCATGTTTTAAAGGTTGGGTTTGAGCTCTAAAACAGGATGGCATAGTTCTCCCTCTGCCTCCCTACACCGAGCGTTCATGTTTCTGGGGCTTTGGATTCACCTCTCTCTTGCCTTGGTTTGATCTGAAATAGTCCATGTCTGTAAACTGGTAAATGTTGCAAATTAATCAATAAATATTTTCTATTTAAATAAATACCTTCTTTTTCTTCCACGTGTTCACCTTTTCCACACATCTGCTCTTTTAAAACAAGCTGTTCTGCAGTTCTTGGTTGTAGTATGGGAACTCTGTCCACTCACAGGAATGTGTGCTACCGAAACGGCTTTGTTGTTTTTATAGAAACCTTGCCCACACACTCCTTCTGCTTTCCAAATATCTATAAATTCCTGCAGAATCCTGCTGACATCGCTGCGGTGATCCACGTTTATTTTGTGATACTGTCTAGGGGTTAAAGCAAAGTAGAGTATGGAGTCAGAACAGGTGTGTTTTGTCCCCGTCTTTGATACCAGTCAAGTCTGGACACTTAATACAGCAATTCATGTTATTTCCAAATAAATTGCTACATCACTATTCATTAATATTTTTCTGCTAGCTCTTTAAGCTGGTTTGTTTTACATTAGGTCAATTTGATCCTTTGCTGTCACTGCTCTTTAATTTTTATTTTTCTGCTTTTGCACTTGCTCTGCCGTGTTGCTTGCTCCTTCACTGGCCGGGGATAGCTGCGCGTGGATTTTGCTGGATTTGAAAATGATGAGTAGGAGTGTGTTATTCACAGGTATTAATAAGGAATCAACAAAATTTGCATTGATATTACTAAACCATATTGTAGCTTATTCTGAAATACTGTAAATATTTGTGTTTCTGTTCTGAAACAAACCTTTGTGCAAGTACTGATGGTAAACAGTCGTCTTTGAATGCTGATGAACTGGTCCATGGTAGATATTTTCAGCTGTGTTCTGCATAATTACTCTTAAAAACTGGTAATTTGAGATGGCTGGAAAATTACATTTTACTTAGTTCATGGATTGCTGAAAGCTAAACTGCATTCTGTGCCTCAGCTGGACTTTTTTGTTTCTTTCTTTTAATTGCATTAGAACTTTAACCCTAAGTACTTCTCATCATGGCTGTGGCTGATAGGTAGGTATCTGGTGGTAGATAGAACAGATGCTGCATTTTGAAAACATAATGTATAGGCCTTTGAAAATGTCTGTTAATTCTTTGGTTTCATGCTCTCTGACAAAAGTGCTTTTTTTATTACTATCTGAAGGACTGTGTAATATCTGCAAAACAACTATGAGGTGGACCTCAGTTTTAGGGGGAAGGAAAGACCAGGGCAGGGCAAGTCAACTCCAGTCTGCCCATTTTTTGCACCTGTACGGTGAGAAACCCCTCAGTCTCCGATCAATATATCGCTGTAGAGCTGGGAATGTCTGAAAGGCATCTTGTGGTATATAGCAGAGACTTCCCAGATAAGAAACTGGAAGAGAAACTGTGGAGCTGTTGTCTTGGTAAGTAAAGCATAATTTTTCTAGCTCCCTCAAATAGGTGAATTTCTGTTCTAACAGCATAGTATTAATCTGAGATCAATGCGGCATCTTGGCAGTCAGGGGAAGTTGGGAAAGAAATGCAGGGTGGGCAGGATAGAAGTTTTGTTTGCGTGAGTAAGCTTATGGCTTTTAATAATCTGATACTACCGAGTTTATGCTTCAGCATTGAAGCTTGATAGAATAATAGAAAATGGTTACATGGAGGGCAGAATATAGTGTGAAATGTGATTTGTCTCTTACACAGAGCTTGCACATTTAGTTATAATTTTCTTGAAAGGTTAATTCCCAGTTTCTCTTCAGAACATTCTGTGCAGGCCTTTCTGTAGGGGAAAAAAAAAATTGGACCCAATTTAAATAGACAAGTCTTGTGAATCCTGAAAGAATTTGGGCATTTAGCCCAGGAAAAGGAGAGTTCTCTGCAAGAACTTCATTAACCCTGTCTGTCAGCAAAATCAGTAATAAAAGTAGCTATGCAGACTTTATAAAGAACAGATCTTTTTTGTTTTACTCCGTAGTCTTGATCTGCAAGGCACTGGTGAATGAATCTTGTTCTTTAAGGAAAACTGTGCCCATGTGGGAAAGGACATGGAAATGTGTTATGTACAGTGGTATGGAAGTGTGGAGAAGAACTAAAGAGCTGCATTAATTTTTGGAAAACTGGTGCTGGTAGTTCCAGATAATCACCTTTCCCTACACATTCCGGAGTATTTTATTTAGTATAGATAAGGCACTCTATAGCAATATATGATAATACAGTCTTACTTAGCATATTTTGAGGTGGCAAAAATACAAATGTGTTTCTAAAGTAGCTATTTTTATAGGTAGAAAAATGTTAAATCTTTTTACACAGGGAAGAGTTTCTGCTTCCGTTCGGCTGTTACTTGCAAGATCCAGATGCTGTGAAAGCTCTTCCTGCGATGCTGGCATCTGGCTGCAGGGAAGTTTTGCACCGGGCTTTATGAGCGGGCTTTGAAGTTGCCGTTGGATTCGAATCATATGAATCTTTAGATTGGCTGGGCTGCATAGTTCTCAGCATCATTTCCTCTTGCTTCTGATTATGAGAAATGTAAATACTTCAAGCTGTTGTTTGGATGTTTTGAAGTCGGGTGAACATATATCTATGTATATCTATATATATCTGTATCTTCCTCTGTGCCTTTTCCCTGTATTTGGGACAGATATGTTGGCTATTAAAGACTCAAATTAATGGCTCTAGAGATAAACTGCATGAACAGAGTGGTTACAGCAGGTTTCATGGATTTTGAGCCCATGTGACAGGGGCTTGCTCTTTGACTTTGGTCTGCCAAAGCTTTCCTTAAACATTTGAGAAATTACAGCAATATTTCAGAAGTATCTTTGTGAGGTTTGCTTAATATTTGTCAGGTGCTTGCAGGAGTGCTAATTAAGAGGTGTTTATCGGTGCTAAGTGGTGGTGTTTCTAATCACATATGTATATATGTATTTATAGAAAACTTCGTTAGGGTTTAAGGTCATATGTGTATTAAGCTTTCTGAGAACAGACCAGGCTGAACAGTTCCCACATGTGGGTTTGGGGGCTTTAGCAGCAGAGCTTATTTCAAATTTTTTTGTACTTTGGATGTTACTTCTGTTTTTGTCTTACTGGCTTAAGATGATCTGTTTGCTTGTGCTCTTGTTTCAGGTGGCTAGTTGCTAAAGATGTCTTGATAGGAACAAGCTGTGAAAGTCGTTTGGATTCTTAGTTGTCTGTGGTAGAAACTTATTTCAGGGATTGGCTTAAATTGGCTGTTTTCGCCATAGGTTGGGAACAATCTGTCTTCCCTACTACTTGATTTTTAGCTCTTCTTTTTTACAAGGGCTCTTCAGATGTTGATCGAGAGTGGAAACTGTTTGTATTTCTCATGTAGATTGTCAACTCACTGGTAGTACAGTAAGTTTGCTTACTTACGTGCAAATAGCTGATTGTTCCCTTGATGCGGAAGGGAGACCGTACAGCCAGCGTGTGACTGAAGTTGACATCACTGGTACAGACAGTGCGCGTTTCATAGCTGTATGTGATGTTACTTATCTCAGTTATGATTTAATGAAGTGAAAATGTCTGGCAGTTTCTGTGAACATATACATTATGAATATATTTCCAGCCTATATTTAATCTTTCCTTCATCAGAAGTGAATGAATTCTGAGAAGGATAACAGAAATGTTCTTAAATAATTTGGCTTCAGGCTTGAAAGCTTTATTGCATTACAAATTAAAAGGTGAGCATGTTGTTGCATGCTTAGTAAGCAATGCAGTAAAATTCCAGGTAGATTTAGTACGTGTTTATTTTTAACATGTGTTTCATTAGCACCAGTAGTGGCCTGAGAGGTCTATCTCTAATGTTTCAAAGGTTGTAAAAATGAATATAGTGAATACTTTTGGAAGGCTCAAAACTGCAACTAGAAGAATATAAATTAAGGTATGTTGGCTTCTTTCTTTATCTGAAACATACATAAGTGAAAACTAGTTGGGGAAAAATGCAACCTACTGTTGCTGTACTGTGTTTACAGTATTACCTCTCTTCAGAGGAACTGTTCTCACTTTAAATGCTGCTGACTGCTATCCATCCTCAATTTTGGATGTGAATATGTACTTGATACTTATCTAGATCTTACAGAAACACTGAACATAACTATTTACATGTGGTGGTGCACTAGGAAGTTGCGTGCAGTGAAATAAGAGGTGGGAATAGTCCACTTTGGCTGGTGAAAAGGAACATTTATCTTATCACATTGATTACTTAGTCACAACTGTAAATCACCAAGTACTCTTGGCACTGATCCTAGGACTGTTTAATAGGAGCCGTGTGAAACCATCCCTTGTAATGGATGGATTGAGCTACATAGCATCTAAAGTGTATTCAGAAGACTTTTACAAACAATTATGTCTTTTGATTTGGGACCAAGTTCTAGGGAGCTGATACTACAACATAGAAAAAAACCAAAACCAACCCCAACCCTTCACTCACATGAAACCTTTTTAAACCAAAATTAGAAGTAAGCTAATTACCTTCCTGGTCGGTGGCGAGAACTGATGAAAGTAATGGGCATATGAAACGTTCTATGAAAAGTATTGTATCAACTCAAGTAGCATCTTCAGGCATAGTCATACGGCTGGGGAGGGGAGAATACTGTGTCAGACCTTGCTATTTTCAAGTCATTTTGCTAGATTTGTCCCCAGACTAGAATACAGAGTATTTGAAATTATAATCTTGCTTGCTTAAAATGGGAATATGGACCTGAGCTGGATGTAGAGTGGTTTGACAGAGTGGGAAGTTTGACACAGATACTTAATTATTGGCACGAAGCATTTGTTTTATTGACATCTACACTGAGATGGCTCCGAACAGCTTTAAATAGTTGACTTAATGTCATTTTGCTTCTAGGTATGGAACAGTGAATTACAGTGTCTGTCACAGCATTTGTTTAATGAATATCAGTTGTTGACATAGTATGAAAAAGCTCTAGGGCTTTTCAGCCATTTTACTAAAACATCCTTAGTTAGTGGATTTTGGGTCTTTGGGAGGCCAGCACTGCGTTACTGGCTGTTGAAAATCTAGTCTGCACAAAGTCTTAACGAAAGGTCTGCACAAAGTCTTAACGAAAGGTCTGCACAAAGTCTTAGCATGTGCAGATGGGTCTGTGTTTTCAGGGTAATTCCAAGGCTCGTAAAATGGAAGGGGTGATTAAAACACTGTTCTTCTGCTCAGTGGTCAATTTGTTACAAACATCCTCATCCTTTTTAGGGGTTTATAAATTGCAGGTACAGTTTTCACTGAGGGCTGTGACTGGGTTTCTGCATTTGGATTGGGCAGCAGCTACCTGTAAAGTTTTGAATATATAAATACATAAATATATTTTTGTATTTTCTTATTGTGAGGTCAATTTCATAGCTTAAATATTTGTAAATTCCATTAATATGAGTTATTTAAGGTTAGATGAGGATATGCTTCTGAAAGTTTTCAAAAATACCCATTTGTTAAATGAAATTAAAATAAAGGTTGAGTTAAAAAACACAGCTGTGTCCTCAGTACTTAAAAATACTGTTAAAGAAAATTTTACTTTGAAACACAACTATTGTCTTTAACTGTGTTTGGTGACTGATGCTTTTATTACTTCTAGTACTAGATCCAGGGCCTACCCTTTAAAGCTTCCTTGATATTAAAGCTGGGAAAGTTGATTTCTGCCAGTTTTTGTTTGTCCTTTAGAGCTTATGTCAATGAGGATGAGTGAAGTCATAGTAGATAATATATTAGCACTTTGGTCATGGAGGGCATTACTAAATGTAACAAAGTTGTGTAACCGAACGATCTTAATATGTTGCTTTTAAGAGTCTGTTCACGCTTCCATATATTTCACGCTTTCTCGGGCCTTGCAGGTGCACATAACTCCTGCTGTGTTACATTTGCCTGTGTGTATCTATAGATGCAGCTTCATCTTAATGCTAAGCCTAAAATTTTGAAACTGTCTACTGATGATGTATCTGCACTCTGTTTAACAGTTCTTGCCTGAATTCCCTCGTTGCAGTCTGGAGCTGTTGGTAAGACAAACGGTACAGTCCTTCCTCTGCAGGGCTGCTGGTGTTTGTAGGCAGCCTCGCCACCGCAGCGCTCCAGCCAGCTGTACCTTCTGTAGGCAGCTTTCTGAACAATATTTTACTGAACTGTATTATTTAAGTCTGCTCTTGCAGCATTCTCTTCTGTCTCATGCATTTCAGTGGCATTCCTCATGTTGTTTCCTTTAACATACATATTCATATTTTTTTTCAGTGTTGGCAGGTGTGTATTTCACATTAACATGAGGGGTTTTTTGGATGTTAGACTGCTATTTGCTTATGGTAATTTCCAGTCATCATAAGATGACTGTTGAGAGAGATGAGCAGAGAGGAAAAAATTGTCAAGCATTTACAGTAAATACTCTCTGCTTTTGGAAACGCTGTCAGAAGTTTAATTGTTAGGTTCAAGTAAGTTTGTCATGTGCCAGACAGAATCAGTCTGCTGTAATGAACGGGTTACGCACTTCACCAGCAAAAAGGGAGAGTGAGAAACCAAGGGATGCTCGGGATTTCCTGTCACCTTGCACTGCAGAAGGAATGGGGTAGGCTTTTTAACCTAGCCTGTAATTAGGTTTTGCATGGAAGCATATATTACTGTGCTTGCTTTGCCAAAGCTCTTCAGTATGATGGATGAGATTTAAAGGTTGATCTGACTAAATTGCAATGAGAATACTAACGACAAAGATATTTCTGTTGTGAACTATTCTTACCAAGCATCGTAGCTGTGACAGAAATGGTGTAAGATAATGGACAATAAAAGTCACTCGAAAATAATACTCTCCTAGGATTGGACTGCCTTCCCCGCAGCACGTACTCTGAACCACAGCGATAATGTAATCATAAGCCAAGATCATTTAAATATATAGGTAATCTCATATAGTATCCTGACAGATTTATTTTATGAGCAAGCAAGAGGAAGAATATTATTGGGCAGTAGAGAGGAAGAAGGTGTTGCCGATGTGGTTGTGTTTATTTTGTAAAATAGTTTGCATTGCTCCAGTCTTTGGGGAGTCTGCAGCGAACAGCATGCTGGTGGCTCAGGGGAGGTGGGAGAGCCTGGGCTCCCGCTGGCAGCGCAGCCGCTGCGGATATCGACAGCTGACCAGGAGCCTCCTTCATGTGCACTGGTGGATTTTATTCACCGTTAATCTCAATTCTTTGGATATGTTAAAAGATGGAAATTTGTGAAGTGTTTTAAGTAACTTGACTCTGTTTAAACTACTTGTGGATTTCTGGAACTATAGAAGACTTGCCTTTTTGTTTTGTTTTACACAAGGTACCCAAACAGAGCTGCTTGCCTCCCCTCCAAGTCCCCGTGTAGCGAGAGGGTATGAGGGGTGTAGTAAGTGAGTGGAGATATATATATATTTGAGGGCATTGGAGCAGGTCAGAGGTACAAAAAGCCCCGTGACCTTTCCAGGAAGGGCACAGCTGCTCCCACTTCACAGCCAGGAACACTGAGGCTCCTCGAGATGAGGTTGTGTTGCTTTTACAGTAGGAAGTGGTGCAGAAGTGGAAAACCTTGTTGTTAATTCTGCAGAATACTTTTTGTGGCAGTACTAGGGAAAGCTGGAATTGCTGTGGCTCATTCTGTATTTACAAAGCTGTTCACTGTGAAGTCTTCAATATGTATTACAGAAAGAGCTGCTCTGGGCAGTGCCACCCCTTGCTGTGTCCCTGACCGTTGGGGAGGTTTAGCAGCGGCTGGAGTGTTTGGGTTTGCTGGTCCCTCCAGTGTTGTGGGCAGCGGCAGAGCTGGACGCTGGGCACGTGGAAGCAGCTGGTGTGTCTTGCAGGAAGGTGAAGAGTGTTGGTACAGAAAACGGTTGTAACACTCAAACTGCTGCTTTGCTGTCTGCTTTAGAGGTGCACAGTCCTATCACATTGTTTATACATCTGGGGGCAAATAATTTGGCCTGTAGTTGAGTTTGAGGCATCCAGAGACACATGGTGATACCCGATTAGACTGGTCCCAGCTGTTGCACCAAGCCGGTTTAGAGAGGAGCTGCACCCGGGGCGGTAGGGTGTGTGAGACTGAACGCCAACATGCTGATGAGGTTCTGCTCCTTAATGAGTGTCTCGTAACTAATGATCTTGGCCTTTGCTACCAAATGCCCTGGGCTGTTCTGCTCTGAGAATCCCACCTGTCAGGTACCTGCAAGGTACCACGGGATTCGATGGGGTTTTGTTTTGCTTTCTACTGATTCAGGCATCAGAGGGACAGGGTGGGGCATAAGGACAGTTAGGTACCCAAAGAGGAATTGCAGCTTGGGATGTGGTAGGGGAGCTGACTGCATGAGAGGGTTTTTATTTTCCCTTGCTCTGTAAAAACTCCAGGTTACCTGGGAATACTGCCACTGTATGCACTGCTGCAGTAATAACTGCCCTGCAGAAGGGTGACAGAAAGTGCAGGATGCTTAAAGACTATGATGCCCGTCATTCACGTTACTGCATGGATAGGGTCTTTTCTTTTTTAGGTTTTTTGGCATAGCTGGACATGTGTTGTGTTTCCCCTTTTTGCATTATCCCCCTGTGGAGTGGAGGGCACATGGTGACAGACAAACCTACATCAAGTTGTAGTCTGAGAGAATAAGCTGCTCATCCCACATGGGCTTTGGTCATATTCCCCACTGTGTTGAATTTATTCTGAATTCTTCGAGAGTAACTGCATTGCCTGCAAAACTGTTGAGATACAAACCTGAAGAAAATGAGGTGGAAGTTTTTGGGTATGTTCAGTGCATTGTTTTCAAAATTTCTCAGCTTACACCTTAATATCTGTTGGGAGAAGTGAAGCAGCTCTACGCTGAGTTCAGTTATATTTTCTCAAATATTTATTTATTTTAAGTTGGCCTCTGATTTAATTGGAAATCTTTCACTTCCTTCCATTGTTTTCGGAAACTGTTGCCCCCAGTGGACCAGGTACAGGCAAACAATCCTGCAGCATTCGGTTATATGGGAGCTGCTGGTTTTTGTGTGTGGCTCTGTGCTGTCGTGATGTCTATCTTGTATGAGAAAGTTAAAAGCTTTACCAAGACAGCATATGCCTCACTTTATTTATACTATGCAGCTAAGTAGCAGTATTTTAGTAATTGGAAATATCAGTGGATTCTGTATTCATGAGAGTTCCCTCTGATTTTAGTATGATAAAAGTACTTTTGTGGTTGGTGCAGAGGGAGGTGAGCCTGTGTCTGTTACTGTAAAACAAAGATGGCACATATACAAGGTAATTGATTTTTGCTAGTATTGAATGGTCATAAACTCTGGTATTTGAAAGTAACTTGAACTGCTGACACTTTTGCTGTTGTAAAAGTATTACATTGGTTGGCAGCTGAGCCCAGTAATTTGGAATTTGTCTGGCTGATTAAAATTGATCCTAAATACTAAAACAATTGTGATATATCCTTAACACAACTTGGCTGGAATATCCTGGAAGTAGTGCTGCATCAGTAAAGCTTTGGTGGTATCTTCCTCCCTGCACTTCATTTACCGGTGGGCACAAATACGGTTATCTGCTCCGCTCACCCGTTCCTCTCTCCAGGACTGGAACCCAATTGCTGGCATTTGTTTTCTTTTGTAGTGTATAGTTCCCAAAGAAGATAATTGCTTTTCTGGAGGTGGAGGTAAATGCTTCAGTTTTGATTAAAATAGGGTGGAAATCTGTCTTCAAAGGCTGGAAAACGCTACAAGAGATTTTATGAACTGTATACAGTCCTTCCTTTTGCATATGTGGATATTTGAGCCATATGTGTTATTGGGGACTTACGTGTATGAGATACTTGAGTATTTGTAGTAATTCCAGAAAGCTGTTAAGTTGTTATGGTAATGCCTTTCACAGATGATGATCCTGTTCTTTTATCCACTTTCTGGAAAGATATGTGATGCTTCATGCAATTTAAAAATGTTTCAATTTACTGTCATGGTCAAGACCCAGTCTGAAAATGTTTGACACTGGAAGGAAATTTGCAGGAAATTTGGAAGCAGGAATAAAAAAGCCTATCACCTGAAAAGTAAAAGTGCAGACCTAGAACAATGTAAAGTAAAATCATGCCAATGTTAAGAGAGCTTATTCCAAGACCTCTTGTCTTATTTCCTACTATTGTCTTTGGCTCTTTAAACAGATAAAAAAAATCTTCAATTATTGGTCTGCAACTGCTCCCCTCCCATCCCCCCCATTTGAGAATAAGGAAATGAGACTGAATCTGGAGTGTTATTGTCACTGCTTGGTTTTGTGTTGAGTAGCTTTTTTTCTTCCCTGTTTGATTTCTTCGATGCTGTATTGTGTCAGTGATAGTGTTGCTGCTAAGAAGTGACATGTAAAGTAAATTTGTTGATCTTGGTCCAGTTGTTAGTAGAGTTACATCCTAAAATACACCAGGATAGTAGATTTATTTTCTCCCACTTCTCATTCAGGTTGAAGGCTGAATTAGATGGGGAGACACAACTTTGGTTTAGACATGGTAACCACTGGTTCTAGGTCTTGCTGGATTAAGTGTTGCATTTAAGATTGCTACTTAAAAAGATGATTAAAGGAAAAGTCATTACCTTTTAATATTGCCGTCAGTTAATGAGGCTTTACATGCTTTAACTAAGCTGAAATGTTACGTAGTTCAGCCTTTTTACTGCAGTGTGGTTAACATTCACATGGTGCTGTATGTAGGAACAGCTTCTCTTAGCATGACCTACTTCCATCCTAACCCGTATAGCCTGGGTGAGGTGGGAGATTGTGACTCATTCAAGTAACTTTGAGAAGATCATTCCTTTGCAAAGGAATGAAGATACGGCTTTTGGTATCCTACATCTCATTCAAATGCTTAAGTTAATTATAAGGAAGGGTTTCATGGTAACTGTTGGATTCCATGAGATAACAATGCACAAGTTGTGTGGCCTGAATGGAGTGATGGAGTAAGGGGTGGCTAAACAGATTTAAACATTTCTTATGTGTTTATGGTTTTCTTCAGGAGTTATTTTAGACTGCTATCTAACATGTTGCAGCTAAAGTCCGTACTAATTTCAGGACTAGTAAAATGTAGGTCACTTCCTCAGGAGAGTGCAAGTATCTGGAATGGGGGTGAAAGTCACTGGTTTTAAGCAGTTGTATTGGACATTGTCATGTTCTTTGCTCAACATGTTCATGTTTAAAAATATAATTGCAATAATGGTTCTGTAGTTAGGCTTTTTAAAAGAGAATCTGAAAAACCCCATAGAATTTTGTAGAATTACAGTTCTGTGCAATCTGCATACCTTTTTTGACATAATAAAGTGGCTTTGTGGTGTTGGCTGCTATTTGAAGAGCCTCTGTGAAGCCCCTTCCCGGGGATCCCCCTTCCAGTCTACCTATAACATGTGCTTGCCCATAGCCCAAGAATAGCCGAGCTGACAGCTTGGAGCAGGACACGCTGTCCCGTAGGTGTCAGCGGGCTCGGAGCTGGTGTCATGTGAGCTGTGCCGTATCTCTTTTCAAAGCTGATATTTTGTCTTACTTCTTCCTTTGCTTCCAGCTGTAGTGCTTTAAACAAATGGTGACTGAACCCAAATACTCTGCCTAACGCATTCTCGTACAGTGGCAGCTAGGCTGTTCTGAGCTGTTAATTGCCTTCCCGTTGTCTAATGCCTCATGGTCAGTAACTGTACCTTGAGTTTTCCTATGGCAGCTGGAAAGTTACGGTTCTCTTAGGAATGTCCCAGATTTGTGTACGATCAGATGACTTGGGTTCTCATATTCAGAAATAACTCTCTTTTCTCTTTTTGAGCTTTAGTCCTTTCCAAAGGCAGGACGCAGTAGATACGATGTTTGATAAATATTAGACTACAGATATTTCACATGACACTGCCTGGACTTGCCTTTTATCTCGAGATTGTAAATGTGAACTTTCTGAATTCCTCTGGAGAGAAGTGGCGAGAAGCGAGGCTGTCAGTAGCCTGAAGTCCCTAGCAGTGTTTTCACTGTCCTTGTGGACTTACAAGAGAAAGAACATGTGTCACGTTCTTCCTTCAGGTAAACAGCCGTTCTTCAAATCATGAATAATAAAATAATTAAGATTGTTTTGGCAGTGTAATGTAAGGTAGAAATTTCATAGGACAGTTTAATGTTGATATTGAGACGTATTTGTATTTTTTTAAGTATTCACCTGGTTACTAATACAGGTTACTACAGATGCCCGATACTGAAGGAATCTTAAAATCAAACTTCTTTGTACTAATAGTGATTGTCCTTCTCCCACTGGAGTTCCGTAGTACCAACTTTGAACAACTGTTTTTATTGACAGCAACCCATGTTGCCTCAATAAACCTGCCTGTTTACATGAAGCAGGTACTCCACCTCGCACAACTCTTTTCTAGTGAGTGTTTGTTAGAGTGAAAGTTCATTTCCTTAAGAAACAAGAAGAGCCTTTTCTCTGCTTTCTCCCCGATACTGTGTTGTGCACGTGTTACGGTAGCTGGTGTTGGGGAAGATCTGCCAGAGCTAAAGGCTTGTTTGACTGACAACTGTTAAAAGAACCAAGCACAACTTGCTACAGAAATTCTTCTGCATCATATTTTCTCCCCCACTCCCCCAAATATTTAAAATACCTTTGTATTTTAAATTAAGAGTTAGTCATTGCCCGAGTGCCAGGCATGCACTATTAATACACTAATGAGGTCAGGTTGTGCTCTTTCACTGAGTGAATACTTGCCAAAACTCTTGAAACAAGTTTCTGAAAATGCTTGTGTTGGCCTCTAAATCATCCCTTGTCACCGTTAGCAGTGACTAGAAGTGTAAGGACAGCAAAAATGCGACTCTAAATGACGTATTACTTAAAGTGTGTGGATAATGAATGACTAGCTATGAATAACATTATTAAATAAGCCCCAAAAAACTGCATACAGTCCTTTGGGGAGAAAGGACGTTAGTGTATTTATTGTGCATGTTCTGTATATGCTGTGAATGTATTTTGAGGAGTGGCTTTGCTCTTTGGGCCAGAGCCTGACCCCAGAACTGGCATGGAGCAAGGACCACTGTGATCCCCTCCAAGTGTCCTCTGAATAGCTGATAAAATTACCAGGATTTGTCCCCGAGTCAGGCTCAGACATGGCAACACTAATCGTTCAAGCATGGTTCTTGTTTCCTAGAAGGGCTAGAAGCTATGTCTATGCCTGGTCTCTTGTGCTTCTGCAGACAGAAGACATATCTGGCCGGCTTTCAGCCAAAAGCCCATAGCTGCCCCCTGTTACTGTTTACTACAGTGTTCCTGAAATCCGTGCAGAGCTCTGTCAGAGGAGGGTGCGTTAATCTGGGATCGCATTGTTGTTCCAGCACTGGGAATGTCTCAGCTGCCTGACGGACAGCTCTTTACCACTTTACGGTGGTTCTTGAAGGTGAGCAGCCTGTCATTTCAGATTACCGTGTTGTGCTGGCCTGGAAACCACAGTATCTGAGTGAGCCTTCCCTCTGCAGGGAGGGACCTTGTGAGAGGGAAAGCGTGGAAACCGCTTAGAGTGGTCTCAGCGTCACGGCTGGGGTTCGTGGGCAGGGGTGGTTCGTCCTGATGCTGAGGCAGTGCAGTTGTACACACACACGCTCGGAAGAATGTGGTGTTTCTGCACAGTGGCGCTGAGCTGTCGAGAGCAGTCATACCTGTGCTGCTGTGTGTTGAACTTGGGTGGCGTTTTCAAATGTCCAGCATCCTATTTAAATAATGGCAAGTCTGGTACATCCAGTTCGGGAAGTAAATTCCTTTGCCTCATTCAACCATTGTGGGAATTTCACTTTTCAGGTTTTTTTCCTCTCTCTCCCCCTTTTTTTTTAAACTCTAAAAAATGAAAACTGACTACCACACTTCCGATTCCTTCTAACTGGTTTGTGTTACGGTTGATTATAACCCCCTTTTTGAGCCCTCTCACCCAACTACTTGTGTCTCTTCTTCCTTCCTGTTACCCACAAGCTTTTGCTTGGTTTTATAATACTGCTCAAAACAAAACTAATCTTGTCATACTACGAAATAATTTGATTTAAGGTAGACCCAAGGTGTGATGTGTAGTTTGTTACAGGTGCTGGATTTCACAGCTCTTCACCAGCGGTGCTACCAGCATAAATGAAGGTTAAATTTTGTTTTGTGTTGTGACTCAGAACCTCACAAATGAGATCTTTGCACTTAAAAAAGGGAGGGGTGACTGAATTGGTCTCTGTAGGGTGAAGGGTAATTTTAAAATGAAAATGAAGGATCATTGCAAACAGTGATGGTGAATTTCTTTTTGCCTCCTTACAGTAAGTTCTCTATCTGATGATAACTTTTGCTAGATTCTCTTCTCCAACTCTGCATCCTTTTAATTTCTGTAATTTTTGTAGGAAATTCTGCTGGATAGCTGTGCTTAGTAATTGCTGCAGGTAAAATTCGAACAAATTCATTCATTAAGTTTTCCCTTGTTTGTTTGTTCCTAGAATAATACTTTGATCTCATTGAATCTGATACGGTTTCTAGCCACTGCTTCCTGTGGCCTGCCAACCTGCATGAAAACTTCCAATTTAGGGGTGGGGAAGAAAGGGCGTGGGTAAACTACGCTTTTAGGTTGTCCCTGGCCAAAGAAAGCTACAACTGTCTGGTGGAACTTTTTGTCTTTTTTGTTTTACAGATGCGAACGTGCTAACCTTTCTTCATTTGTCCACTAAGTGTCTGGTACCGTTGGGGATCGTATAGGATCAGTAGTTCTAGGGGAAGTAACACTAGCCACCGTTACAGTTGACAAAATCAGTATCTTTTGTAGATAACATTCCACTGACCAAATAAACCCATTTTCTGCTATTTTGCTTATTATGAAATGATACCAGTAGTATTTGTGATACTGATATTCTTGTTTTGTAATCTCGGGAGAGCAAGGGTAGCTTTGACCTGTTGCTGCATCCTTTCAGCATGCAGGCGGCAGCGTTGTGGCCTCTCGCTGGCAGCTGAGCTGCTGTGGGGCTGGTGGTAGATAAGGGTTTTCTTTCTTTGAGAATTGCATGCGTGAGTCAATGGGAGGGAAGAAAGGGGAGGAAGCAGTTCTTGCTGTCTTGATGTACAACCACGTGTAGGCACACCCCTAGAAAGAGTTTCTTGCTTTTGGTACTGGATGGGCAGTGATGAGACTTCTCTCTCCCCTCTTTCTTTTAACCCCAGCAGAACTGTGAGGCAGAGCTTGGCATGATACCATGGAAGGGCAGCATAACCATCCACATCATCTAGGGGACCAGAACAACCCTCTTTGCAAGCTGCCGGGGCAGGAGTATCAGCATGATCCTCAGGTAAGTGCATGTATCTCTGCAATCTTTCTCCTCTGTTTTCTTCCCTTCCTTTTATGAAGGTCTATAGTTTTCTTGGCATTTAGCTCCCCCCCTTTTGTTTATAGTGCAGTTATAGCAGTTTTAGGGTATATCCAGTTTGGGATTCTGCCAGCCAGGCAGAGTTTCCTGAATCTATTTTTTGATGATAATAAGAGAAAAAGGAAATACTTTGAATTTTGCTTAAAGCAAGTATTTTTAAATCATTTTATAAAAACACATACTGTGTTGGCTTTCTCTTCTCTTTGATTCCTTGAAGAAAAGGCCAAAGAAAAGCAGTTGATTGTGTAAGTGAATAAATGTATTTTATCTCCTTTTATAGTTTAATAATAAATGCTGAAGAGGTAATTACCAAATACAAGAAAAAGTTCATCCTACATGAAACTGTAGGCTCTCTGACTTCATTTCCTGTGAGTCTCTGGAATCTCTCCTGTAATGTATTTTGTCTATGCTGTTATCAAGTTTCAGTATAGTGGCCTGTATCTCTCTCTCTTCCCTGCCTTTCTGCAGAAGTGGGCTAAAACTAGGGTTAGAGCTGTATTCAAAGTAATGTTCACACCTTCATTGTAATCATGAAACTGTATTTTGTGAGTTCTGGCTGCTTGCCTTCTTCAGGCTGTTTGTCTGCTTATCAGAGCAATTAAGTTTTACCTATACGTATTTTAAGGAGTAAACAAAGCATCATGGAAAATCTGTCAGAAAGAATTGCAACTGTGGTGTAGTGCTACCTTGGGGAGGGGGCTGTGGGTGTTAATTTATCATTCCAGATGTGCAGTCCAGTGGTGATCAAGGTTCCTTGAACAAGAAGTGGTTGTTAGGAAAGCTGTATCAAAACGCAGTATAGGATTTGCAAAACCTTAAGTTGCCTACACATAGAGCACAACGGTGAATGTATCTTACCCAGCGCTGCTGGGAGAGTAACGTTGTATGGAGCAAAGCCCCCCTCTCCTAATGTAGCAATTTGTCATATTAAGTCATTTAATAATAATTGAATCCCCTTGATTAATCTCCTAGAATTAGCCAGTTGCATTTTGAGCAATTAAGGTTAATTACTGCCTCATTTGGCAGGATAGAGCCCCTGTAATTACTTCATGAACAAGATTAGGAAGTGTTCCTGTGCAGCAGATACATTCATGGCATCTTGGAGCACATGTTAGAATTTGTAATGACATAGTTAAGTGTAATTAGTAGCTAATAATCTATGTTCTGCTGTTATGCTGATGCTGAGTGGGCTCATTTTGCTGTACGGTCATTGTTCAGTGAAACCTCCCCTCAACTCTCTGTTAATATCAAAGTTGTGTTAATGGCGGTCTCAGAGTATATTAACTGTTCTGAAAATGATCTAGTTTGGAATTAAGATTGCAGAAAGACTTTCTTTTGGTTTTGCTGATAAAATAATAATAAAAAAACCTGAATAACACAAATATACAGTCTACCAGAGAACAGAAAAAAATGCCTCTCCTCAGCAAACTCAGTTTAGAAATGAACAAAAATTGTACTAATTAGAGGGCAGGCCACCTTACGTTGATGGCATGATGTGATTGCTTATTACATATTTCTGATTTCCCATTTTGCAGGAATGTAATTATATATAAATTTCAATTTTCTGGTACCTATTACCCGGAAGAATCCAAAATTAAATCATTTCTTTCTTCTGAAGGTGTAAGTAATGCAGACTTGCCATGTAATAGCTTGTGGAAGAGAGAGAGATTTGGGAAGGAGAGATTGACCAAACTTGTCTTACAAGAAATGTCAGGCCTGGCAGGGATAAAAGCTTAAAGAGAAAAAACAGAACTTGAGCTTTTAGAGTCTCAGGTGAGGAAGGTGTTTTATATGGAATGGCCCTCTCTTCCTTCCAGCCCTTTAAGTCAAAACTACTGTGTCACCCCCAAAAAGACCAGAGCAGCAGTGTGCTCCTCTAGTAGAAACTTTTCCTGTAATTATGCTGCTTCCTAAAGCTTTTTTTTTATTCTGACAGAGGTGTTACTTCTGTTTTATAACTAGTTAGTATAGGGTTTCAGACTTTTCTTTCTATCTTTAACTACTATAGTTTAGAAATAAGAAAACACTTTTGAGTAATGCTTCATATTTAGAAGTTTTCTAATCGGAGTAAGTGAATATATAAATATAAAAAAGGCCCAATAAAAGCACAGTTTAGCTGCTGGCTCCCTTACCTGCTCAGCATTACCCTGATGAAGTTCATCAGCAAGAGATAGAACACTTTCTTGTAATGTTCCAGAGTGAAAGCATCGATTATTTAAATCTCTGGATTACTTGCTGTTTAGAGCAGAAAGCCATAAAAGTTATTCAGGTGTAAATCAGTGATATAAGAATAGGGAGCTATAATTTTTTACTTCATTTTTGTACCATGTAAGCATAATAACTCACTTTTAAACAACCCTTTTATCCATTCATACAGCTTAGCAGCACAGCTGTTCATGGTAGTTTCATTTTGGTCTGCGAACTGCAGGTAGATTTGAACTGGTCATCTAGCAGCAAAGACTTCAATTCATCGTTCTCTGAAATGCTTAGATTATGTTAATATTAATTTCTTTGTGAATATCACCTTGGTCTGCTGTTTTCAAGCTCTCTTCCCATGTCATAAGCTAGTACAAATATCTGCTGATAGGGATGCTAAAGCTTTGAAATTCAAGCCAAGTTCTTCAGCAAACTTTAAGTAACAGGTCAGGTTAAGGATAATTTATGGTGACTATGTAGTCTAGTTTTGAAGCTGCAAATTGAAAAACTTGATATATTCTTCAATAATTACTTGACTACCTGTTTGAAGGATAATCCATATTTTAAGTTTCCTCATGTCTTGTGAGCTCAGAAGTTCTGTTCTAATGTGTTCTCATAAATTCACACTGGAATTTCAACCTCAAAGTATGCAAAATTCTTTTCAGGTAGGCATTATTGAATGGAGATGGGTGTATAATTTGGGACATCATAAAGAGGTTTAAAACACTGATGTTGATAGTAAATCATTGCTTATAATGTATACGTGTTCAACTGGAGGGGCTGAAGCTTCCCCATCTACTATTGCAGATGTCTTTTAAAGGTGAAATTAGTTTACGGTAAATGTCATTGAGATGAAGTATGCACTTTAGAAGCTAGGAAACCATTCCTTTAAAATTAATGATGCATTGCAAATATCAGAAAAAAAACTTATATCCAGCGTAAAGGTAATTAAAATTCAGGTCAGAATTGTATGACTTAGTCGGGCTAAATTTTTTAATGAGATTTCAGAAAATTAATTGGGCAAGTATGTTTTTACTCTTCTAAAGAATATTTCATTTCATGGCTCTACAGGAAGGATGCTTTTTATTGGCATCTAAAGATTGCAGTGTCTGACTTTTTAACTGTTGGTTAACCAATTTTTAACAATTTTTAGGTCGATTACAAATAATCTAACCATTTCGTGACCTTGTAGCCATTTGTGCAGACTGATGACTAGTGCCTGTTTTCCACATGCCAGTCAGACAGCAGTAAAACAACTGACTTTTATTAATTAACATTAGCACTCTGGGTTCATACATTATGCAATTAGCAGTGTACATTCCCCTTTTTCAGCTCATTCAAGCTTATTGTTTTCCGAGCCTCTGGGATAAGCAGTCATACAGGCATTGCTCTGCAGCATCTTAGTCTTTTACTGATATTTTTGTCTTCAGTATTTCAGTATTCTCCTTTGCCTGCAACGTCAGGTTAGAGGCTGCAGGAAAGGCTCCTTGGACAGTGTTCTCAGGACTGGTCAGGTTTTCCCTAGCTCTTACAGAATTACGAAGAGATAAATTTATCAGCCAAACATAATTGTTCTGGAGATTGAAAGTCCTTCTACAGAACAGGTGGTGGTTTTTTTCTTGTTCTTCCTTATGCCAAAATACAAATTCTGAGCTGTACAACTACTCATTTAAAAAAATACAGAAAAAGTGTTCAGGTTATGTAGCTGTCTTTCCTGCACATGGTTATAGCAGTGTATGAAGGATTTGGGGGAAACTGTATCAAATCTCCAGCTGTAAATTTTGGCATGTTTGTACTCTTGCGTGCTCAGAGAGTTGTCCCTGGTCAGGCGCTTCTGGTGCCACTGTAAATGTGGAAGCGTAAGTAGAAACTATCACCAAGGAGCAAGTATATAGCATATAAAGGGTTGCTTTATAATCTGGTATGTAGAGACTCCTGTTAATCTTTAAGTTTCTTAGCCTTGCAGCATATCTGTTCAGGTGCATACAAAATAATATTACTGAAGTCTCTATTTCACTGGACTTTTTTAGTATTACAAAACCTTACTAATTCTGTTTTGCAGAAAATCTCGTAACACCACAAAACTTGAGGCTGAAAGTTCTGGCAAACTTCTCCCTTAAGTACTGTGACGAGGGCTGTCATTGCATACTGCTGCCAGCTCTGAAATTTTTGCTCTTGCATCAGTGATTACATCTAAAAGAGAACATGTATTCCAGAGATGTTGTCCAAAATAGCTTGTTCTTGGAATAATCTCTGCATTTCTTCTTAAAAATGAATAGCCTCTTTATTTGAATGAGGAATTAATTGACTTTAATCTTTGACGCTTTTTTAAATGGAGTAGTAGAAGAATGAGACTTCATTGTGTGGCTAAAGAGAACAGCCTTTGTCTCAAAACTAGTTCTTCCCAGACTGTCCCCTTCCTACAGCTGCCCTGGAACAGAAGTGTGCAAACAGCCCAATTCTCATAGTGTCTTTAGAGGTCCAGTGGTTGAGGAGGGGGGGTGTGTGTGTGGTTTTTTTCCTTTTTTTTTTTTTCTTTAATTTAAGCTTCATCATTGACCCTGAAACCTTTTCTGCAGAGACAGTGGCTTGGTTTTCCTGTATTCATGCAGACCTGAACCCTTCACTGAGCCTGAATCTGTCCTGAAAATGAGAACATCTATTTTTGATTAACAAGTTTGAAGATGATGGTGGTATCTAATTTTACATACAATTTCTATCTATATATGAAAACTCTGAGATTTGCAGAAATAAAGATCATGGTTTATTTGAATGAATAGGTACTGGTTCTTTGACAGCTTTATGAAAAATTGTGGTGGTTAAACGTGGAAGGACTTGAAAAAAATGGAGTTCCCCTTGTCAAAAGTCATGAAATAAGTGAAATGTATGCAACACCAGTAGGGATGGTATTCTGAGGAGGTAGGTATTTCTTAGGCATTCTAAATGTGTCCTTGTAACAGTATTTAGAAGAGTTGCCTGCTTATGTTAAAGTACAGTAAAGCATAAGAAAAGGTTAATTTTAAACAGACGTATGGGAAAACGGACTGCCATAATCAGGAGGGAGCTTTCTGGTAGGGTTTGGTCTAACCTGAGCATGCTCGCTGGTTTATACTGTAATCAAACATCTTCTAGCCTGTATGAAAGCTCCATTACTTTAATTAGGTCTGATAGGTTGTGATAGCAAATGCAAATCTAGGTCATTGCATATGCAAATGTGCAGCTGTAGTCCTGGAGGATGCCAGAACATATCAGCTGAGGTGTCCAGTCATCACCCAGCATTAACTCCAGCATGGCAAGCAGACTTTACGTGCTAACCATGTGAAAGTGGTTAGGACACACATACACACCCTGTCACTTGCCTAACATTTATTTATATTTTCAAGTTAAGAAGTTGCTAGATATTTCTTGGCACATACTTAAAATACTAATTTACACTTAAGCACTCTTGGTTTAAACACACAATTGAATGATTTATGAAGGGCAAACGGATACTGTCCTTGATTGCAGCACGGATTTCTTCCTTAAAAAGAAAGTTTTGTGGTAGTTGCTTCATAAAATCTCGTTAAAACTGCTACCTCTGTTGTGACTGTTAACTCCAAGTTAGAAAAGCTTTTGCTCAAACTTTCTTACTACTCAAGAAGAGCGTGGCTCAGGAGGCACACGTTCACAGTTAAGGAACTGCTTTGATTCCTTTCTGTTTTTTAATTAGGACAAAGTGTTTTGAATTTTATATACTGACACCGTTGTTTTGGCTGGGTGAAGCCATTTGACTAGACAGCTCAATTAATTTGCTTGCTAGCTTGTAAGTAAAAAAGTCAGGAAATGGAGATGTTCCTGGTTAGTTACCAGTCAAGTTGAGACAAATACTTGTGTTCAGGAATTCTTCCGGTGATTTCGTCACACAAAACATGCATGTAGTGTAGTGTTTCGTTAGTGCTCCCTGGAATGAGATGAGTGTTCATGTATTACTGTAATGTATATTGATGAGTATTACTGTTTATCAAATCCCTGCAAAGAGAGATCACAACCAGTTTCAACTGAGAAAGCTGCAGGGGCTGATTACTTTAAATATTTGCTTGTCTGGTTTCATCCCATGTTGCCTTGGTTTGTTGATAATTTAGTAACTTAAAGGGGAATGTATGTAAATAAAAAAGCAGTGTAACCTTAACATTCTGCTATTTATCTGATGACCCATAGGCTAACTTCTTCCTCCTCGGTGAAAGGACACTCCATTGTATAGTATATGCTGCAAAACTTAGAGAAACGCATCCTGAATTTTCATTTTAATTTTTATTTTGCTGTGTCATAGCTTGTAAGCGCAGTATAACTTCAAGCACAGAACGAATACTGAGAGTAACCTTCCTTGGCTTGCTAACAAACTTTGACTCTGGCCGGTGGTGGCCGTGTGGTAAGGTGGGTAATGGGGCTTCTTTCACAGTATAGGGGAGACTAAGGTAATCTTAAAAGGGACACACTCCCTGAACCGTTTAAAGGAAATACTTGATGAAATTAGCTTCCTATTTCTGTGTGACTCGCCTTCGTGAATAACTGCAAATTCTAATGCAGCCTTCTTATTTGTGTAGGTTATTGTTCATGAATTAATTTTTATTGTGTCGTCTTTAGCCTAGAGAAATGAAAACCGTTTCTCATAGTATGAGAATGGAGATAGATGGAAAAATTTACCTGTGGCCTTGGCGTTTCAAAAATAATTACTTGAAGTGTCGTTTCATCTGAAAATGAGTGGGTTTGCTCTTTTAAGAAACTAAACTGAGAAAGCTGATGATCGTGATGTCCTGGAGTTAAATTTCCAGTTATGTGCCTGCTTGAATTAGCAGGCATCGGATGGACATTATGGTATTGCATTTTTGTCTTTTCTGGAGTTCACAACAGTCTAAGCTTTTCAGTTCAGCAACTGTCCTCCCTTTTCATAACTGCAGAGCTTTATCCTCAGTGAGTTCCCAGCGGCTGACGCGGGGCAGTGGCGTGGAAGGGCTGGGCAAGCTCCAGCAGCAAACAGCCTTTCGCTGCCAGAGAGACGGGGGGGAAGATGACAGCAAAAGACCTGATAGTCTTTTCACTGTCTGGCTTGTGATTTGCATCTGCATCTCTGTATCATCAGCATTTCTAGAACATAATCATTTTTCTTGAGTATGCCTGCCATAGAGCAGCTTTTGTTGTGGGAATTTCTCCTGTATTTGTTGTGATAAAGATGCTGTAAAGGTGACAGTTTTCAAAATAGCTTGTCTTGGTTGATTGATGCGGTTTGTGGGTCAGAAATTACTATTTAGTGAGTATTGGTGAGTTTTCTTAAAAACATTGAATTTTACAACTTTGTTTACAAAACCTCTGCCAAATAACTGTGATTTAGTTCAGAGTTGCACAGACACCTTGGAATCTGGAAGCTTTTTCAAATGTCTGATTGATGCTTTCTATTGTTTGTTGAGTAGTAGTCGTTTTTATTTCTGTTGCAAAGAGAAGCAGTCCGAACCTATTTACTAGTCAAAATAAATATATGCTGTAAGAGTTCCTCACACTGTCTTGTACGTAGTGCTGGCAAAAGATGCTGGACTGAAAGCTTTACCTGCATTTTAAATCTTACTTCCAGCTGCACCCCTCTGGATTAGAAGTGACAGTGGTAGCAGTAGTTATCTTAAAACATCCAGCCCTCGTGCCCTGGGCACTTGTGCTGGGCTTGTCTGTTAAAGATTCACCTGTAAACGATGGCTGCGTCCCTGGGAAGCCCTTCCCCCAGCTGTAGTTGTGTACTTGTCTAATTGCTTTTTGGTCGTTTTCGAGGGGAACTCAAATGGCTCAGGATGCTGAAGCTTAAAAATACTCGACTTGGCCGTGCATGGCAACTTTAAGTAATTAATTTTCATAATTTCTTTTTTAAACATCGGTTAGCAGTCAGGTTAATTACAGAAGAGACCAGGATGGCTCTAGGGAGCAATTCCTAGTCCATGGAGTACGTAATCCTCGTTATGCCGCGTCTACCTGCCTGGCTGGGTGTTTACCTGCGACTGCTCAACAGTAGGCATCTGCATCTCCCAAGTGACACAGGCAGGCAAAGTTGATGAGAGGGTGTGTAACTAGGGAGACAGTAGTTTGGGACTAATTAGTTACTTACATGGGAGGCAAGACTTCATTTCCTTTTTAAAAAAGTCATTTAACTTAATTCAGCCTATGTTAGTAATACATTTACTAGGAATTAATGCATTTATAGTCAGAATTATCTATAGACTGATCAGCCTAGATTAAATTTTTGACCATCAGAAACAAGAGCAAGAGGGTGTGCATGTTTGGCGATCTTAACTCTATTTTGTACATTTTTAGTAGCTGTTACTAGTTTTATGCTCTGGTTTGGTTAATATTTTTATGCAAGTCTCTACCATTACGTGTGTGTGTGCTTGCGGCTGTATGTTGAGCTTTTATATTGTGACTGATGTGGTACAGTATTGTCTGAAGTGGACAAAGAGAATTGAAGGTGGGAGAAGGAAAGCCAGACCACTCTGTTGTCCATTGTACACCAAATCAACACCAAATTTCTTTGTCTTTCTTGCTGGGCAATCCCTACTGTGAGGAATTTATCCTCCTGGATATGATTAGTCATAGAAACCGCTAGTTTGCAGTCGTAAAGATGACAGACTGGGAATGCAAGTTCATGTTTTTACATCACTCTTTTTTTCTAGTTCATTGATTTAATTTCTTTTGACTTGAACAGAGGCATTTAACGTCATACCCATATCGCTGCACGTTGGCAGATTTTCAGATAGAGAAAAAGATTGGGCGAGGGCAGTTCAGCGAAGTTTACAAAGCAACTTGTCTTCTGGACAGAAAACCTGTGGCATTGAAGAAAGTTCAGGTGAGCATTTAAGTTCAAAGTCTTACTATTTAGCAAGTAGAATGGGAATGTTTACATGTCTACACAGATTGAGTCAGATACCTCTTTCAGTGTTCTTTTTGTCAGCAGTAATAATGCAATAACATGATTTATAAACTGAGAGTTTAAGGTTTGAGGGCGCTGGATGATCTGGTTTGATATTTCTACATTAAAAAACTCCAACACTCTGCTTTCTTATTTTATTCAGTTGGGGTTTAGAGGTGTTGGAGTGTTTTTACATGATTATTTCAAGGTAAGGAATAAAGAATAATGCTTCTGAAGGTCTGAAAGCAGTTTTACAAATACTGATTAAGTCAGGTTAGTTTCATGGTGCTCGGTTTATATCTGGATATAAGAGGCCAAGTGGCCCCACTGCGCTCCTGCCTGCCCCTCAGTTGTATGCTCTGTGGCTATCGTCTCCATATAGCCCGTATATCCTATATGGGCCCCTGTTTCCATTTTGTGCAGTGTATCCCTCATCATCTTGGAGTGGGTTTATGTTTCTAAATAAGAACCGTGTAGCTGTAGTGGAATTTTGTATTTATTTTTAATTTCACTTTTTACTTTATGGAAAGGGTTCAGTAAATTCTTATTACATGTGTGTGAAAGAGCAAGGCCCTAATGGCCATAGCCATACAGCTAGGAGACTGCCATCTCGACACAGCTGAATCAGGAGAACACAACAGCACGAAAGGGAAAAATGCCTGCACTTGCTGATGGAGTTTTGGAAGAATTTCTGAAAAACTTTCATGCAAGCAGTATAGATTTGTAACTTGGCTTAAAGTATTGTGCAGTGTTCAGAACAGCATTTTGCTTGAAGAAATTTGCCTTTAATCCTTCTATAGATCCTTTAAACTCTTGTTTCTGGTGACTTACTCTAATTATTACAGAATTAATATTAATGCTCGATATTATTGTTGATTATTACAGAGAAATCAGTGGAAGCTGTATCTCTGTTTAAAAGAAAAAAGTAAACATTTTATCTTTTATTTACTATGTGAAATTAATAGTAACTAAACTAACTGTTTTGAAAATCACAACAGCAGATTCACAAACTAGTATCTGTATTTTTTGTGCTGCTTAGAATATTGCCTCCAGGTTCTACAATTAACTTTACCCTATCGCTAGCCCTATAGTGGTTTCAAAATAAAGAAAACATTGATCTATCTTTGATCTGGGGATTGTGTGTACACTCATTATGGTAGAGGATATACAGATGGGGGTGGGGGAGACCAATTTCTTGTTAAAATACAAAATTCTTTTTTGTTGTTGTTTCATTTTCATCTTTTATGGTTTTGTTCTTGAAGATTTTTGAAATGATGGATGCGAAGGCTAGGCAAGATTGCATTAAAGAAATTGACCTCTTGAAGGTAAGAAATTTTACAATTATTTTTTTCCATTTTTTTGTTTTGAGAAAAATGTTTTGAGGTTGGCAACAGTCGTTTGCCTTTTACAGCAAATAGAGCTTATATAGCGCACACAATGATCTTAACAGAGCGTGTTTTCTTTTGCAAGCTAGAATGCCTACATGACGCAAGAGTTTTGTCTTAAAGCTTAGTTTTACTGAGTTTTCCACCTATAGCCTAAGGAATCTATTAAAAAACTTTCTGTCATAAAAAACCCCACAAGTACTCCTCTTTCAGAGAGACATGTAAATTCTGCCCTTTATGTGTTTTGATTTGTTTGTCACTTTAAAATGAACTAATTAATGAACTAGGTAAATGGGAAAACAGTTTTGCCATGTGCATGTCGTGTATGTATATGTATACATATCACACATGAAAAATGGTAGTTTAGATAAAGGCTCTGAAACCAGAGAGTGTTTTTTAAGTGATTAAACCAGCTAGGGATTTTTTCTGTCTCAGTAGTTTATTTCAAAATGTGGGTAGAAAATGTGTGCATTGCACTTTAAATATCTATCTGAAGTAAATGCAGCAGATTGTAGAAGGCTAAAATTTTAGTTTTGCTAGTCAAATTTAATTTTCAAAGTATTAAATAATTCATTTTGTAAATGTGATTTTAGGTATTTCTGTTTAAATTTATATTCATGCAGTTGTAGACAAAGCTTGAGTCTGCTAGACCGTAGCAAAGGCATGCAGGATAAACATGAGGATAGCAGTTTGGGTGAACATGATCCAGTTGCTTAACAGTCATGGAGAAAAATAATGCCGGCATTAACGTTCAAAAAGAGAATTTGTGACATTAAATTCTACATTACATTATAGGTAACGTAAGCAGTTTTGTCTTGAACTCTGGTTATGGAAGATGTCATAAACTTGCACAGAATTTATCCAGAGCAGAATGTGCAAATTTATTAGACTCAGAGGAGAATGGAAATAGAATACCCACGATGACAGGAGCCTCTGGAAGGGCAGCTCCCATCCACCTGTGCGGGGTGACCAGAGGCAACTTACCTTCTTGGGTAAAGCTCACTGAGAAACCAAATATCGAACCGGGGTTACTGTGGTGGCTGAGTTGCGAAAGCGAATGCGATACATTGAGCTAAATAGGGTTGATAAAATTGGATTATTCTGCACAGTATTTTATAGAAGACTAGGAAACATTCTAATAAATTCATTTAGTTGGGGGTGAAGGGCGGAGCAGGAATAATTGCTGACAGTCTACAGAAACATACTATCATGGTGTTTGTTAGGCAAAACATTACTGTGCTGGTAGTTTAATTATTATCCACTGGTGAATGTCAACAAATCTTTCTGCTGGGACAGTTGTGTAGCACCATCCAAAGAATCTGAAGTTTGGTTATGTTAAAAGGTCAGTTTGATTAATCCTGTTGTATTACAGATGCAAAGGGGATCTATTTCTTAATATTGCCTATAGTTCACTTCCTTCAAGTGACTACTAGTTTTCAAGTCAGAGCGAATAAAATCCATTTAATTTTATCCAAGATGCATGTAGCTTAGCTTCTGAGAAGATCCACAGATAATAAGTAAAAACCAATCAAAGTTGAAGTTGCCACCTTTGGAGCCGTGTTAACAATTCTCTTCTGGTCAGCCTGTGCACTAAGCCGGTGCGGGCACAGGCTGCTCCCCGCGGGCGGCCGGGCAGAGTTGCTCAGGGTTTGTCTGCAGGCAGGGGAGGGTTGGTGTGTCCGCATCGGCAGCTGGGCTGCACGGCATGCCGCGCCCTGCGGCGAATAACTGATCAGATCAGTATTTCTGCAACTTATCTTCTGTTAATTGCTTGCTCCCATGCTGCCTGTTCTCACAGCTTCATAGAAATAACCGAAGGTCCATATGTGGATGTGTTGGCACAGTCACGAAAAGTCGTATTTCAAAACCTCAGAGCTGCTGCATCAGAGTAGGACACAGGTCCCTTCTCAGGGCTGGGCAGTCGGTGTTCCTGTTTATGCAGTGTGGGGCAGAATAGTCCCTGCCTGGACGTAGGAAGAAGTTTTAAAAGTGAGACTTCAGTTCTTGCTGCAGACTATGCCTGATCTCCAGCCTGGTGTCTTACGAAATTTCATGGGGTTTCTTGTTCTGTTCTGAGCTTTTCACATTTTGGTTTCCTTTAGAATTGTGTGTGCGCAGCTTCAGGAAAGTAGGACAAGTGTATTTTTCTCAAATGAATGACTTATTCCCAATAATTCTAATTTTAGCATTTTTAGTGTCATTATATTCAAAGATAAAATACATTTCACTTCCTAAGTTTATCAATTAAGATAGTTGTTCTTGTGTCTAGACAGTGTAAAATGTGTAAGGACCTGCTTCAGCACGGTATTTCAGAGTCTCTTTAAATCCTGCTCAACTTAACTTTTTTCATCACTCTGATGGGAGGTACATGTCTGCCTTGCAATTCTCTAGTGTCTGGCCAATATGGGATATTAATACTCTTAAAACTTTCTTGCTACTTTTAAATTCTGGTGTCTAGTATGAAGTATTTGTAGACTATAACTAAAACAACTTGCTGTAAGAGCTTTTCTTTCTTTGTTGTTTTTATTTTTAATGTAGACCATTGAGGAATTTGTGAAGCAATTGCATAGATTTGCTGTGGTCCATCCCTGTCAAAATAATACTTTGTCTATTTTGATCAAAGACTTCTATGTGACCATGGAAACAAAGGGGGTTTTTATGATTTGTAAATTAATTATAATCATTAAAAATTTAACAGAAGTCAGACAAAATTGTATATTACTTTACTTAAACCTTTTAGCCAGAATTACACTGAAAGCAGCTCAATAATATGGCTGTAATCAGCATTTGGGCTGCCAGCACCCACACTCGCTCATTTAGAGGTGGCTTACCCTTCCACATGCCTCTTGCTGACAGTGCTGCTGTGCATACACATCAGGCATTACCTGCCATCATACTTTTAGGATGCATTAAAGAAATGGGAAATGTCATTAACCCAAGATAATGTGTTTGTAATGTTTTGTGCATTTAAGCATTTGTGAGACTGAATATACTTTCCTTCTGACAAAAGAAAATTCAGGTAGCCTTTTCCATGCGGCACGAATATATAATGGTTATTTTAAATAAATATATTGACTTGGGGTTTTTTTAGAAGTTTGACAAAAGAAAGAGTGGAGAACGGAAGTTTGGCTATCCAGAGTGGTCTATCTGGCTGTTCTGGGAAAAGAGAGTTCGAAGGTCAGTGAAGTGTAGAAAAAATACTTTTGCATTCACACCTCTAAAAGGTCATGGGCAGTCTGCTGTGTTTTCCGGCAGAGAAGAGAGTCCAGTAAGGCTCCTTCTAGAGCACCCGTCCCCCCGCTTGGCTTCAGCAGCGGGTGGTGTCAGCTTCTGCTGCTGAAAGGGGAGTCCTCAGAGATCTGCTCATCAAAAGAGCTGTTACAGAAGTTAGCATGGTGGCACGGGTGTTTTGTTTGTTTGCTTTTAATTTTGTACGACGTCATCGTAATAGAAGAAACATTCCTCTTTAGATGTAATGAGTTTCTTTAAATCAATACAAACCATCAGTAAAAAGTGTGTACGGTCTCACAAAAGAGATTTAAACTTTGTATCATTTAAGTAATGTTTGGGTCTGACTCAGTTGGGCTTTGTTATGCACAGTAAACTAAGTAAAGGCTGGGGTGCAGGACAGGAAAAACGTTAGCGTAGTAGCTCTCCCAGCGGTGTGCGGTCTTCGTTCCCTGTTACAGTTGTAGTATTTTGATGTTGTGTTTTATTGGCACGTGGTGCTGAGGCTTAGAAAAAGGCTTGTTTGACTGCTTCAACTCCCCGAAGCCTTCGGGACCTCAGGAGAGCGTTTCCATTAGAGCATGGTAAGGAGGAGAGAAAACATCTTAAAATCATAGGCGTAACTATCTACAAGGGCAGTGGGCAGTACCCAGGCATCAGGGCTGCCGTGATAGACGGTGCGCGTGAGGAGGGGCGGAAGGCACCCTGATGTGCCTTCGGTGTCAGGGGCTGTTTGCTCGTGATTTTGGCGCTTTTTTAGCTGGAAGCTGATCTTTGATCGATGTACCTGAGAGCAGACGTTTAAAAGAAATTTCAACAGAAAGGGTGGGCTGTGGTATTTCTTTCTTTAAGGCTTGGGCTTGTGGGAATGTTCTTCTCCTGATGCCCGCACATGGATCCCATTAACGCTAATGCGCGCTAGTGTCAAGGCATTGCGAAGGAGAATCTATCCCCTAATGTGCATGCAGAGAGGAGTGATTAGCGTGATGGATCATAACAGTGTTTCTTTTGGCTTTGTAACCCCTGGAATAGACAGGTTGAGTCACAGCTGTTTAGTAGATGAAATGCTCACTTTAGTGGTTTCTAAATTTACTGCATTTCTAAGAGCACAAGAGAAAGATAATCTAAAGCAAAATGAGCAAGAGAGAGTGAACAGAGAGATCTAGATACTACATTATCTTCTAAGCAATTACAGTTTTCCACTGTAAGGAATTCAGACGTAACATATTAAAACAGAAATTTTAATTTATTGAGCCTGTTTCTTAATTGAGTCCTGTGAGTAAAGTGTAACAATCTGAGAAGATGCAATTTTTTAAGAAACATAGAACAAAAAAAAATTAAAATATCAGTTGTGAATATAAGAAAAAGCTATATTGAAATGAAAAAAAGTAATTGGTGAAGATGCAAACATAAATAATCAGAAAAATAAACTGACGTATGCAATTTGTGCATTATTTTCCTCCATCAAGGTTTTAATTTAATTCTGCTGTTCTTCTAAGGGGCAAAGAGACTTCAAGGACTACTGTAATCAACAGTTGGGTTTTTTGTTTCTGTTTAATGGGGGGGGAGTGGAATCAGTAATTGCTTAACAATGCTTCTTTCAGGACATTGCTTTTAAATATTTTGTGAGTTTACAATAGAAAGGGTTGTTTCACACTATTTTGGGCCGTATTGCTCTTTACTCAAGACACTTTTATTATGCTGCGCTTGTGATGAACGGTATTTCTTACAGGATTCTTGTCTGTAGTAACTCAGAGCACAGTTTGTAGTTGCACCTATTGTGAACTGTTTTGCATAATGATTACAAAAGCGGTACAGATATTGTATCTTGGAGTTGTTGTTACTACAGCGTTGCAAGTTTTCTTCTTGCATTCCCTCTATCTGCAGCAACTGAACCACCCCAATATAATTAAGTATTTGGATTCTTTTATTGAAGACAATGAACTTAACATTGTCCTGGAACTGGCCGACGCTGGTGATCTCTCTCAGATGATAAAGGTAAGGATGTGTCAGTTCTAGAGGCGCTACAAACTTTCAGGATTTGGCAGAGACACGAGGCGGTGGGGGTAAGCATGTCCGTGCTAGAAGCACTTTTAGTCTTTTCTTGCAGTCTTGCACACTCACAGGGTGCTTCCAGAGCCTAAACCAAAGTGTCTGGTGGCATTTTAAATATGCCAGGCTATGCCGCTTGCTTGTGGTCACTGCTTCAGAAGGGAGCAAGCCTCTGTATGATTTGGCGGGACATATGTGTTATTTGCAAGGTTGATTTATCCAGTCCGTGATTGATGGGGGCATTTAATTATTATAAGATTCACTGTTCACATAGCCTGTCTGCCACTCTGAAGACATTCAAGAAAGCGTATTGACTTTCTTAGCAATGGGGATTTGGGTTTGAGAAAATGTTTCAAGTACTTGTTCTTCTTTCATGTTGCTCTTAGGAATACTTGTATTGCTGCAAACCAGCTTTAGTTAAGCTGTTACCACCTGCTTTTATATTTTCTTTGACATGTTAATCTTTAGACATACATCCCTTGTGAGAACAGATGTGTTATATCATGTTTGTTAGCACTCTCAACCTTCTCTCCATGTTTTACCTGGGTTTTTTTGCCATCATTATTCTGTAATTATCATAAATGAATGTTTGGAAAGTTCTCCTCCTCCTTGTTGTCACAGTTAAAATATCTTATTAACAGATTTGTTTTCTTTGCCAGCAGAGCTATGAGGCACTAGGCCAAAGGCTGTCAAACAAGTTATCCGTTTAGTCCATAGTCAGCGGCTAAATTTACAGATTCCATGAAAATGTGCTCCATCTCACAGGAGAGTCCCCCTGGGCGAGCAAGCTGGGAACAGGCAGTTGGCAGAGCTGTTCCTCCGGAGAGCCCCAAAATTCCAGAAACAGCCTCACTCTGCAGCCGCTCAATAGCAGGAGCGATGGTCAGATCTGCCCCGAACCCGAGGGACGAGCCGGTGGTGACTGAAGCCGCACGTGCAGGCTGGTGCTGCCGCCGCGAGTACACGGTGACTCGCGCCAACGGCGGCCGCCTCCCGCAGCCGCTGGTGTCAGGGTCTTGGTTGTGCTCACTGAGGGCTGTGGAGACGGAGCTTGTCCTTCGGCCTGGGGAGAGCTTGTGTGTATTTTTATCTTCCACTGTTTTCTTGTGGCTTCTTGTATGTTTTTACCCTTTCCCAACAGATCTTGGGAAACTTGCAATTTATCTCAGGCTTCTTGTAGTTGCCGTTAAAGATGGAAAAAAAAGTGAGGATTGTGAGAGTAGGGGTTAGGGCTGTGATCATCATGGGATGTGCGAGTGTTTTGCTTGACTTTTAAATCTTAGCTTATAAAAAGTTTTGCGTACATAATTGTGAGATATATAAAATATTTGCAATTTTTTTGTCATTTACAGTTTGTAGTTTGAAACATTCCCTACTGATATATATGTTCATTTATCTATCAGGATTGGTTATTTAGTTTTTTAAAATTACTTTTTATGTCATTATAAATAGGAGTTATCTTCCAAAACATAATTTGTAGATTCTTAGGTTGATAACTTGAAAAGCACTGTAACTTACGTTCTTTCTGCCAGTGCTCCCCAGTCTGGTCTGTTTTCCCACGTGTTTATCGCAGGCATGAAGAAGATGCACTAGGTTTTTTTCAAGGTCATATAAATGATGTTTTTCCATGGGTGCAAATATTTGGATTCCATTTTTTTAATAAAATAAAAAAACCCTTAAAAAAAACCCTTAAAAACAAGAATGGAAGTCTCGTCCTCAGCGTAGCTGTAACTGCAGCAGTAGAGTTTGCCTGCTGCCCCTCTGCGTCACCCCCACGCCCTGCCCGCCCCTTGGGAATTTAAGCTTATGTGAGGATTTTCAGTTTGAGCGAGGTGGTAGGAACAGCAGTAACAACACTCTGAGGGTGCGAGAGTGATAAAACCAGGGACTGTCTTTGTCACGCCCCTGGTGCCTGCATTATTTATGAGGTATTGTAAAGAGAGTGCTGCAGGATAACCCGCTGGGGAGTTGGGACTTTCTTGTAAATGTCAGGCGAATCTTATTGGACATGACATTTAGAAAATTATCACTTGTGGTCTTGCATATCTACTCTTAAATACTTTAATGAGAATTAAATAATATTATCGTGTATATAACACTTTATCCCTCACCCTCTGTGCTCTCTATCAAGTTTTGGTTTGAAACTGTTGCAATCTGTCAGATCTGCTGCCTGGGGAATTGCACGGTCGTGCCCCTTCACAGCTGATCTGCAAAAGAAAATTTGCCATTACTTGAGTCAAACACGAACTAGTAACAGCATTTCACATAAAATATAAAATGTGACAACGGACATCAGATGTCTGTACTGAGAGGAAAAAGCGCAAGATGCAGAAAGGGGCAACAACCAATTCCCTCCCTTCATTCTTGCTCTTGCATGCTGCTGATGGAAATTCTCAAGGGTACGATGCAAAAGAAATGCAGTTGCTGTGTGCTAGAAGGGTATACAGCATTTCAGAGATAGTCGTTACTCAATGACACCTTGTATATCAAAGGACAAGGATAAATCATAAACCTCTGGAAGCGTGTTGTAAGTGTGTTTTGTTAACGCTCTGGAGAAAGAACTGGTTCAGTATCTGGCACAGGAAGAAGCCATGAGAAGTCAGGGACCAATAATCTGAAGTAGTGCAATTTTGGGGCGCCTTGGAGGAGGCGGTCACGCTTTGTCTGTGGTGTGCATGGCTGTTGTGCATTTCTGGAATGGAAAAAGAGTAGTTGAAGATAGATAATACTTAGCATTCACTGAATTGTGCAGCTGGTTATTTATTCCTGTAATAAGTTGCTCGGGAAGAAGACTTCAGTACTCCCCAGAACCATCACCATGCTGCACTCCTTTGTGTTGCGTGCATTATGCTTATGATTATTTTATTTGAGAGCTATTAGTGCCCAGAGGTCCATTGAGTCCGGACTCAACTTTGCTTGGCGCTGCATAAAGGCACGCAAAATGGGCTTTTTCCAGATCTGTGTGTCTCTCGATCAGTTGTATCTTTCTGTCTCACTAAAGATAGTTCAGTTAATTTAGTATGCCTATTATGCATGAAATAGAATATATTATTCTACCTGATCCCAGAAGAAACATGGATACTTTATTGATGTTCTGGCCATCTTTTTAAAAGGGGAAACAGATTTCCTTATTGTTGTTGTACAATATTGTTGTACAATAATGAATGTTTACAAGATTTTTTTAATGATCTTTTGTTACTTAAGGCAAAATATTTGAGACATTTGTTGTTTTGAGGCATTAAATATGTTTTGCAAGGTAATTAAGGAGATTAATGCTAATTATAATTGGTGTCCATTCAAAAATGTCAAACCTATTTAAGCATATTTTTCATAATAGTTGTTAATTAGTGAACTGCATTGAAGTTTACATACAGAGAGAAGGAGTTAAAAGCTAATCGGAAGAGAAGTCGTGCTGCTGCAGATCTGGAAGACATGAGCAACCTGCAGCTGACTAACATGAGTCCAGGAACGCGTCAAATATGTTGCTTTTTCACTGATCTTTTATTTGTTTCCTCCCACAGTATTTTAAAAAGCAGAAACGGTTAATCCCGGAAAGGACGGTGTGGAAATATTTTGTGCAGTTATGCAGTGCAGTTGAACACATGCACTCCCGCAGGGTGATGCACAGAGGTAACATTAATTCAGTCTCTTTTCACTGAATAATAATATAATGTTCCAATTAGTAAGCGCCTACATTCAAAAACAATTATGCTGATGTTCAGCCAATGCATGTTTAGAGAGGCTGGAGCTTGCAAGATGGATTTCTCCTTCTGTCTCTTTGCCTCATTGTTAAAGGATTCAGTCCGAAGTGAGTGTGGTATTAGGAAGATGAGCTGCTTTGTATTCCAGACACTGATATTAAGTAGAAGTGTCAAACTTGCCATTAGAAAAGTGTCAGAAGTAAAATACTGAGACTACTGGATACAGTGAACTCTAAGAAGTAGTCTTCATTATATTAGCTGTGACCTTAGAGAGTTTAGAAGAGTTTCTGTCTTGCAAGCTTTTCTGAAATATTAATACAAATATGTCCCACACTCTCATAACCTGTTCTCCATTTTCATTAATTATTTTTGAATCTGTTGTCTTAGAACTTTTTGTAACTTTGAGCTCTATCCAAAAGTTACATTGCTTCTTTCAGCATAAATGAAATGCTCTGTGAAGGAGCTGACCCAGGAAATGCAAATACCCAGAAGGCACCAATACCAGTCTCTGCTGCTTGTTATTTCCTTTATCCTTTGAAGTAGTGAATTCTTCACTGTTTTTTTTTTTCCAGCAACATGATATCATTTTTGCCTCTATATACATCCCCTGTTTATCAGTTGTACCTGGGTTAGGTCTGTATTGGTGGCTGAAATTTGTAGCCTCGCACATTTAGTCTGCTTTAACGTGAGGAAAGAGCCTCACTAACTCAATCCTGACATGACTGCTTGGAAAACTGGGATTCTAGTAATTTTTACACTCCATGAACAAAATGGGCTCTATAGAGCCCAGAATTTATGTATATGTGGGACAGTAATTTGCTCTTGATGTGAGGGACCATGGCGGGCAGTACAGTTTCCTGTAGAAAATGATCATTTCAAAGAGAAGCAGACTTATTTCTTTGATTTCCATCAGTTAAAGTGGTTGCCTCTATTCTGTTGTGCTGTTTCTTACATTTTCCCTTATTGGTATTTCTTGTGTGCTGGGAAGTATACTCTGATTTTTGGTTATGTGCGGAGCTTGAAGTCTTGGAGTATTCAATATCAACGCTATAAAGCAAAATGGTTCTGGTCAAGCCTCTTTTGTACAGAGAGCGCTCCAGGCTATGTTTCTATTGCAGTATTAGGACCAAATAGCCTTTTGTGGCTTTGACCTTTTACCTTTTTCTTCTTGCAGACATAAAACCAGCCAACGTGTTTATAACAGCCACAGGGGTGGTGAAGCTCGGAGACCTTGGATTAGGCCGGTTTTTTAGTTCTAAAACCACTGCAGCACATTCCTTAGGTAAGATGATGGTACTTGTACGGTTGTCAGCTGTCATGTTCCAAAGAAGTGGTGTCTGTCCTCTTACTATGGCAGAAGCTTGATTCAGTGGATGCATACTATGTTTTCTATGATAGGTATTTTAAATACTCTTCATGTGAAATTAATAGGTATTTTTTGTTTTAAAACTCCACTTGATATTTTTTTGTGGACGGTCTGGCCTGGGAAGCATATGATTTGTAGAAAATGTAACAAATGCAGGTTTTCCACTCTAAAGGGCATGTTTGCCTGCACTCTGCTTACTGGAATTAGATGTTACACCACCACCGTTTTCACAGATGCTGGTCAGCAGTCTTACCCTGAACAGGGTTTGTGACTGTTGCCTGAGGTGAGGGAAGTGTTCAAAGCCCTCATGGTTCGTCTGTTCCAAAAAGGGACTTTACTTGAAACACAGCTTAGGCTTTAAAGATCCACATTTTCTTAATGTCTTCCACATACTTCAAGGTTGGTTTCCTGCTCTTCTGTTGGTGCAGCTGATTGTTCTTGCCAAAACATAGTACCTTGCTTTTATTCTTGTTGTATTGTATCCCATTTCCAGACTCTTCTACTTGCGATCACTCTGATTTTTTTATTCTGTACTCTGCTGTGCTTTGGTTCATCCCAGCTTCTTGTTATCCACAAAGGCAATAGTGTTGCCACAGTCCCCCGTGTTAGTGCACGTGTTGAACAGAACTAGAGCTATCGGCTGTCTTGCAGGACTTCAAGTGAAGTAGCCTTCTACTTTCACAGGGAACTGTTTTTCCAATCAATTTTGCATCCATTAAGTAGTTTCATTTAGACAGATTTAACAGTTTGCTTATAAGTAAAGTTATATAAGCCTTTGATAATAGCGTTCAAGTTGTAATACATCTGTTGGTTCTGTTTTCCTCTCTCTTCAGCCTCTTTGCCTTATCATGGAAAAAAAAATCATTTGTCATGATGTTTTGTGGACCAGTCATAATAAATAATGTTGTTCTTGTTTCACAAGTAGCATGACTATACCTCCAGCATTTTTCTGGGGATTGAAATGAAGTTGACTGGTTTAAAGCATCTGGGTTCCTCTCTCCCTCATTTTTACTGTTAGCATTAATTACAATGCTGTAGAAAAGTATACAGCATATACAGTTCATTCTTTAAGTCTTACAGTATAAAGTATTTCATAATTGTGCCTGTAACTGCTGGAGAGGTGGTTGATTTTCCATTTTTATTAATGGGTCTCAATTTTTTGAGTCACAAAGGTACTTCTGTGTTACAGCAGTGAAGGAATTTTGGCTTTTAGTGCAGTGTGTAAGCTCTGTAACATTTAGCTCTCAGTGATACTGGAACACATGACGTGTTTGTTTCACTGTTTGTGCAGTTTCCTCCACCGAGTGCGAGTCTTGCTGGATTGTTTCTTACATGCGTGCAAACTTGATTGATAATACTCGCCAACAAAACTGGGGCTTCTCAGTGCACAGGAAAGGAAGATAGATGCCTTAGTTTGCATATGCTTAAAAAAACCAAAACGAGGCATTTCTACAGTTTCCTTTCATTAAATATTAGGAGATTTCCCTTTGCATCAAAAGCTATCCTAGGTTATATACACACTATACTTAATAGATTAAAATAAATCCTCTTCACAGAAAGTTACAATCACATCATCTGAACAGGCAAAAATACGGTTGTGTCTAATTATATGATCTTATCTAGTTTGACTGCTGCACTTATATTAATAAGAATAAATTGGGGCTTGGAAACTGGCTGCACATGTAAGCCAAGCTTGTGACCTTTGCCAGGGTTCCTCTCTCTTCCTACACGAGCTTTCTCAATTAAGAGTTAAGCCTCTTCTGCATGAACCTTGCCCTTCCTCAAGTCAACAGTGTCCTGGAAAGAGGTGAATAAGGTGCAGAATGCTGAATGAGTACAGTGAGTGATGCTGGAGACAGTGTGTGGTGTTGTGGGGGGGATGGACACACCACCATTTGCAGTGGTTCTTGTATCCAAGTAAAAAGAACATTTTTACGATCAAAAAATATGCAGACTTGAAGCTTTTTTTTTTGTAATTTGCCAGACATATAGGTTTTGTAGCAGCAGGAATTCTACTGATCTCGGTTTTGGTTTAATTAAGACATTTGTTTAAGTAGCCGTGAGTGATGAACACCCTGCAAAGCAGAGCATGGTACCCGTGCGGACCCAGGCTGCGATGCTGGGCGCTTCCCGTAGCCGCGTTGCCCTGGCAACCGCCCTGAACCATCATTTCTCTGGCTGCTGACCCATGAATTGAACGCGCGGCTTATGCAAATATATTCATCTAATTTTTTTTCTTTCTTTGTATTTGCTAGCATCAGACTGGCATAAAAGGGCATTAGGCAGTACTGCGACCCATCTGACAGGTGTACCACCGGGCTGCGGCAGCGCGGCCGCCGCCGTGTCAGGAATGGGAGCCGTAATTAGAGCAAGGAACAGAATGAACGTCAGACGAATTACCAGGCAGCAGATCATATTTGTCAGGAAGGATTGCATACATAAAAATTAAGTGACAGTACATGCCGGGGTAATGAAAGAAAAATGAAAGATTTGCCCATACACAGCTCGCGAGAGGCAGGCGAGCGCCTTGCTGGGAGCAACGGCAGGATGCCTGACCAGCGGCACGGCCGGTTGGGAGCATCGCCGGGGCAGCAGGCGACTGTGAGGCAGGGAAAGCGCCGGCCCCTGGAAAACCTCCGCGGGCAGACCTGCAAGAGGGGGAACATGGACACCTGTCTCACTAAGTAACAAAACTGTGTTGGGAAGGCAGTGGTATTGTGGGGTGGGTGATAAACACCAGAAACCAGCCGGGGGCTGGAGGACGTGGGTGAATTTCTGAGGTGGCACCTCTTCTGCCGCTTCCCTTTTCCCTGTACAACTTGTGAGAGAGGACAGGAGAAACTTTTCCAAAGGGGAGAGCTCTTCATGCATAAGCTTTACCAGAAAACTCCGATGTTTTAAAGGTAATGAGTGTCGCTAAGGTGAATTTCACTACTACTTGTTACAACGTGGTGGCTTACTGTCCATCCTTCCCTAATTTAAGCTCCCCTGTAGCGGAAGCTCCAGGATTTAGTTTAACGGAGATGGACTCGCATATCACAGAAACTTCATTTTACTGGGGGGCATAGGAGGGAACAGGGGGCAATTCAGCATAAAGAGAGGAGGGATGCTTTTTTCCTTTTTTTATTTATTTTTTTATTTTCAGTACTACTTACTATTTTCTTGAAAAACTTTTACAGCCTGTTCTTTTGCAGTTTATAATGCGAGCATTTTCCTACATTCATAGTCTTTTTTTTTTTTTCCCCTTTCTTTCATTTGTATGGTTATTTTTTTCCCCAGAGGAGCTGTACAATACCTGTTTGACAGGGCACTTCACTACAGAAAGTGACTATACTTAACCCAGGGCTTTGCACCCAGTGGGGATGAAATGGCATCTGGATGCCAGAGTTCGGGTGTGTGACACCGCAGTTTGGGTTGATTTTACAGTACTGGTGGGTGACGTGCTTCCAGGTGTCATCTCTTTCATTCAAGATTTAATAGGGCTGGGAGTCTTTTTTTGTCTGTTTTTAATGTTTTATTGTGTCCATTATTTATTTTGTTGATCTCTGAGGTGGGTATCCAGAGGAATATCTTGTCAGTTAAGGCTATTCTGACATGCTTGTTAGAAAGTTTAATTCATTAACTTTGCTATAAAACCTAATTAGTGCTAAGACAAAAATTATAAATAGCAGAGCATATTGGAAAACTGCATAGACTTTGGAAAACTCAACAGTAAGCTGGTAGATTTTGTTTTACTAGGCGCTGTGATAAATGTAGAGAATTTCCATTAATATTAAAATGGATAACTTTATTGTGAACTGGTATAATGCCCATTTTTAGCTAAATAAACTTGTCATTATCCAAAGCTTCTGATTGGCTTTCCATTTTGAAGAAAAAAAAAACCCAAAAAAACCAATTTTACACAGAATAGTCTTGTTCTGGAGCAGATGACTTATTATTTATTCTTGGATAAGAATAAACTTGGAGCAGATTTTCCGTTTGGGGGATGCATATAGGTCAAAGCTTCCCAGTTTAGAACATGCAAATAGCCGTGAATTGGAGTACGTGGGGTGTTACACGTTCCTTCTGGGTTCTTGTTGGATGGGAGGGCGAACTGGGAGTAACTGCAGTCATGAGAAGATCTCTCTTATAAATGGACTATTTGTCTTTTTTTTTTCTTTTTTGCTTGCCAAGCCAGTTTGCCGTCTGAAACAACATCACAGTACTTCAAGGGGCTAGTAAGCAGTACTTGTTAAGGAAAAATTGACATGAGAAACCCACCTAAAATTTCAACAGGCAATAAATATTCTGTGCATTTTGAGAAATGTTGGCCTTCTGGTCTGTGCATGTAGTGCAGTATTTGTGGAAGAAAAGGTTGCTGCGGAATTACTGCAGGTATATTGTACTACCTACATGTAAAAACCAAAACAAAACCCCAAAAAACGGTAAGGACTTTGGTGGGGTTGTGCATGTAATTAAATACTAATAAGAAAAAAATAGAGAACATAGAGCAACAGTCTTGTAAAAACAGCTGCAATGTTATGCACAAAATATTTATTCTCTTTTGTAAGAATAAGTATATTTAATCTTTTTTTTTTTCCTCCCTTGAAACACTTAGTGGGGGTATCTCACACTGAGATTTGAAGGAATTTAAAGTATATTTTAGTGCCTTTGATCACTGTTTCACTTTAGCTAATTCCCAAAAGTTGAGCTAATTCCCAAGTTTTCCTTTTGGGAAAAGGCCTCAGCCATCTTGTTGGAAATACACCCCAAGTAATGCAAATGTTTAGGAACAGATACTTATGAACTAGACTTCTTTTAAATAATGTTGTACACTTTTCTTGGTAACCTATGAGCATGTCTGGAGAGATGAGACAGGTGAGAGTTGCGGACTTTCATTTTCAAGTAGAATTGCTTCCCTGCTGCGTTTGCACCACTGGTTATTATTAAAACATACTGAAATATTTTTCTCAACTGTATGTATGTTTATGGAATATGTAATAGTGTGTCTTACATGTTAAAGCTAAGCTAACAGTTCTAGAAATAGTTAATTATTAATTTTAAAACTAGGTGGTTTTTTGTTACTCATGGATGGCATCTCAGGTTTTTGAGCATAGTTCTTTGCCTTTTTCATTTCTAACGAGTGTGTTTCAAAAATCACAAGTATTTCAAAACGTTGCAAAGTTTTGTTTTGACAGGAGTGGAACATCTCTAGAATGAAGGAATGCTTTAATCAGTATTCCCCCTTTGAGGCCCGTGTTGTGCTCTGATACCTCTTGGTTTGAAACTGGGATACTCTCTAAAGATACAATAAAGGTCAGAATTTGTTAGGTTCTTTCATATTCAGAACTCTATTCCCTGCTGTGAAAAAGACAAGTGGTAGATTCAGAAACACTGTTCAGCTCAGTAGTAAAGATTAGCTGGAAGGTGCTGGTGAAGGCGGAACAATAAAAGCATTCCTTATCACTTATTCTTCTTGTACTTTGCAGCCAAATGTGGCTATGGAGTTTGATTAATTTCAAGAGATGCTTATTTTTTTTATAGCATTTAAAAAACCAAAAACAATGTACAGAGACTCTTAAAATATTTGGAAATACTCTGCACTGATTTCGTTCTAATGACAATCTGCCTAAAGGTGCAGGAGACTGCTGCTGCAAGAGACTTGTCTGTGGTACCTTAAATTCAGTGAATGAGACTCTTGATAGAGCCTCCTAAAAGTATGCATCGGACTTTCTCTTGTTTCTGCCTAGGTGCAGCTAAGGATGAATTTTGCAGGAAGCATTGATCCCTGGCTGAACTGTATTTGTACAGGGAGAAGCTGTATAGGAAAGAACGATCGTGTGTGTGACTGTACTAATAACCCAGCCACCGTCACTTTCACAACAGCAAAACTCCCTTGATTTGAGCTTAAAAATGTTTTTAAAACAAGTGAGCGTGATCTTCCCTGTGTGGTGAAAGACTTGCCAAGTTCCGGAGTCATGTAGCTCTTTACCTGGGTGTTCCCATGGCAGATGCGGGAATTCAGCTCAGAGTACCTATGCACACCGGTTGCTGTAGTTGTGCAGGTAGGGTTTTTAATTCAAATGATATATGACAGGAAAGGAATTTGAATTTTATTTCTGGAATAACTTTGCTGCCTTTGTGTGTTTTCCTGGTGAAACAAGAGACTCTGCTCTTAATGTAAGTCAGAATAATTAACATTTCCCTAACTTGGGTGTTGCAGATATCCCAGAGCTGTTCTGGTCCCTGCGGGTGTTGTAGCTGTGCACACAGGCAGTGCTGGGGAGAGGAGGAAGAAATGTTGTCTGCTATCGCTGAAGTATGCAGATATTCAAGCAAAGTGTTTTGACTTTCAGGAACAGAACGGGAAGATGCTTACTTAGTCATAATCTTCTCTGCCGTTTTGCGACCTTTATAACTTTAAAGGCATTACTCTAGCAGCTGGTGATTAATACTGAATCTGAACAATATTTTGTATTTTCAGCAGGGCAAATACCAAAGAAAGTTTCTGATTAATAGTCTCCGATTAGACTGTTCTTGTCAAATTGACTAATGTAATGCAATGGTGAGCCCTGACTGATTGCTCTGGAAGCCTTGTGCAGTTTTCTAGAAGATGCTCATTACAGGAGATTCCCACGTAATGTTGGACAGGCAGTAAAGAGAATTGGGCTTGTCAGTCTTCTATCATGACAGTTATTTAAAAATTAATGCATCAGTTTTGAAACGCAGAGACCTGCTTGTTCATACATTTGCTGACAACACTACAGTAATGATAGGTAAATGTGCAAGGCAGACTTCATAAAATCAGCTTAGGCGTGGACTGCTCCACAGACCTATTAATATAATGGAACAGACTAATGCACAGAAAATCAAATACGGGCTATAACGCACTCATCCGTGTTATAAACCCTGTCATTCTGCTTTGATCGAAGGTCGTTTTAAGGCATGATCTGAAACGACAATTTTAGCCTACCAAGTAGACCCCTGCTAACGTGGAAGGCAAGGCCATAACTTTAGAGCCCACACATTATTATTTGCTCTGAGCTTGTCACGCAGTGACCCAGAATAACTGATCGCAAGAACAGTTACGGCTGGAGGCCGCCCCTGGCACCAGCACTCTGAAGCATGAAGCACGAAGACTTCAGGGAGCAAGGGTGGGAGTGATCTTCGTGTTCCCTCCTGCCAGTTGCATGCTGCTGTCCGCCTGTGCCCAGCTCCTGCTCTTGTGGTCAGTGAAGGGCAAGCATGTCTTCTGCTTCAGCTGCTCTGCTAACTCGCCTGGCAGATTTCGGAAAAGCAGCAGCACTGAGAAGTTGAAGGTAGGGAAGTGTCTTACACACTGCTGCTCAGTGGGGACTTCTGAAACTGTCTTCAAGAACTTCACATAATGAGTCACCATTTCTCTGCAGCTGCATATTTTTAAGCAGGAAAATGAATCAGTGCTATTCCAACCAAGTCAGTTCTTGTACAGAAATCTGGCAAATGTGTGGGAATTACTTGGAGAGCTGTGCTGTCCATTGTGTGCATCTTGCATGCACATGGGAGAGATCCACGGAAAGCCTTGTTGGATTCTTTGAATGAGTCCTGTCTGCTTTTGGTGTTCTGTGAAGTTCCTCTGTGCAGTCTGTTAAAAATTATTAACTATTAACAGAACTCTGGTCTCATCCGTACATAAAGGCCTTTCACTGACAATTAAAACCAGCCAGATCTGGGACAGTGTCAGTTTGGCGTGCTCCTAGGCTGGATGTGATATTACCAAGCATGGAAATATAATAATCTCCATGTGTTATTTTTCCTGTGTTGTAGTTTGTATAGAATTTGCAAAAATGTAATTTCTCCTTAGGGTACTGTTCACCTTGAAAGTGAAGTAATTTCTTATTTGAATGATCTGCAAGCACAAGCTGAGTTTATCATACAGGGCAGCTGATTACTGAAAGTCCTGGGGGACCAAAAAAAAAAGAGCTAGTCAGGGGAGTGGTCCCCTTTCTTGGTTGCTTGGTCTGTTTTGGGAAGTAGAGTCTTACACGTGTATTCCTGCAACATCTTATGTTTCACACCGATGCCATACGATTAATTTCACATTATACGCTACATTTCTGAGTAGCGCTGAGTAAAAGTTGTTGAGGTTCCGGGCATATAAATGCATGACAGAAATGTAGAATAAAGATTCAAGCATGTTGGGGGGGTGTTGCTGTTTTTGTTTTGAGATAAGCTGCCTAGTTTTCACCCCAGAGAAAGAAAATGCCTTGAGTATTTAAGGTGGAGTAGCTGGTGCAACATGATCCCAGTTTACCCCACGGAAAACGTAGGGCTTCCGAATACTGATGAGGTAGAGATTTTAGTAAAGGGGGTAAACTGGGAGGATTTGGTGCATATGGCATCCATACTTCCAGCAAGACCCTTACATAAGGGGGGATGCTGGGGATGCTTTGGAGTAAATTGAATAATTCCGTGCTAGCATTGACAGTACTAATTTCAAATCAATGCACTTTGTTTTGACTAAATAACCTAAGAGAAGATTTTTGTATTTCTCTGATTTCCAGCTTCTGTTCGGATGCTGATGTACTGAGAACGAGTTTTGTCTGACTCCTCAGGTGCTGCCCCATGTCTAACTGTTCCTCTGTGTCTTGGTTTATGTACGTGTTGTGAATTCTTTGGGGCTGTAAACACCTTTTTGTCCTGTGAAGACAGACTTTGTACGGTGCCTGTATCAAAGTGATCCTGGCCTGTGTTTAGGTTTTCTGGATGACGGAGGAATGCAGTTAAGATTTGGACTAACACGGGTACTTAGCACAGCGTGGTCTAAGCTAGAGGGACCCCGCAGTGATTCTGCCCAGGTATCGCACTGACGGCAGCAGCTTTGTGCTGTGCACCTGGCGGGGGTTGATTTTTGCCTTTCGGGAAGCTGTTGCTTTCTGCCCCAGAACTCATTTGTTTCCTACAGTGTGCGAACCCCTCCTTAGGAATGTCGGGGGAAGGTAGTGGCTGTTCTTCCACCTCTAACACCATCCTTCATCTGCTTATTAGTCCTCCAGCTGTCTGCAGTCAGCACTTCACATGGAGAAATTGTAAACTGAATGTTACAGGCAAATTAAACATTTGCCATCTTGTGAGGAAAGGTCTTTAATTAGGAGAAGGATACACTGGAATGCCAAAAGCAAAAAAAAAAAAAAAAAAAAGGACAGGGGATGGGGAAGCAGGAGAAAAGAGAGCGTGTAGTCTTTGGATGTTTTAATAAATGATGTATCTGAGGATTATTTGATGTAGTTGAGACTGCCAGGATGTCTTGTGTTTTCAGTACCACAACCGAAACTTATTTAGAATTTTAAAAAGAACCTTTTTGAGGTAAGGAATGTATTAATAATTTCCTGTAACTCCTGTCCAAAATGCTGCTGTAAATTTCTTTTGATAAAATACAGACTTCTGGAGTTACATAGAAATCCCACAGCTTGAGTTGACTGCAAGTTGGAGCAGTATTTTAAAATTTGGAGTTCTTATCTTGGTTCTTTCAGAAAGTTTCTGAATACCTGTCTGGCGCTGGGCTTGTTACTTCCATTTCTCTGCTGCAGCGAATGGTCTCCTCAACTCTTAAAAAGGGTACCCCATCGTATCTGGAGCTGCTCTGTCATGCTGCTAGTGCGGTGTGTCTCAGGTGAACGTCCAGTTGCTATGCTGTCACAGCATTCTTGTTCTCGCAGAGTACATTCATGACATCTAACTTGCCGTTTCAATGCTGCTGAGTGAACCAAAGGAGGATGATCCTTTACGATTGCTCTGTCCGCCTGAGGCACTCTGAAGGTACTTGGAAGACTGGAAAGGGAAGAAAACGCTCCTCAAATTTCAAAAATACAGAAGATATTTTCAGTAATGTTCACCAGTCCTCTAGCTCTATATGTGATGATATATTTGGTTCTACGCCTTTGAAACCATGATTTGTTTCCAAATTTTTGTGCCAGTCTCTTCTAATTAGCTATTTGTGGTAAACTGAATCCTTCAATGAAGTTAAACTTCTGCATAATATGGGTTGCACAGTCACTCTTTAAGATGGTAACTCTTTCTTTGTTTGTTTTTTTTACAGTGGGAACTCCATACTATATGTCCCCAGAAAGAATACATGAAAACGGCTATAACTTTAAATCTGATATCTGGTCTTTGGGCTGTTTATTGTATGAGGCAAGTATTTTCTAACTTTTTTTTCCCCAGGTTTGTCTTAACCACACAATACAGTACAGGAATTGAGTAGGTCAGACTTACTTTAGCTTAGTTGTTGAGAAACCTTATGAAAAGTTAACTCTTTTTGTGCTCATCGTGCTTTTTGAGCATGAACAACAAAGGGATTGTGCCGTACAGCATAGTACTTACCCAAAGTTAATCTAGCAGGTCACAGTAGATTTTGAGTGTCTAGACAGAAACAAGCCAGCTTCCTGCGTTCGTTCTTCCTACTGTGAGCAGAGCTGTTAATAGGGCAGCATATTCATAGTTTCTCCTGAATACTGCATTTGTTTTAAAAATAGCAAATTCATGTGAATGTAAGCTTCTGGTTTGTTAAATTGAATTCTGACCAATTGGAATATTTGAATTTTGGAAGCTTTCAATAAAGAAAAATAGAGGTTTTATGCAATGTGAAATCAGTTTCTCTATCGTTATTAGACTATAGCTGGATTTTTGTCTAATTGCACATTGTCTTCTAGCCAAATGCACAGGTGCAAAGCAGGCGCGCTTGGTATGAACTACACACTTAGTGTGCAACTTTTTCTTAAAAGCTATTACATATATTTTGAAAACAAGTGCTATGATTTTATAACAGTACTTTGAGTTTTGTGATTTTGCTTTTAGCAGGGATCAGAGTATTGAACAGTTTTGTACTCATTTATAATCTAATCTTAATCTTTTTAAAAATGTATGCATCTTTGAATTCAAGTGAAAGTGCATGTCAACAGATCGAAAGCTTTTATCCCAACCCAGAGAATTAAAAATGACAACTGCCCCACAACTGCCCATTCTTCTTATACTCCTCTCGGTGTCCATCCAAAGACAGTATCTCCACAGTGCTTCAGACAGCCTGCTCGCAGCCGCTGACTCTCCTGTGCACTTGGCATGGCATAGCGTTTCATTTAAGGAAAAAGATTTATCTGGGTGTCGGGCATAAATGCCCCATAAGTCACCACGAGCAGTGTAAAGTCCCAGTGTTGGCCTTACTAGTATGAGAGCAAGGAGCCACTGGATCTACTGAAGGGAAGATCCGCTTTGGTGGAGACACTGGAGACAGATGTGGTTGTATCACTGTTTTATTGTTAAAATTCCATGGGATAGTAGGGTGTCTTACACCCTTTCTCTCCCTCCTAAGTACTGATTAGAAATATTTGGAAAATTATGAGCTTGAATTGAGTGGCTTTGTGCCCATCCTCAAATTCTCGTTACCTCTAGTAAAAGAATTCAAGAGACTCTTAATTCCCGAAGCAGCAGCACATACCATTAAAAAGCTGGTATTTTTTTATAAAGGATGGTTTTGCTTGTAATGCTTCTAAATGAGATACTGAAAACTGGAATGGTACAGTATAGCTGTATGTACCTGGGTCTGCTGGCGGTGTTTGAAAAGGAATTTGGAGACTCTTCTGTGGGAACAGAGGGAAAGAAGCCTGAGCTCCCAGTAGTTCATGATGCTGAACAATTCCAGGTGTGCTAAAGAGGAATTCTGTTAAGGTTTTGCTGAGCCAAGGACTCTGGCCCTGCCGTGGTGTGTTGGACTTGCCAAGTCTATCAATAACAGTCAAAAGTCGCCCAAGTTGGACACGGCTACTCGTTTGCTGCTGTAGTGTACAGCTTCTCCGTCAGGCTGCTCTGAGTCATTTCTGAAGCTGAGCTCTGCTGGAGATGGGATTCCAGATTTATGCAGAGAGAAATATTTAGCGTTGTGCTAAGATATGTTTTTGTTGCAGGCAATATGGTCCCCTTATGGCACGGTAGTCTTGGTACTCCTTATATTTCAAGAAGCTGACTTAATTGCGCACTAAACATAATTCTCTGGTAGGAGTAGCAGTGCTATAGTAACATGTGAAAGATTTGGCATGGGAAGCATTTTTAAGTTTACTTCCTACGTAGATAAGCCTTAACTTTTTGAACAGGAGCTGTGAGATCTTGCAAATTCCAAGGAGGACTGGACAGTTACCGATTTTGTGTTCAGTAGATAAACAGCTACTTGACTTCTTAAACTTTCTAGAATTTGGAAAATTAAAAATCAAATTCATATGTCTTTGAAGGAGCTGTATTTTATCTTCACTCATTTCTTGTAACGAGAATGTTTTTCCATTTGGCTTAAAAGTAAGGAACAATGTTTGTTTGGTTATGAGTCACTTCTGATATTCCTCCAGATAGATTGTGTAGATAAGCTGCAGAGAGATTTAATGTACAAATTGCCTTCAGAGGCACGCGTGTCCACTGGAATCCACTTAGGGAACATTGAGGGGTTTGGGATGTGATGCCACATAGCACCACTTAACTTTGACATTGATAATCATACAGTGGTTTTTATTTAATCTTATCAATATAGTAGTAACTGTCTTCATCCCTCACTTCCTGTAGAAATCTGTCAGCAAGATAACTTGGAGGGGATAAAAATAAGTTGTTAATTCCCAGAATATAGCTACAAGCAATGACTTTAGCAGTTCTGGCAAGATGATCAATTTAAACACTAACAGTGATTCCTATATGTATATTTTTTAACCAGTCATACTGCATGGTGGTCATTTTACATAGAGATCTAGCTGTCCTGGGGTAATTGCTCTAATCAAAATGTCAGGAGCAAACCCCAACCTAGCATCACAAACTGTTGTTAGTGAGAGATTTGGAGTGCCTGTGGTCACGACCCCCACAGACCTGACTGTTTTAGTCAGAACGTGCGTGCTATCTCTTTCCACTTTAATTCTCTGTGTTTACCACCCCAAAACCCTGCGGTGTTTCCGTTTCATTCCTCCTCTCTTGCATGTGACCACTAGACTTGGAAAGAAAAGTTCATGGGAATTTAAAAATCCCTTTCGACCTTACTGACATTATTGATGTTTGTATTGAAATCTCGGAGACCTTGTTTAACCCGTGATTGCCTTCTGTGCCGTCCCTAATGTGCCCATTAGTGTTTTTCTTGGAACAATCTTGCGTGACGGGCTCTCCAGTTTTGTTTTAACTGATTGAGAGCAGTTTGCTATCAATCTCTAATTGGAGATTAGAGTCTCTAATTGGAGTCTGTAATTTTTTCCCCACTGATTTGCCCGTTACTGTTATGACAGTAATGAAATAACGGTGATACAACTTCACCTTTTGCTTTCAAAAACTTCCAAAAGGCCACGAGCACCGGGCTGTCAGGGCTCTCGCATGGCCACTGGGGCTCCGTTCACAAACTGTCGGGTGACTCCTCACCCTCAGGTCTGTCGGGTTATGAGGATAGCTTAGCATTGCTACTGATACTTGTGGTGAAGCCACAGAGAGGTAAAAGTCTGCCCGTTCCCCAGCCCGCTGTTTTGTGCAGCTGTCAAAGGTGTAATTCCTCTTCTCGCTCAGCCTGCAGCAACGCACAGTGAATGTCACTAGCACAGCAAATATCTCAAGCTACGTTACATGAAGTGTTACAGACAGAAAACGGAGCAAGCCTGGAATTTTCTGAGATGTTTTGGGGAGCCGTGTACTGAGTTCATTGTGTCCTTCAGTGTAATTTGGGTACCTTCATATATTCTGTATTGCCATTGATAAGCCTCTCTGGATATCTGATAAATACCTCTGGAAGAGCTTCCTGAAAAATATTTTAGTCTGGTGGTACGTGAGGAGATAACCTTGGAGATTTGGCCAGAATATATCTTGCCACTTCTCGTGATGGCTCAGAACTCATTGCAGAGGGTCTCTTACCCCTGCATGGCTGTCTTGTGCAAGGTGACCCCCTGCAGCTGAGGCATCTTTTCACTAATTTTGGAGTAACCAATATGTCAATAAGCAAGGAAGAGGCATAACAACTTGCAATTCTTTAAAAGAGAGGTTTATGATTTAAACTGAGGATAGTTTATCTTGATGTGTCCTGCATTGCTTAACACCTGGACGTGTGTTAATGGTAATGAAGTTTTGGTAAGACCCCCCGGCTGCAGCCTGCTCCTGCGGTGCCCGAGGGGTGGCTCGGGGATGCCTTTGCGCCGGGCCACATCCTACTGCTGGAAATCCAGCCCAAACACAGCATTTCGAAACCCTGCCCTAATCAAAACTGTTTGCCTGTCACCAAATCACTAATAATCCATCAGTCTTGATTCCTAACTGCAGGATAATAGAGTGGGGGATCTAGTATTGACTTCTGTTAATTCTGCTGGGAGCTTGCTGTGTGTGTCAGCAGCAAGACAGCGTTCTTCAGATGGCTTTCACAGTGCATGGTAATGAGCAAAAGACTAATAATCGTCAAATAACCCTCTATTAAAGCTGTAGTGAGAAGCATCAACTTCAGCTGGCCTCAGTATGAAAAGCTTGCCAATTTGATGGGGCTTGTAGCAAGATGGTTTAAAAAGATCTAAACAGAGTGGATAATATCCACAATTATCCAGTGGTGCTTCATTAGAAGGAGGTATTGCTGTGCTGCGCAGGGCCGCCTCTGACAGGCGGCAACAGTGACGAGCAGCACTTGAGTAACACCCTGCAGACAGGCCGGCACGGCCAGCGGCCACGGGAGGGTCTGCTGGGCTTGGGCCCTGGTGTGGGGAAGCGAGAGCTCATCGTGGGTACCTTTAATAGACACGACTTCAGCCACATTTTCTAAGTTCAAAAGTGCCTGTGTTGCTACGGCTGTTTTTCTGAGCCTCATCGGCCAGTGTTCGTTTAGACCTTCTGGTTAAGAACTTGCAGTGTAAATGGTTTTCCACACACAAAGATGCAATTTCCTTCCTGAGACTAAGTATAATATAAACACATCTTTGTAAGGAGTCTCCGCATGCCCTGGAAGGAATTCTTCCCCACCCAGAGCCTTCCATCGTGCTCTCCTTGCTGTGTGAACAGCCTGTTTATCTCAGGCATCTGTCACATTTCTGGAGATACAAATACTGGATTCATAAAACAGAATTGAAAGAGGAAAAAGACCAGATTGACTAGGAAAAGTTTCAGTAGTTTGGTTCCCAAATCTGCCTGGGATACTCTTTTCTAAATAGCAGATTTCCGGCAGGAGGGGATGTTTGTTTTGAGGTCGTTTTGGGTTTTTTGTTTGTGGGTTTTTTTTTTTTTTTAGAGGCTGAAGTACTTTGCTCATATTTACAAGATTCTTCATGTTCTAGGTAGCTAAATGTCAAAAAATAATCCATTTATTCTTTGTAGCAGTCTATTAAAAATCTACCAGTTGCAGAGAGCAAATGAACTGAATATGGTCATAACCAAGGAAGATTGAAACCATGACACGTTATCAAAGACAGAAGAGCTTCTACTTTTTAAAGAGATGATTGTGTTTGAGAGGTTTTCATAGTCATCTTTGAGCCAGTTAGTTTCTAACTGATTGCCCTGCGGTCTGAGCATCCTATTTCTTGGGGGTTTTTTTAAAAAATAGGTACTTTTTTCTGTGTACCTGTAGAACTGCCTGTATACACCCAACGTCCCACATCTGAAATGTTTTGGGCAGAAAGAATCACAGTGACAGGAAAACGTAGAGACTTTTCCAGGCTCGGTGCTGCCCGGTGGCTGTGTGCCGTGGTCACGGGTAGCTCCGGCGGGAGGCAGGGACGGGGGGCTGGCGTCACAGGGGTGCACCCTAGAACAGCCTCGGAGCAGGGGCCTGGCTGTGCTGAGCGGACACGACTGGCACCGGTGCATCTCTGATGGGTACGGTGCTGCGTGGCCGGAGGAGCTCCGCGCTGCTGCTGCAACTCGCTCACGCTTGTGTGCGAGGACAGCAGGGCACGGGGAAGCGCACGGCACCGTGCCTGGCACCAGCCCTGGGACCATGCACCAAACTGTCATGATCTCGCAGCAACTTTGGCTGTGGACGGTCTCAAAAAGCAACATCATCACTTGCTCACTGTCAAAGAACAAAATCTGCTCTTGCAGATGCGCAGTACTGAGGGCTATTAAATCCTTTGCGTTTCTGAAACACTATTGTTTTTCTCTCCAGATGGCAGCTCTTCAGAGTCCGTTCTATGGAGATAAAATGAACCTGTTTTCTCTTTGCCAAAAAATAGAGCAATGCGACTACCCACCTCTTCCAGCTGAACATTATTCTGAAAAGGTAAATGGGGAACGTTTTTGCAGAGGGATGTGGTGGGGGGTGCAGTGAAGCTCCTCCCCGCACGGGGGAAAGGGAACCCTGGAGGAGAAGCTCCCCCCATCCAGGGCAGAACAGGAGATGGCCAGAGTGTCCTGGGTACCTTTTGGGCTGGCTAAGCAAGCTACCGTCATGTCTGTATATTGACAAGCTAAATTAAGACGGAAAAGATTATTTGTTAATGTGGGGAATATTTTGAAACTGAAAGTCTGTGACGCTGGCAAATAACAACGAACCGTGGGAAAGCCCTCTCCTTCGCTTCCTTTCCGTTAAAATAACATACCATAAAACCGCTTAAATTTTTGTTTATGAAGCCTTCAGTGTGTAACAAGGGGGAAAGATTCTTTTTAAGAAAAAGAGGAGGAAGAAAGCAATTTAATGCGATAAACATCCATAGAGCAGCTGTATGAGGGCTTTTTAAAGTCTGGTTTTTGTGCATATGAAAGCGAGGGATGGAGAGCAGTAGCTGAACCGGAGTATATTGAAAAATTGTCACTGTGCATGCTTGCTCAGCGATGTTTCACTTCAGATGCAAACACGTATGTTTTTGTTCAGGGCCTTTTGAGATGGGTTTTTATTTTTTTTTCCTCTTACCTAGACAAACCAGCTGTTTTTCTTTACCTCCTCATTCAGTTACAGTTGCCTTCTATTTGAAAGGAAACGGCTAATGTAATTTTAAATGTTCACCATATCCTTTGGGGGTTTTCTTTTGTTTTATTCTACTCAGAGTTTTGAGGAGCAGGAGGCAGGACACAGGGGAAATACTGTACGCGGCCGGCAGCAGCCAGTCTGGTCTCCACCCTGAGGGGGACCCCGCACCACGCATTTTACATTTTACTTCATCTTTTTGCATGAGTTACTTCGCAAGTAAAAAACTATTTGAGAACTGTTCTGGAAAAGTGGATTTTTAAATTTCCCCCCCACACACAAGCTGCTGTAGCAGTGAGTCCCGGCTCTGTGCATTCACGTTTGCCGTGCTGTTGTAGCCTGCGTTTCAGGATATGCCTGCTGGCAGCAAGAATTAGTGTAAGCTGACAGATGTGTTTCCTGTCTTTACAATTACTGTCTGTTTGCTTCCCTCTGGCAGTGCTAAAGAGTGTGTGTAGTGTAGTGATACAATCCAGGGTGAGAAGGATGGTTTAAAGCTCAAAGGCGCCAGGTCCCAGAGAACTAGACTCCAGATGGTGTTCATACACTATTAACAGAATGCTTGACAAAGTCTGAGGAGGGCTGTGCCGTTGGCTGTAGCTCATCTCACTGCGTTAGCTGCTGCTTCTGACTGAAACAGTCAAGAGCTTCAATTTTGTGAATGCTAGAACATGACTCCACCACGAACAATACTTAGTTTAGTATGTACTTTTAAAGATTGGATTTTCAGATGGTTTTGGAGTGGATAGCCAAAGGGGAAGGTGTGTTGGTGTCTCCCAGCAGCCAAGCTGGATAAACCATGCAGACAGGATTGCTTCTTCCGAAAGTCTGGGAAGTGTAGAGGCACCTGCCTGCAGCAGCAAGTTGCACCAGGAAGAATTTGTTCTCCCTGCGGCTGGTGGGTGGGTGGCTATCTCAGTCTGGACGTGCGCGTTTTCCTTCAAGAGCAAATGTCTCCATCTTAGATGGAAAGAGCAGAGTCTCTAACACTGTCACTGCCACAGGTTTGTGAGTGATGTGGGAAAGCAGTAAAGCCTTTACATCCTCCTGCCGGAGGACAGGGGTGAGGATTAGGCTGTGCCACGCTACCAAAGTTTTCAGTGGTGCTCCAGAGCCAGCGGCATGTCTGTCCTTCACCTCGGTAACGTGATCTCGAAGCGAAGCTTCAGCTGCAGGCTGACTGCTGATCACATGAATATTTTAGTTGCAGCATTGTTTTAGATGAACAAGGCAGAGCATTTATTGAAGAATGCCTGCTTTAATGGTGTTCCCTTTCAGTGATGTTCCTCTTCCCTGTAGCTTTGGTGGCTCACCAGTCCAAATCCTCCTGTGATCAACTTGGCGTGCTGGAGGAGGAGGAGATGGGACTCCAGCCAGGATTAGTTTTCTATATTGGGAACAGATTTGCTAGTAATTGGAGATATTGGTTGGCAGTGCTTATCAAGGCTTGGTCTGCCAGTTCCTTGTAGATGATGGTGAAATGCCTGTGCTGTCCTGCTCATCGATAGAGGACAAAACTCAGCCTGGGTTTAAGTGCTGTGTTTACAGGGGAGCGCAGCTACTGGTTGGACGAATTGTATTGATAGCACAGGCTCTGATCAGATCTTTAGAAGCATTTTAATTTGTTTGTGGGCGTTTTGTGGTGATCAGTCTGATCAGGGCTGAGGTATGTGTTAAATCTTTGGGGTCTCAGCTGTTAGAAAGGCAGCAACCCCCTGCCCTCAGATGATTTAAGTCACCGTAGCAATTACACGAGAATGGGCCAGGGCCAGGCAGTGGAGTTGGGTTTACTCCAGAGATAGCCTGGCTGGGGGGTTTGTACTGCTCTCAGCGTGTCACACAAAATGATAGGCGAGGTGGCTAGCAGTGACCGCGTTACACCGTGTCCTGGGTGCTTGTGCTGCCTGTGTGCCCCTGCCTCCATCCTGCCTGCACGTTCGCCGCTCGGCCGCGTGCCGCCCTGCAGGAATCCCCGCTGAAATGTGCAGCAACTTGCAGCGCGGAGCCTTGCTCTGTCCAGAGCTGAAAACCTCACTGAGTACATTCAGTAACACAGCTGAAGCCGTGTGCTCCATAGCTGTATGGTCATGCTTTTAATTACCATTAAAATAATTGGCACTGTGGCTACTGGGAGGATGTGAGAAGATCAGAGGCTCAAGGCTGTTTCTCCCGGTGCCTCGGGGGTACGAGCAGCTTTCAGTGTCTGTATAATTAAAAGCTACAATCTTTCATGTGCACAATAAAGAGGGTTGGGAGGTGGGGAGACTTCAGCCCTTCTGCATTTTATTTATTAAACATAATCAATGACCAGCCTCTCTTCTTCACAAAGGTTTTTAGGAACCATCGGTGTTTGACAGCCGTGCTCCACTATCTTAAAATATACAAGTGCTGTTGAGACTTCTTACCTTAAAAGCCTTGAACTGGCTTGTTACCTGGGATTGGTGTGGGAAGGGAAGTGCAGTTTTTGTACAGGAGACCTCTGTTCAGGACACGTTTTTAAACACCTCCCTCTGCTTCCCCCTTCCCTCAGACCAAGTCCATCCCTGCCTGTCAGCTCAGTCAGATTTCTGGTGGTCTCATTTTTCCTTCCTTCATCCCCATCCTGCTCATGCCGCTGGTGCCTCCCTCTGCCCAGCGCCCTTGGTGCACTTCGTTGGGTCCTCCTGCACCAGGCTCCCTTCCCCGCTCCTCTGACCCGCTGCCCGTCTCGTGCTTCAGCCTCCTGTTGACCGCGAGCTGCTGGTACTCTGGTGATACTGGTCATCTCTGCTCTGGTTCTCTGAAGTGAATCAAAAATACCCCAGGAAAAAAGATTTGGTTTTAAAAAAGGCTTTGAAACTCCCGGTGTCAGGAGTAGCAGAGGTGGTTGCATTCTCTGTAGAGCCACACTAAACAACTGAGCAGGGAAGCCCCAGGTGCATATATGTATGTGCTACTAGCGCATTGTAAATGATGGTGTAAAATCCACTGGGTTGTGGGGAAGATTTAAATCTTCAGTGCTGAAGGTTTGGTGGAAAAGGTTATTCCTGGTTCTTTTGTAGGGCAGGGGGGACATGGGACAGACGGATGTCTGCCTGCAGTCTGCCCAGGAACATCTGCCTAAGAGAGGTTCCCAGAGCCTGTCGTGGGCTCCAGTGGTCAACAAACATTCCCGCAGCCTTTTCCAGTAAGAAATCGTCCGATTCATTCACGCTTGCATGCCTGTTTTCCTGTCTTTCAGCTGCGGGAGCTGGTCAGCATGTGCATATACCCCGATCCAGATCAAAGACCTGACATTGGTTACGTGCACCAAATAGCAAAACAAATGCATGTTTGGACCTCCAGCACATGAACCATCTGCAAACACTCTCGAGAAGCCAGCACAGCTTAGTCTTACTTGAATTCTTTTTCTCAGATGAAACCGACTGGTGCCTGGTCACACAAGTGAGAGGGTTGAGCACTCGTAGCAAGATGCTCCATTATTTCTGCAGGTTATTTGACAAGGACTCTTACACGGTGGTCATGCTTTAAAGTGAAGATTCTGTGAGGTATTGCAAGTGATTTTTTTTTTTTAAGGCCAATAACATGTTACAGATGTAGATCATTTAAGGGTCCTTTCTTAAAACTGTCGTGTGTAATCTAGGATAGATATTAACAAGGGTGTCTGAGCGTTTGACACACCCCTTCTATCTTAACTGTAATGTGAAATATTGAAATAATTCCTTCCGTGAAATCACTTTATACTAATGTAAGAATTACAGTAGATTTTGTGTAATTTGTATAACTGCTACTTTGCCTCTTCTGCAAATGGTTAATAGCAAGTTCAGTTTTTACTTCATATATTTTAAAGCAGCCATTTATGTGTTTTTATTAATTCCCTCCTCTTCAGACTTAGGAACTAGGAAGGGTTGGGGGGTGGGAAACACATTTGTTTCAAGATTTCTTTTTTTTTTAACTGAAAATTTAGAGTGAGTATTTTGCTGATGCATTTATCTGTTAACTTGGCTACAGCCAATGAGATGAGTTAAGCACCTACCTGGGGAAAAAAAGGAAAATGTGCCAAACAAACCCAAACCAAGCATTGCTACTGCAAGCAGTTTCTCTTTAAACTTATTTTCCCATTTGGCATGATTCTTTTTAGACTACAGGTTCTTGTGAAAAAACAGTGTTATCTAAGCCAACCCGACCTTGGTGAAGATACTTTTCCACCTTCAGTAGTACGTTAGGTACTATAGGTAAAACTTAAGCAAAGCAGTGTTCTAAACGCTTCGAAAATTTTTAACAAAGAAAGAAACAAGTAAAATGCTTCGTGTATCTAATTCTACATAAGGATCAGCCCCGTCTATTGAACTGTGAAAGCTAATTTACAGAATGTGAAATGTGAATTTTTATAAAATCTCAACCTGATTTGAAGGAGTCATCTTCTTGAACTACATGAAAATTTTCAACCAACTAAATTCATTCATTGAATCAATGATTTGTTTCATTTCGATGGAAAACATTCACTGCTTTAGGAACAAACGTGGATTCACGTTCAAGTGTTTCCATTTCATTTGCCTGTTCAAGGAACAGGGCTGCGCTTAACGTTCTTGAGGACTACAGCAGGGGAAATAAATAAGCCTGTGCTGTGGCAGTGCCGCTTCCATGCGAGACGGTGGCTCATGCCAAAACATAGATTTGTGTGTGACAGTTCAAGTGCAGCCTGTGCCTGGTTTTTTTCTTAAGAAAAGCATACAATCCTTAATTTTTTGGAAATAAGATTAGGGTTAGAGGGTTACATACATATATATGCTTTTAGTGGATATTTTTTTTTACCTACTTTGCTCTACTTAAAGGAAAACTGCAGTGCGATCTTCAACTACTTCCTGTCAAATTTCTAAATATTTATCTAGGGTAGCAAAGAAAAGCGATTATTAACTGCTATGAATAATGTTGGTATCATTAATGCAAGGTGCCATTTTATTGAGTCTTCTCAGCAGAAAGTTGAGGCTGCTGCTCTCAGGAGAGATTCAGGAAATTCAAATCAGCATGAGAATGTAGCGGAGGCACCAAATTGCTTCCAACACGCCCATGCTAACTTGTTTAATTTATACCCAGCTCCTTTAGCACTCCTTAGACTTAAGGCTGAAGACTGTCACTTCCACACTGCAGCTTTCCTTTAAGCCGTGGTGGCAGCTAGACGTCCAGAGGGATGGTTGTGCTGTGCCGCTCGGTCTAACACAGAAAGGGACCTTTGGCTTCCAGGGAGGAAGTATCGAGAAGTCTGGTCACTTTCTTGCTATATAAATTTATTAGTGCTTATAAGTAAATGTATTTCAAAAGGTAATTTTTTGCAATTGTGCATTTTTAGATAAATAAAAAAAATGATTTACAAATAAACACCTTTGTTTAAAAAAAAGTCTAGTATTAAGTTAAAAAAAAAAACCCGAAACACTGAAAACAGGCCTGAATCTGTGTGAAACTTCCTTACAGCTATCTGGAAGATGGATGAACAGACTCCACAAACTAGTTCTCCCAATGGAAAACTAGGCATGAGTGTCTTTACCCTCTAAATTGCAGCACAGCCAAAGCTGGTTGTTGTGGCTGTTTGTTGCAGGATGCTGAGTGGGGCCTGGTACCATTCAACCTTTTGAAGCTGACTGTAGATGATACACCTTCCCTTCTGACTAAATGAGAGAAATAACTCTGCAGGTGGATTATTCAGCTAGCTTTTCTTGTTTGTTTTTTTTAATAAGGATTAGAGGTACTGTATAAAACAGTTTGAAATCAGTTTATCTCAGATAGCACAAGCTCAGGATTTTAGGACCAAAAAGGTCCAAGTGGAAGCTTGTAGAAAAATTCAGGCAAGTAACAAGAGAATTAGACTTTTAATTATGCTGTCTTCAGTCATGTAATTTAGAAATTAAAATGTGTGTACTAGGGCAAAAAAAACAGGGAAGAGTAAATATTAACATGTCATGATAACAATATTATTTCCTTGCAAAAACGTAAGTAGAAGCAGTCTGCTGTAGGTCAAGGTCAGCAGTGCTCACTGTTATATCATTTCTTGATCTAGTATGTATCCATTAATAAAAAAACATTATGTTAAATTAAAACCCATGAAATGGGGCTTATGCAGAATAGTTTTACCCTTGCTGTTTTATTCCTAGAGTGAAGTAACAAAACAGCTGTTGTAGTTGGTGTTTTTTATGCCCCAGTATGATGCTTGGTATCCAGGAGCCTGGCTCTCTTTCACATGCTAATACAGATCTTTTTTTTAGGGTAAAATCCAACTTACTTTCACAGCCCACAAGACTAGAAAGAGCGGGTAAGATGCTGCAGTTCCATTCTGCGTGAGCCTCACATTTTCAGCACTGTAAGAAGGGAAAAGCAGCAGAAGAAATCAGCACCACGTAAAAACACTACTTAGGAGACTGGTCAGAACCCTCTTTATTTGGTATCAGCTGCATGCTTCTCTTGACGCAGGAAGGCGGCTATGGTAACTCGAGCTGTGCCAGGGAGGGCTGCACAGGGTGGCTCAGGAAGTGTCCATGGTTTGTACAGTTTCATCCACCACCTCAATTTCCAGCAGTGCCACATTTTCCGTGAGAACAGCAGTAGTTCCTTTTTCACACTTGTATCTACCATACCTGTTAAAGAAATAGGTGAAAATTAAGCTGGCAGATGGTACTGCTGGGGAAAACTCGCATTTAAAATTTTAGAACAAATCAGTTTGCTCTGGAAGTTTCCTCTAAAAGCCTAAAGTAAGTAAAGGATCTGTGCTTACTGCATTTTTAGGAAACAAAAATTAAATTGCCAGTTAATGGGAAAGGCTACCTTAGAGAAGTAAGTGGGATCTCATTACAGTGTAGGACATTCTTGCTGTGTACCCTCACTCAAAGAACAAGCAATTTATTTATTTTTTTGCAACTCCAGAATAATTATACCAGTGTATGAGCTTTGGGTTTCTGTGCTAAAATTAGCTAATATAACACAACACTAGCCTGTCATCAAGCCATGCTTCTGAAATCATAACTGCATCTGACTAAAGGAGTCATCACCCTTTTCACCCACTTACACAGCTGAATCCAAAATCTCACTAAAATGTGTAACGGAAACTCTCTGGTCACTGACCACCACCTGTAGAGGTTTCTGCTCAGAATGAAGTGTCAGGCTTACAGGGTGCTACAGTAAGAAACCCAAGAGCCCTTTAAGGGGTGCAGTGCTGTTCTTTCTTTGGGGCTTTGGCCATAGTGTCTACCTCAGAAAGAAGACAAAAAGCAATTGCTTTAAGCTCTACTATTTTGGCAGTGGACTGAGAAGTTGTACAGCTCGTTTCACATAAGAAAAGTACATATTGCAAAATCCTTTAGCTGCCTTGGGGACTGTGACTTCACTGATCAGGCAATATAGTTCACTGAGCAACTATCTTGAGTGTTCAGAAGTAAAACACTCAAATTTTGCCCACTTCAGCATTTCATCACCTCTGTATCCTGAACACTATTACAAAACCACATTACATACTTAAATGCAACCTTGTTCCCAAAGAGTTCCGTCGTTGAATGTTTACGACAGAAGATTTAAGAAATTCAGAATTACTGTCTTAAGGAAACAAGTGACAGAATAATGTCACCTTCCTGATGGATTTACAATACAGTTTCACATGCTGTGCAACCACTCCGTGTGCTTTAAGGAAATGAACACTGAGAACAGTAAAGGGGGGGGCGCTGTACAGAAATCTGTCTTTTTGAGGGGGCTTGCCCAATGAAAGAGCTGGGAAAAATGCACAGAAGTTTCTACATAGTGGAAATGGTTGAGAGGGGACCGTTTGATTCGGAAAGCATGAACGCTTACAAGCATTTTTTTAGTTTATTTATACATGAAATGGGACTCAAGTTTAGTCCAACTAAAAAAATCTTGTGACTGCTGTATTTAGCTATTAACTGTAAACTGTCCTTTCAACACATCACAGTATATTTCTGGACAATTCTGAGGCAACTGTAGTGATCAAAACAACATCTGTGTTGTCTTAAAAACCTTGCATAGGGCATATTTTCCAGCCACTGGCTAGAAGGGGCCTCTAGAAATAGAATAAAACACAACCTAGTAGTCACAGGCCAGAGTTGCAGCATTTTCTCTTGGTTTTTGGGCTTGTCCTGCAGTGAGTTCGTATGTAGCAGCCAGTGCCAGGCTGTGCTGCCCGATACTGCTTTTTCAAATCCCCACACTAAGGTTGGGCGAACAGGTGCAGCAATGCCACTAGTCTTTCTGCCACCACACAAATTTCAGGAATAACACAGCAGCATGAGACTGTGCTGCTACCTGACAGCAAAAGAAATGCAAGCATCTGCTCAATCACAAATGCGACACTTCTTTACATCCTCAAACTGCCTGAAACTCAAGAGCAGCCTCTTGGCATGGTCAAGTGGTGGCAGGTAAGAAGTTCATTTGTTTCCTTCACACATCTGCACGTGCCACTAGCAGCCTCTACTCAACTGCAGGTACAGCCCCTAATTTAATTTTCTTGTTCAATATTCAATACACAGATCTAGAGATTACTCTGACAAAATTTAGTATTACAGAAAATAGGAATTGCTGGGAAGAGCATTGATGATGTACAGCTTCAAGAATACCTACCTGTCCCCCTTTCTGTTGGCCACATCATACGGACGGAGAAAATCCAACTTGCTCTTGCTTATAACGCAGATATCTATGTTACTGCCAGAGCCCAGATCATTGTATATGCCAGCTGCAATGGCATCTCTCACAAGCTGTTTGGCTTCCTCTTCCTGGAAAAGTGAAAAAAGCTGTCATTGCCCAAGTGTTGGCATTTCACAGAGATGTTTGTCCATGTGACGGTGGAAGCTGTGAGCTCTCAGAACGATAAATGAGATACCAGCGCCGCCTTCATCACCAAAGTACTGCAGAGCATTAACAACAGTCTGCTGAACAGTGGGACAATCTACAGGGACAACCTTTTATCCTGATCATGATCCGCCACCCCCAGGACGGATCAGACTTAGTAGAGACCACCAAGGAAGGAAAATTAAGATTTCTGTCTTAACTAATCGAGAAAATAAATTTCACCATTTTTATCTTCCAGGCTTTTGTGCACGTGCACATTCAAGTTCCCTATGGCGCCCTCCGTGTAACAGCTGCATACAAATTAAAGAAAGATTCGCACTAGTTTAGTTACAAGGCTTCCCTAGGTAGGGACTATTTAATCATCCTCTGTAGTACCAAAATTATTTCTATGATTTTGTAATGTAGCTTGCTTTGCAAAATTTATTCGGCTCATCTTAATAGTAACCATGTTGCAAAGCAGCCTGGCTCTCTACTGAACTGTAGCTGGCTAATATTTTTAATTCCGGTCCTGAACACAAGTACAGAATATTTAAAGAAAGCTGCTGAAAATACTAGTCAAACTAGGTACCTCTGTCAAAGTACGGCAATTTCCAGTTAAGTTCTTACCATTTAAGTGAAAAAATTGAAACTTTGCTACAGTTTCTTTGCTGCTATACATTTCAGAAATTCCATAGGTAACTAAAGCAAAATATATATTTAATACTGTTCATTTAATGCATACTCTATATTAGATACAACCAGTAGAATCCTCTTTGCAGCAAAACTAGAACAGGAAATAAAGCTCACCACTTTTACTGCTTCTGAAACCATACACTAATCCTGCCAAAGTCCTAATGTTTTGCTTTCTTACAGGTTTTTGTCTCTGCTTTTTTTTAAAAGGGCAAACATGCAGCTGCTGAAATACGCACACAGCATGTAACTGTGAGAATTTTACTATTCAGAAGCTGTCTAAATAGCCTGAAACACAGTGCAATAGTGCCTGCCTTACACTCACACACACAAGTAACATTCAGGTGACTGTCTTTTATAAGGAAACATTTCAAATTCAAACTCTCCACTAAAATACTACAACAGATCTGTAATCATCTTAATCCCCCCCCCCCCCCCCCCCAAATTCATGAATGGTATTGACATGAAGGCAGAAATACAATTTTGATATGCCTGATAACCGCCTCTCTTCTAGTAACGGCTATTACAGCTGCGCTGGCTCCCTCTACAGATCCCAGGCAGGGCTTATTTTTATTTCAAAGGCAGCGTATTGAAAAAAAAAACCTCACAGATGAGATCCCATACTACTAGAAATAATCTGATACAGCCAGTAAATCCTTAGTTTTGCACTGTAACTGAAGATGGTGAGCATCAAGAAACACTGCACAACAGCTTTCTCGATGTATCATTTTAAAGCTTGTAAAAACCAGGTACAGGCTTCTCAGTACCTATGTGTGCCTGTCCTTACGACAAAAGATACACTACTGCTTGTCAAAGCCCTGCAACTCAGTAGTGGTGGGGGGAAGTCCTCTGTCCTGCACCTCTTCCCATGGCACTGCGTTACTTGCCAGGAGAGACAAAACCAGCGAGGACACATCCTGCACTCTCAGCGCCACTGAAACCTGCACAGAGTAAGTGCTAGAGCTCTAGTCATCCGGCAAGTGTGTCAGACTGCAAGGAAAACAGTGTGTCCATATTTATATAGACACACACACTCTTTAATCTTTTCAGTAGCCTCTTAAGTACATACCAGAGCACATAAGACCCCTTAATTTTTCTCAAAGGTGTATAAGGAACTTACTTGAAAACTGACTAGAGCATGCCTGCTCCAGTAAAGAAAGAATAAGACTGAACCACATCTATGAACACAGCGATCTGGACTCCGGTTCATCCTCAAGTCATTTATGGGGGTTGCTGCTCAGCTAGCCCAACGTGATCGTAACTGAATGCCAAGTTTACCATGATCACTCGTCGTTGCTTTGCTGGTATTGCACACCTTTGAATAGTCTGCCACTAGACATCGCAACGGAAGAGCAAATATTCAATGCTGATTTTGATAAATGCAGCTTTTAAAAGTTTGCTTCATTTCAAAGGCCTTGGTGTCTCCGCCAGTATCCTGCCACAAGAAAATAATGATGCGGAGATCCACAGCCTGCTCGCAGACCGTCTCCGAGTCAGACAGCAGCTGCACAAGCCCCAGTGTACAAGTGCAGCTGAAGAGAAGCCCAAAATTAGCTCAGCTACGATCACGTCTGCTCCCAGTGCATACTTTGCATTCTGCCATGGCCCTCCATAAAAGAACTTGTTAATAACAGTATTCCTGTTCTAACAGCTTAATTAAGGTACTGACCAGGAGGGGGGCATATTTTCAGTGAACTACAGAATAGCATAGATTCTTATTTCACTCCCAGTTTTATTAGCATCACTAAAAAAAAAAAGAACACAACATTGAATTACATTTTCTACCAAGCTGAGTGGAACAAGACAGCCATGCTGTAAAAATAGTTCCTTCAGTGTTTTTGGTAGCAAAACTCCAATAAGCAAGTATTTCCTCGTTCAACTGATAGAAGACTACTTTCACTGATTTGTGGTATGCTAAGGGTATTGTAGTACTGTAGTGGAAGTAAACATACTAAAATAAAAAGTATGTGTAGATACGTTTTAAAAATTAAACAGTAGCAAAACCAGAGTAATTTTAACCTATTATGTGAGCTGTTAGTATAAGAAAAACACCGCAGCTTAGGAAAACTAAAGCAGGTTGGTGGTAAGGGTTTGTTCCACTCTTAGTATTTTTTAGACGACAATGTAAAGCTCTCAGAGTCATCTCACTCCTTTAATTGAAATCAACCTACTGTTATCAAAATAGTTCTAAAAATACCCAGTACAGTCAGCAGAGCTCAGCTGTAGCTGCACTAAGGCATCCACTACACCGAGAAAGTCTAAAACGTGTAATCTCAGCTCATTCACCTGATATAGTGCAGCCTAGTTCATGAACCTGGAATAATTTTAACTTCAGAAAACCCTGCTTCGGTGCTGTTTATTCCTCCTCCTCTTTTCATAATTTAGAAAGATGACCAGCACAGCCGCAAGGAAAAAACCCGCAACACTCCTCGACAGAGATCCTGCACACGAGGTTCTAGCAAGGGCCGCTATTTTACGATCAGAAAATAGGGGGTTAGCATGAGAAATGCTGACACAGTCCTAAGTACAAGGGCATGAATGAGTCACTGTAATAATTAATCTTAAAAAACCCTAAAAGTTCAGAGTATATAAAAGGAGCACTTCCTACTTTATGGTTGCAAAGACCAAGCTAACTGGGAATATCATTCTCTCGGGCCCACGCTGCTGCTTAAATGAGATTACAGCAGGAGTGATGTACTGTAACCCAAGTCAGTTGTGACAAGCAGCGCTTTATAGAGCTATCTGTTTGTCTCCATCACCACATCACACAATGTGTCCCAGGACTCCAATGTGCAACTCCATTTACCACGACATGACAAATGGGCAGCACTTGTAAAAGGCGCAAAGAGGTCCAGATCAGCCGTGTAATGGTCACCACAGATGTACCGTAGTGCTTGAGGGGAGAAAAACCAGACCCCCAAGTTCATTAAAGTGACCAGTAATGGATCTTTCAAAATGTGTCTTAGGAATAGTACAGTAAAGGCTAAAATAAATAACTCAGCATGGAAGGCTAATCTGAAATGGTGTTTGATAAATTATTTATAACACAGACAATTGTCTGCATTTAATATTGGAGCTACTGGTAGCATCTTTAAAAGATGATTTATGTGTTGTAATGCCATTAAGCTTTATATGGGCCCACTGCTAGCTATAAAGTCTGCTGAGATTTAGAGAATGAGTTTTAAACTGTCACTGCAACATCATAGTAGATAGAGACTGTATTAAATCTTTACTTTAAACCTGTTATCTGGAGAGTTGCATTTTGTAGACACTCAAGAACTGATAGATTACCTCTCCACAGCTGCTATGGTGCAAGTCCCAAACAGCACCAATAAGGAACTTTTTACACATTATTCTTGTATATGACTTGAATGAAGTTTCTCTTCTCACTTAAGCAATTTCCAGATTTCAAATGCTACTGAAGTAAAAAAGAAAAAGAGACTTTCCTACAGAAGATGGGGATATTTCTACATCATATTAATACTAGCTTTACTAATAGCTTTTAAACAAGTTTATCATTACGCCTCCAGCAGTAAAGGGAGCAGCTGGAAAGGCTTTGTGAATATTATTTCCTCAACATTTTGCAACTTTGCAAGCAAGTTAAAACAGGAGATGTCTTTTCCAGATTTAAAAACTGTAGAAAGGATTTTTTTTTTTTTTTGTTCTTACCAAAGTGAAATGAATACCTACTGCACGTCACTGGTATCCTGTCAGATATAAGATAGGTAGTGCAGTTCTCCAATAATAAGACTTACCAAGAATTTGAAATACAGTAGACAATGAATATTAGTATAGGATGAATATGATAGTGTGTAACGATTTTTGTAAAAATAAAAATTCGCAAGTATTTATCACAACTGTCTTTTACAACAGAATGAAATTGTTCAAATTACATAATGTAAAAAGTCAATCCTACTTCAAGTGAGAATCCAAGAGATTCACATGGGAAGAGAAGGGGAGGGGGAAAAAAAAAAATCAGAAGCTTCAGGAAGGACAATGATAATAAAAAAGTAAATCCATAAAGGAGTGTTGGGAATTTGGGGCTAGGAAAGTGATACCTCTTGAAGGACATAAGCACCTACAGAAGCATAATTAGACTTTGGAAGAGTAATCAGCAGACTACAACATGTGAGAGGATGTGTAAGTCTGCCTGTGGGGAGAAGTTGTGGTAGAGATCGATATGTAACCAGAAGCAATGCTAAAATCTGCTGGCTAAGTCCAAAGAGATAACAAAACTGAGAAGCAAAGTACTTTGTGTTTTCTTGTACGGGAAGGCTGAAAGACTCCATTAGTGAGAATGAGTATGTTTTGGTTACCTTTTGAGGCTGGAAAGGGGCTGGCACATGTAATTTTAAACCACTCAGGTTTAACAAGTCTTCACAAAAAAAAAAAAAGCATTTCAAATAGTACCTCATAAACAGATGTATGACATATCTTGTTTCATAATTTTAAATTTTTTTTCTCAATAGGCCTATGCTACAATCAAAACATTTTGCTTTTCTTTCATCTTTGATCAGGTGAATGAAATGTAAAAGTAGCCAGTCTGTCAAGCTCTCCCCCCACCCTTCTTCCTCCACCATCTTTTGTTTGTGCTCTAAAAAGTCACAAAAGAAGTTAGAAGCAGAAGGCTGAGACCTAACAGTCCAAACAATGCAAAACAGGCTATTAAAATAGATATATGTGATGAATATGTAGGATCAGGATTCCGAATGACACGAAACAGGATTAAACTGACATGCCAAATGACCACAGCACAAAGAAACATTCACAAGACAGAAGTTGCAAGTAGAAAGAATTAAAGCAATGATCACCCCAAAGGCAAAGGGGTTATGAAAATCAGAATCTTTAAGATTAGTAGCATCTGGGAGACACAGAGCAGTAACACACAAAGATGGGTCCTGGGAACAACCACCAGTTTGTGCATAAAGAAGAACAGGTAGAAGTTATCAGACTATTCCCAGCACATGATGGAAAAATTAAGACATCTAAAAACTATGCCCTGTAATAGGTATAATGATGGCATCAGCTCCATTCTGCTGAATTTCAACCATACGCTATTTTGGAATTGTGTATGCTCTAAAGAAAAAACTTAAATCCAAAGAAAAATATACTTTCAAATATGATATACAGGTTTCATTTAGTTTTACTGAACAGCTGTTAAAGACTAAGATAAACAGAAATTTAGTAGTTTCTAAAGCAAAATGTGGTGGGGGAAAAGTGAAATAACTCTATTACTTTGTGTGTTAAACAGCTAAGTTATTTTAAATTAAGGTAACGTGTATGTTATTTTCCGGTTCTGTTTCCACAGCCTTACTTAACAAGAAACTGAAATGCTCCAAATTCTGAAACATTACTTTTATTCACTTGCAGGAAGGCAAGTGAATGACTCACTATTTGCACAACAAACAGTATCAAGGACTCAAAGACTATTAAATACGATTAGAATTTTCTCTCCAGAATACATCCTGTACAAACACTGTTTGGAATGGTAACTTTAAATACATTTGTCTAAATTCTAACTTTTCTGAAGCTTTCAAAGCTGGACTTCTATTTAAAAGAAAGAAAGAAAAAAAAAAAGCAGCACAGACCAGTTTCAGTTACATGCATTCCTATTTTCTTATGCCACTGTACTACCAGTCTGTTCATCACTTGGCACTCTCTCAAATGCAGAGTCTATAGAGCCCGTCTGTGCCACCATCACCAACGCAGTACGTTAGAAGACAAAATCCCAATTTACTTAAATCCCCGGATTATGAACACATCAGGGTTAATGTGTTGTCTATATTACACAAAAAAGTACAGGAAAATTAGTTTTGTTAGGAAGTAGCAATCTTCAGCACAAATATGGCACAGACAGGAAATTATGCAAAAAGAAATCAGAGCATAGCACTGACCGAGCAGTCTTGTTAGAACTCAGCAATTCGGGTTTTTACACAAATGCACCTACATTCATTCATAGATCATAGATCAGGTAATTCTGTACTGCATTCGATGTCCGTTTTGTTGTGAATAGTATGTTAGTGAATGTTTATTTTTCTAACTGTTTTCTACTAAGAACTTTTCAAATAAAATGCACCTTAGTCCCCAATTATTATTCTCAGTGATTACAGTTTTTTCATGTTCGATGGTAGACGCCTGCAAGCCCAGACTCATCACCACCTCCCCCTTTCTGATATCGTACACCACACAAGTATAATAAACCATGTTAATATTTCATACCAGTGTGAAATATGCTGGAGTATCAATTCAACATCTGCTGTCTTTAGGGTACTGGCGTCCCGCAGAGACACTTTCAATTTGTAATTGAGTTCTATACTGAATTAATCAGCAGTTTATCTTTTTTAGTAAAATAATGTCTTCCCCACTAACCTGGATTTACATTAACAATTTATGCCAAATTACCTGCCAAGGCAAGAAACTTATATGCTTCGGAACTGCTATTCAGTAACATTAGTTTCTATATGTCATTCCTTACACGAAGATTAGTGCAATACATACTTCCAATGGCACAGAATTAAATTACAAGCTCCTCTCACAACTACAGGATTTCTTCTAATACTATTTCCATACTTTGAACTAAGAATGAATATGGAAACTCATTTAATCCATCACTTCTTATGTCTGGGTGAAGTTCATGGTTTTTTAAGGAACTGATTCTCAAAATAAAATGAACTCGCTCAACAGTAACAGAGCTGTAAATTCTGCCAGGCTGCAAGTTCTACTCCGACAGTGCGATATCCTCAATTTTCTGTACAGCTGCATTACCGTACAGTAACGCACTGAACCTTGGCCACCAGGAAGTAGCCAGAAATGTAAACCATGCAAAAGATGACAATTAAAATTCCTATATATTATTACTGCGTATCAAAAAATAAATATCCAGCAATAACATGTCTGGCTTCAAATAAAGCAGTTCTCTATTCATACGACTGACTTTACCTCTGAGAAAAGGACGGATGGGAACGAAGATCAACATTTTATTTGGAAAAAGAAGTCTTGGGCCCTCTGGTAATTTTTCCTTCCCAATACACCAAAACGCTCCATAAAGCTTAGTAGCTGGGAGGGAGCCTCCCCTCACAGCCCAGGCTGACTCCCACCCTCCACCTCCCTCCCACTCACTCTCCCCTGCTCAGACTGAAATTGCACTCTGCCTCCACAGCCCTCGCCGCAGGAGCAGCACTCGGGCTTCGTGCCATGTGAAATATTTTCCAGTATGTTTTGCCAGTGTTCTGCAGTTACGGGAGATATACAAACTGAAACAATTTAAACTGGAACACCTGCTCCTGAGAAATGCATCAAAAATAATTACCTGTCCTACACCTACCCTGTGCAGTGAAATGATCTCTTAACATGGATCCCTGCTTCTGACTAGCTTGTCTGCATTATTACGTACAAAGTTTAAGTGTTACTTTCGTAAAGGTAAAGAAATTGTTGCTCTTTGTCATGCAGCAAGGCCCAATTTAAACTAAGGTAAAATTTATTTCCCTCAATACAGTCTGTAAACAGAAAACTAGAAGAAGGTGCTACCGGGTATCACCAGTAACTCAGACTGATATTGTTGGCAGTTTCCCACCTGACTTCCTCACAGAAATTGCGCTTTTATATATTGAAAAAGCACACCTCAAAACACTTCTCCAGTAATCCCAGCCATTCCAGAGCACATCTAGCTACCACATTTTAAATCAGCCTTGTATTTCCTGTTTAACGTTACTTCTGCAAAGGAAATCGATCCAAGGCACAATTCTGTGAAAGAAGATGAGAACCGTACTACTGTCCAATGTGTCAAGCAGAAACCAAGTTACCACAGAACAATTTTAATCTAATCTAAAAAAGAAGAAACAGCATGATAAGCCTTTATTTTCTGGATGACCGTCTGCACTAACACCTGGTATTTACCCATGGAAATTCAAGTCTCTAAAGCAGACAATAACACAGGTATGTAAGGAAAGCATGAAATCTGTATCACCATGAGCTCTGTCAGAGAAGACAGTGAAGATATGCCACTAACAGTCTCAGTTATTGTCACTGGGTAATGAAATAAACAGATACACAGAGCACATAAATACTAAGTACTTATTTTTGTTCACAGAATCAGATTTTCCCCCCCCATTTACTTAATCTCTGCATTTGACACCAACAGGGGTTCAAGTATCTCAGGCAGGCTCTCCAGCTTAACTCTGATAGTCTGGCTTGATCTCTATTGTCTGCTGTCTGAGTTCAGCCGACAAACCTCCCAGCAAGTGGTCACCTTCCTATGGAGTCATTAAACCTCCGAATGTCAGCTGGTGGGATTAGCCTGCAGACTTCCACACCTGAGCCCTATGGCAGGGACACAGGCATTTTGATCACCATCACTAATGAATACAGAATTCATATGCAGCTTGTCATTGCTCTTGAGCCTTGAATCACACAGATGCAGGCTAAATAAGACTGATGAGACAACTATTGTTGAAGATTAGAGAGTTTTGACAGTTTCCAAAAATAGCTCAGTATTATTGTCAGTAGTTAATAAACAAAAATAATACCGCCATATTGAGGGACAGTAGGAAATATGAGCACAGAAATATTTGAATGATCTGTGTGTCAGCTGTTTAAAAATGGAAGTGACATGTTTTTGTAGTATTTTGTGCTATGCCTGATGGGTGTTTTTAACTGAAATAAGAGGTACACAGTGAAAGCTGCATTTAGACTACTTTCCACTTTGATACAGCAAAGACCTTCAGCACACATCAAGCATCCGGAGGAAGGCGTTCTTTATACCTCAGCTTCTTCACTCTGGGGATATGGGGCTGCTCAAAAGTACCTCAAAAATCAGTCGCAAAGCCAGAAATGAAACTGTGGACCAGAAGAGGAGTCTACACATTTTGCAACTTCCAGTCCTCTTCCTTCCTATAATTTCTTTGTGAACACACCTACTCTGACAGCTGTAACTATTAACTGAAAAAGGTTACTACCTCCAAGTCCTCCTGTCTGCCCATCATTTCTCCTTTTACAGAGGATTACCCAAATCTGCCAGCTGAGTTGCTCATAAGATTGCTCCCTAACCCACATTTGTCAAAACCAAACAAGTTAGCAAAAGTAATCACTGCAGAATGATCACAAAAGCAAACCTGGCCAACAGGTGAAGGAGTGCAAATCTCTGGTAGGAGAGCAAGATGCAGTTTTTTGGACAATATAGCTGCTGCAGGAGGGTAAGTGCCTATGCTCCAAGTGGAATATAGTCAGAACAGCTCCCTCTTCTTTTTAATCTGTCCCTACCCCTCCAGAGTCTTTTTGTTTTCTTTCAGTACCACTTGATTTCCTACCACACTAAAAAAGTGGTATAATAAATGACTGTAAATATAATCTCACATTTCTGGGGTGATCTATTTTAGAAATAGCTATTAAATATCTGCCAGACTACCTCCTTCCATTTTTTCTACCTATTCTGTGCCCCTGAACTCATTACACAAAGATTTACTTCCCTTTCCCTACAATAGTTCTGTTTTTGTGGCTTCCACCGATTCTTTTCCTTTTGGATCCTCTCTTTATTAAACCTGGCTGTTTTGATGAAATACAGAAAAGAAATGAAGTTACAAGCAGCCTGTTTCCTTGCTTAAACATGAAGCTCTTGTCAGAAAGCTACAACATAGACTCACTGTACATCAAGTAATTCTTCTACAGACAAAAAGATTCTACTTTTCAACCAGAAGTGAAATACCAGAATAAAATATATAATGCCCCTCCCCAATCTCCCTAGAAATTCAACAACCACAGTATAGATAAACCCAGAATTCCAGCATTTAATACGGTAGACAGTTTTTTCCCAGATCATGATGGTTTCCACATCCACTGACTCAGAGTATTTCTTTACTATTAACACCAGAAGGCATGAATGCATTTGCAAAATCTGAATGTAAGGTTTAAAAACCATGTGGCTACCCTATTGAAACTGTATTGTAAGAAAAATTGACTGCAATGGAAGATCTAAGCTCAAAACACTCTATTAGATGTGCTGTTCTTCCACTTATGTTTTTTTAAAGTAGATCTATAGCTGCCCACATGACAGATTAATATTGTTCCACAGTAGTTAGGTGCTTGGCATTACATTTTTGAAGCATCTACAGGCCTTCAGGGCTGAAAGTGTTCACATCTTCAGCAATCTATAATGGTTCCTCTAGAGGCCAGCACTTGCTTCATAATGAAACATGCCTCCATAAATCAGACGGCAGAAGTGGCACTCGTGTACGTCACCATCTATCTTAGCAGTTTCTCTGAAGGATGCTGGGTAAAGATCATCTCACAGCATTGCAACCAGGGAAAGGACCATCACAGTTGGCACTGACAAAGCATGTGCTACTTAAATCTGAAGACACACTAAGTCTATGGAAGAAAAACACATCCTGCTGGTGTTAGCATGCCTCAGGCAGTGGTAGAAGCTTCAGCAACTCATCTTCAAAAGGCAGAGAGCCAGGGCTCTAGAAACCTGCAAAAATTGGCTAAGCCTGCAGTCGTCTTTTTTTTTTTTTTTTTTTTTTTTTTTTTTTTAAGTTGAGCATCTTCAAAGTCTACGATTCTAACTGTAGGGCACAGCAGCTGCCACTGCAGATTTGATCCTCTCAGCTTTTGGCAGCTCTCAACTTGAAATTCTAGCAAAAGAATTTTTCAAGTTGCTATTATTGCCTGTCATGGATTTATAAATATTGTGCACTATCTGCTGTGGCATGGCTCTCATGGGACACCAGTGCATGCCAAAAGCATAACAGAATGAAAAACAGTTCCTATTCTTCAAATAAATGCTAATTTTTTTTAACTGTGCTCACACGATGCGTTTGGTGATCAGCTTCAATAGTACAGAATATATATCAGAGGCAAAAAAGCTGATTGTCTTTTCCAGTAGTATTCAGCTGCTACTTTCATTAAGCTTGTTTAATTACATTCCAGATGCTAATTTGCAAGTCGATACCAGAGGGTGCAGGACAGTTTGCCTTTGAATCATTTTTCTGTGATGTGATGGTCTTGAAGCACACCACTACCCTCCAGTAGCCCTAGCAAGATATTCTGACAATTAGTGCAAAAGCAAGCAGTATTGATCTTGACAGGAAAATATTAATCCTCTACCCATTTTATTAAATTAATCTCCAGGAATTTTACCATCATTGCCATTTCATAGCAAACTTTATGTAAAATATACATAGTGTACTTCAGATTTAATTTGTTTTAATTTCAATAGAAATATAATTTGTTATTTCCTTACTTTACTGGAAAAAACACACATCCGACTTAAATATTTTAAGCTGGCAGCCATAACAGAATATGAAGTGTTTAAGAGTACAGTTGACCTTTATCATCTGAAACTTCGCGGCTTAGTTAATACAATTACTAAATTGTTATTAGATAACAAAATATGTAGTAAAAACAAAGGAAGGCTTAAGGTATGTGCAAGTCTCAAAGATCTAAATATCTATTTCAACAAATTGGTCGGCTGCATTTCTACACATGCTTCTTATAACAGTGAATATCTGCTGCCATTTATGGTTGTGTATGAAGACAATTTAATTAGGATGACCTTTCTAAATAGGAAAAGTTGGAGATTTACCAATTTTTGGTGCCTTTTTTGGTTGCTCTCACACAAAGAATGACTTAAATACAAGCTTGAAAACTAGCTGAGAATAAGATGAAATTTTTAGTTTCATAGCACAGCTCTTTGACATTTGTATCTTTGAAAGCGGACTATTATGCTGTAGCTGTCGATTCCAAGGATTTGTAGTCCACGTTTTCAGTATGAATAGCACACATGCCAAGTGCACAGTCACACAAGAAGAGGCTGGAGAAAGAGACTCTGTCATTCTTACAGTGGCATGAGGGGAGAGAAAAAAAAAGGTAGGGTGTACCTCTATCTAGTGGTGCTTTCCATCAGTCATCTAGTGTAATGCTACTCACAGAAGAAACTTGACTGCCTATTAAAAATATTCCAGTATTTCTGACAGCATTTATAAATATATTAGAGGCCAGAAGTCCGGTGTCTTCAGATACTGCCCAAAACATTGCAGCAACACAGGAATCCTGATCTTACTGCAGTTTCGTAATTTTGCGCACCTACAACTATTTCATATATGCTGACAGGAAAGGAGCCAGTTTCAGGAATAGTTGGAAAACTGCTTATTACTAACTTAAGCAGTTTAACTACTGGAAAACTTCTCAAAACAAGGTGGGTTTGGTTTTTTTTTTTAGCTCAACTGGTTTAACAAGTCACATTTCTTCAGGAGATGTAACAGCGTATGACACATCACTTAAATTAATTTATTTTAGAGGGGAACTCAGTGGACTTACAGGATCATCACCTGAAAAAATACTGCAGTCATGCCAACATTTGAAGGGGAGGAAATGATGCACAGCAGTGCAGTACAAAGACGAGGAACATCTGAAGACCTTTTCTGAAGTAAATCAACTTTTTCCTTTTTCACATTATTCAGTGACAGTAAATAGCTGTTAAGATGTGTTGTATCTGCGTTTTAAGCTGAAATGATTGCAACTGTTAGTGTTACAAATCATTTTTAATGGGCTCAATTTTCAATTTTGTGTTCAATTCTCAGTTTTTTCTTTACCGTGAAGTTGTTAATCAATTGGAATGAAGTCTGAAGAGATTAATGTGGTTTAAAAAGGGCTTGACATTACTGAGGCATTTTACAAGATATGGTCACAGAAAGCCCTTTAATTGTTTTGGGTTTATTTTCATCAATAGTTTGTCTGCAGATAACTGGATTTTTCACTGTTTAGCAGGCACTGAACATGGTGTAACTAAGTGTAAGGAAATACTATAGATAATACAAAAATAATGTACTGCATACATTCATGAAAATAACCGAGTAACTTATTCTGATCTTAATCATGACACTCCAGCTTTTAACTCTCCTGAGTGAGTCTCTATAATGAACAACCAAACATTTTTCAATTTTTATCAAGAGCGTCAGCCAAACAGAAATCCACAACCTTATAAATCTTCTGATAATCAGCTTTAAGTAGATATTAAAAATAAAAAAGTGCAGTTATTAGTTCCAAACATACCCAATCAAGCAGAAATCTAATTGGTTTCATACACTACTTAAACATTTTTTTGTTGTTTTTACAGTCATGCATTCTCTTTTCAAGATTGGGAGAGAGAGAGAGAAGGACTGACTACTGAGGGAAAAACAGCAATATTGACTATGCAAGGGCTGTTAAATTCCTGAAGCCAACTATAATCAGTAACTTGTATGTTTTTAAAGCTTTCACCTACATTCAAATCACACAAGTTTTTCCATACATAACTTTGCAAGAAGCTATGGCTGTTTAAATTTATTTTACCCATCACCTTTCACAGCTTTGTAGTAAGCTGACAATAAAACATTTTAAGTGCAAGGAAACAAGAGCAGATATAACTTTTTTAAAGTTTCAAACCTCTTAAATTCTTACAATCCTGAGAATTATTGACGGAAGAAACACTGAGCTTTAAAAATAATTTTTTTACCTCCATGTCCTGTTTGTATTTATCTTCAAATACTGCCATAGCTGCTAATGATCCAGAACCTACGGTAACAAAATCAGGACACTTATTTAGCCAGTGTATTTAGATACAGTATTTTTTTTAAAGAACAAGATAACAAATGTCAGCAGCACAAACCAGACTGATGTCTCCCTTAGCTTACTATACGCTCTAAAGTGTCTACGCTCTTTAAGTCCAGCACCTAATTTAATCCTAAATTTATAGCTAGTGTACACAGACTTGTCATGGTCCCCATTCTGACAGCCTATTTCTTTTTACTATTTTGAACACCAAGGTATGAAAATGAGGTTAGAAAAAGAGAGTTAACTGAATGCCACAGTTTGTAACTCCTACTCCTCCATTTCTCCTGTCCCGCTTTTGTGCCTGGCCACATTAGAGGATATGTCACTTAATACTAAGACACTCAGAATGAATAGATTGCTTTAACGAGCTGCCCTGGCACAGTCACCTTTGCGCATGGGGATGAGTAAACTAGCAATGGTAATAGGGTAGCTGGCTGCTGCCATCAGGTTGTTTCCCGTATCTACTTTAAAACAGTTTATTATGCATTTACTTTGTGCCATCATTTTTGCATTGAACAGTAACAGCTGAATAGACAAAATGGCAAGATATGAAAACAGGAGTTTAACGTTACTTCTCTTGAAGGATGCAGTGCAAGTGTAGTAATGGAACAGAAGCCATCTCTATCCAAAACACTAACTGCAGTTGTTATAAATGTGCTTTCTGCAAATTAATACAAAAAGCAGTATGATACTATTTGAAACTGTAAACTTGCTTTGTTCAGAAAGAGGGAGTCTTCAGGAAGATATCTTGTCTGTCTGTGGTCCTAACCATATTTCAGAGCGTGCTACTTTTGGGGAGTGAATAAAGTTACCTGCAATTTTTTACTCCAATTAGAAGATTTTTTGGCATTTATTACTTTTTAACTTGTTTTGCATACTGCTATCTGTTTAGCTGGGTCACAGAGAAAGCCGTATTTTCTATTTAAAATGATTTGTGTGTATCGCTTGACCACCTCAATGGTTTAGTGAAAGAAAAAGGCAGCGATTAAACAGTTTCAAATGAGGTGTCCTGCTGATTTTATCAAGTCTGCTGAATGTATAATGAAAAAGGAGAAGCTGACAGTGACACTGTTGAGAAAATACAGACTACCTTATCTGAACCATTTAAGGAGGTCCAATTATAGATCAAATTTAAAGGGTAGAAACAGCAGATTTACAGACACAAATCAATGAACATGGTAATCCCAATGAATATGACAGATATTCCTGTTACAGAATATTGCTGTGGTTGAGGATCATTACCTTTACAGTACCAAATACATCACATGTAAAAGCAGTAGGACACTCTAAGTGTGTACTTGTATTACAGGCAATGACTATTCATTTACACGTTGGAGCAATACATGACTCCATTTTTTAAATGCTGAAACTGGGAATAAAGACAACTTAAGCAACTAACAGCAGAAATGAACCAGTGATACAAACAGCTGATATCACAGAACAAGTCACAAATAAAAGGAATTTTACTGATCCTTTAAACAAGGTCAAAATAAGGTGTGTTCCAAAGCAAATACAGGACTTCAACCATAAAACAATTCTTGTGGAATGACATAGGAACATTTCTAATGAGGGGAAAAAAAATATCTGAGATATGGTCTCAAACTAAGACCACATTCCTACTACACTCAATTGAAGGCCTACCATAAGCAGAATGGGAAGCCTCAAAACTAGAAAGCAATCTTACCCTTGGGATGAGCATTCTTTGAAAAAATTAGAGTATAAAGACTACAAAATGTGCAAGAAGTATAAAAGATAATATCTGACACAAATTACTACATTAAAGCTATGAGCTAAGAAAAAGTGGTCTTAATTTCTTAAAATTTCTACTGACAAATAAAAATTATCAATAACAAATATTGCAATAATCTCATATGTGGCTCAGACTGGATTCATTACTCCAGCTCCTTTTTAGAAGTTATTCCCAAAAGAACCTATGGGCAAGAACTCAGTACACTTGAAAAAGGGGGGGGGGAACCTTGTTACATAAAGAATCATACTGTTAATTATCTTGCTATATTACCAAGGTGCAAATAAATGCCAAGTTTAATATCAACTTTAAATAAATGCAGACAGTCCTGTAACGTAAGTTTTCAAAGAGTTGTTGAAAGTCTTAATTTAAACATACACATAGGCATTTACATCTAAAAACCACAATCCCAAGTAGGTTCTAACAGAACAGGAAGTAAAGCTAGAACAGCTTAATAAACTCAGGGTTTTTTTCTCTACTGCTTATAAATCCCTAACGTAAGTTTTGTAAGTTTGCATTTAAAAAAAAAAAGTGCCTTAACAAAAGTCTCACAGCACAGCTAAGCATTCTCCGAAAAGAACAGATTTTTGTAATCTTAAATAGCACAATGAAAATTCTTTACTCTTACTAGCACCAGATGTAAACACTGTGTTTTTAGAAACACAAATAGATGTATACATCTGACTTCCTGCACCAAAACAAATTATCTGCTGTTTGACAACAGCAATATGAACTGTTTTGAAAAATACTAATGATGTGCATATATTCACCCGCAGCACACTGACTAAGAAAAAACCCCTCCATTTGCACCGCTGCTGGACTGAAACCCCGTCACGTCACCGCCCAGGCAGAAATGCAGAAAACCGGCAGTGGACAGTTGCTTGCGAGCACAGTTGTGAACTTCACTATCCAATTACACCAACTTCCCTCTACTTGTCAAATTCCAGATACGATCCAAACAACCCCACAATGTTCCAAGTAGTTCAACTGACTTCTGAAAGCTATGCATTGTAACAGGAGAACTGGCAATAAAATCTGTGAACTTAAGTAAACATTGGAAGCATGGTTTTCTTATTGCAGTAGCTATAAAAACACAGAAAACTTAGATATTAAGGGTCTATGGAGAACTTGTTTGGTGTGGGGAAACAGCTGTTCTCTTGTCCATGTATTCAGTGCCCACCAATAATTTATTTTTAACAAGCATGATTTGCCTTTATTTAGAAACAAGCTTAGCAATTCCCAAACATAATGTCTGGAGAGAGATAAAATCCAAACATTGCAAAACACCGTCCATTAATTAGGGATAGATGTTCCCACCTCATACACACAATAACTGATTTAAGTCACTACCAGTTCAGATGCAACATCGCTAAGATGCAGCAGTTCAATCTAAAATCTATTAAAACACTCAGAAAAGCTGTAAGATAATGCATCATTACATAGTGTCTTTAACAGAGCTCAGATTCAAAGTAATACCAAACCAGATATTTCAGTTTTAAATCTTAACAATACACAACCAATGCAGAAATAGGAACTTTTCTTTTTTGGATTTTTTTTAAATGTTGGAAGTTTACAACTGTTCTGTGTATGAGCAATAAGGATAATTAAAACAAAGTATAATCAGTAAAGTCATCATGCATTTGTATCATGTAACATTCAGGAAAAAACAACTTTCAGCTAGATTTTTAAAAACTAACTGCTATGAATGGCTACACTTCACCAACCTTGGAAACACAACCATCAAGAAGAAATGCCATATCAATTCCAAAGAATTTATTTTGCATACATTTTCAGTAACCTGCACTTCAGAAACAAATATTCAGGAAATATATGAAAATATTGATCGTCAAATAAATTACAAAGAACTATGGAAACTGAGATGCAAAGCTCTATTCTGAGGCAAATGTTTTTCAGTCTGATAATTAGCATAAACCAGGGAAATTATGAGACCCTAAGAGATTTTATTTTTAATTCTTTAAGAAACATTGGTTATTTCACAAGTTTTCACAACTTAAGTTATTTAAAAATTTTCTGGACTCAACTGTAACAAACTCACTTTAAAAATCCTATTTGGTCTTTACTTGAGGAGTTACACCACTTCAATATTGATTTGAAGTGAAAGATAACTACTGATATATAGCAAAAAATCCAGCCAACAATAATCTCCAATGAGTTTTGCAACTGCAGTAGCTTTTCTAAAAGAGATGAACTGGATTTTTTTAGCAGAACATTCACTGAAGACAACTTCTTATTGCTAAGCACAGTCAATTTTCATCACCCAAGGACCTGTTTGCTACCTCAGCCTGCCACACTGGAGGATGTACAGAGCTTTGAGAGAGTAACATTTAGCACTTCCTAATCCATCAGTGTCAAGGCTCCCTGACAGGGCATTTATTCACAGGCACTCATTGTTATTCAATTTGCTGTTCAAAAGGTAAAAATTCGGCGATCTCCACAGCCCCATCGATTGGGATCATTTTTCACCCTGGTTCCTGGCTGAGGGACTGAGTCTCGGCAGCGGTACTGCTTGTTCTGCAGGACGACATGGCCAATGCATGAAGAGCTGATTTATGAATATGAAGTACCACTGGTACCAGGGGACTAGCTTTAGCCACTAGAGATGACTGGAACATACTTACTGTTTCCAAAAGCTGAACTACAGACTTCAAGTGATTTAATTTTATGCATGCATTTCATTACAAGTCTTGGCCAGAAGCTTTCCTAGACAAGCCAAGCAATCAGACAATCTTGCATCGTTTGCTGAAATCCAATTTTGTCCTTTGTCAGCATAAACAGTTTAATTTGATGTTTTCACTCCTGAGTAAGCACTGAGTATCTTTTAAATCTCTCTTGCAAAGGAGGACACCACTCTGTCCATCCACAAACACACTCCAGCTAAATAAAAACCACACTCCAGCACATTAAAACAAACAAAAACCCAACACCTCAACAACCTTTCCTATTTAATACTGAATTTCCAGAAATTAACTGGCCAAAAATACCTATCCTGATTTAACAAACTGCCCTTAGAACATTTTGCAAAAAAAAAAAAAAAAACAAAACAACACAACTAAACAAAACAGATTAGTCTAAATAGGTTCAAAACAAAATTCCAAATGCTGTCTCTGATTTGACCTTTGATACCTTTTCTGCTGTCTCAATTCTATCTTTCATTTATATGCATAAGCAAATCTTTTTCCCTAAAATATATACTAGCCACTGGAGAAAGTATCAGCGTACCAGCTCTAGAAAGGTAAAGGACATTTACACTAAGAGCAGCTTTGTTTGACAGCACGGCTGAAAGTTACATGTAATCACCACAGACCTGGTACAGCTGACAGCAAATGGAAGTTTAAGCTACAATGAACATAATCCATTGATATTCTACATCCTACATGTTATTTTTGTGGCGGGAAAGAGGAGTGGCCAGGATTTTCAGAAATACCACATTTTAAAGCTTTTAAAACCTAGGCACAAAAGTAACCATGTACATGATGGAAACTGTGTGACTTTATTCAGGCAATCAACTACTAGCAGCTCTCAGTCTAGAGTCAGTTACAGTTTTACAGTTCATTACAATATTGAGTATAAGGCAATTATAGGAATCAGACATTTACTCTTTTTTAATATATCTCAAAGACTAAACAATGACATCACATGACTGTTACATAGTTTTTATTTGCCAAGTAAGTGATTTCCCAGTTCCTAAGGTAAGGGCACCATCTATTGGTCCTATACAACTGCTGCAGAATTCCTGAAAGTTAATCAGAGTTTTGTTATAGTTAACCAGATGATTCAGTTTAACAGCTGCACTGTTTCAGCAGTACAAAGATCCAGAAGAAAAGCTTTTAACACTTCCAAGAATATAGTAAGTAGGTGTTTTATCTAGCGATGCCAACCATGAACAGAAAAAGATTAACTAAAATTGAAGTTATATTTTCCCATCACAGAGTTGGCATAGAAGCTGCAGACACAGGCTGAATCTGATTTACTAGTCTGACACACACTTCATTTCCAGATCAATTTTATTTTCTGATACATTATCTACATTACATTTCCACAGCTCTACCGAAACCAAGCTTTCATTTAAAATCATCCCAAGTGTTCAAAGTGAAATGCAAGTCTGAAATGATACAGTGACTTCTTGAGTGATCAGAGAGCAAAAATAATTGCATCCCTGGTTATGTTTGGAATTTTACTTTTTCCAGATATATGATATTGTCAGTAGGGCATTAACCTTAAAAGCCACAGATAACACTGCGCAAGAGTATTATTAGCTCAGAAGGCACTACTTCAATATCTTACCAGTGTCTCAGTGAGATCTCTTACCATTTTTTACCCTTTACTCCCAGATTATTGCCTATAAATCACAAAAGAATTCAGAACTAATCAAATAAGCTTGACATTACTATTGAAAATACCTCCTTTGCCAAAGACTGGCCCAGTTCTGTAGTATTTTTGAGATATGTGTGTCCTTCCCCTCAAAAATGCTTGTGTTATTTCCGTTCTCAAAAAAATACAAGGATGATGGTGATCACACTAATGCTCTCCTGCAAGTTGCAAAGCTTATTATTTTAGGATTCTTACCACAGGGACTCTCCAAGTATCCCTCAATAATTAAAAAACAGAACAAGGTGTCTAAAGAAACAATTTTATCTAGAGGAGGTGAACAAAGAACGGTTAGAAGACACAGCAGAAATGACAAGTTAAATTCACAAATCAAAGTTAAGAGATGAATGAAGACTTTGTATTCTGTAATATAGTGTCTTCCTGAATATACTGATAAGGGGCCTCTAATTGGGTTGCTTAGCAAGACTACCCGTAAAAGGGTATACGCTCAAGAGCCATTTCACAACTTGAAGTTACTGCTACTGCAAAGCAATACTGAGGAGTTCAAAAGTTTAATTCTCTCCTGTAGGTGTTCTTCACCTTCTGCTGTAGAACCGGGAAGTAATGGAGCAATGTTTCTGCTTTAAGTGAGAAAGATAAGACACACCAGAAAAGTACTTTCTGGTAGCAGAATGCAAATCACAGGTAGCTTATTTCCACATTATCCCATATTCTTGTTTATAGTTGAAAGAACAGCAAATAAGAATATATTTACCAAGACTGTATTTTACAATATATCCTGAACGTTGCTTTTGTAATTGGTCTTGACTAGGTAGTACCTAAATGCCAAAACAGCATGCAAAAATCTGTGGTTTCAGCTTTAAATATTATCACACTCCCTAATTCAAAACTGAACAGGATGTACACAGAACGGCATATACCTATAGCTCAAACTACTGCTATTACAGAGTTACATAGACAGAAGGGTTGGGGTACTAGCACTTAATAACCTGATGGTGGGCTACTAATGTCAAGTTCACACCAACAATAGACAGAATTAAACTTCTTTATTGAGAAGCTCCATACAGTAGTTAAAACCAATTAGTATATGTAGCAGGTAAACCAAGTGTTTCTTGGGTAAAATACAGCTGCTACTTAGCAAGAAATACAACAGTCCCGAAGAAGAATCAAGGCACTTTTTTTTCCCCTAATGAAACTAGAGAAAAAATTCAGGCAGAATATAATACCCCAAGTGAGACTTCATATGAACTATGCGTTAGGACTATCTGCAGATCAAGTTTCTAAGGACTTTTTTTACAGCAAGTTTTTGGGAATCCTGCAATTCTCTTGCTTTAAAGTATGCTGGGGAACGCACACAGCAACTTTCCCAACAGCAGTTTTTTGGCAGCTTAGATTTGAATAGTATAATAGCCCATGCTTAGAAGTGTTAGAAAAGAAACAGAACAGTGCACCTGCCTTACAAATATGCGTACAACTTTATCTTTAAAGTCTGAGGTCTGTACATCTCCCAGCAAACAACGGAATTTAAGTAAAAACACTTTAAATAATAATTTGAAATGTTCAGCTTTTTTTACCAGGCAGTTGTGTTACAACACTGAGGGAGTATCACTTACCCATGGTAACATAAGGCAGTTTGTCAGTTGATCCATGGGGATATATGCTGTAAAGGTGAGGTCCTGTGACATCTACTCCCCCTAAAACCAGGGCAGCACCAATGTAGCCTTGATACCTAGGAGCAACGTTTGTATGTGAATCTGAAAGTCCACAATAAAGCTGTGGTTCTTTTTAACACAACATATGCATTTAAGAATTTTTACACAGTTACACCAAGTACATCTCTGTAACAGAAAGACTACTTTTACTGTCTGTGAGCAATAGCTTAAATTAAGAAACTTACTAAGATGTCGTATATTTCAGTATCAAGCACAACAAACAAGCACTGGACAAGCAAGTAGGTGGATGATACATTTGTGCTAACAGGGAGAGAATTCGATCAGTTTTCAAGCCTTAAACAGAATTCCTGTATCTGCAATTAAGTTTTTATTTAGAGACTTCAAAAGAAAACATATTACTTCATTTCCCCCACGAGACATTCTGGGCTGCTTTAAATTCTTAATTTATTGTTTTGTGACACACTTAATGCTGTATTGCTAGGCAGTTTGCCTTTTTTTAAAGCGACTGAGCTGAATTATTGTCATTTCTCTTGCTCACTTGGTTGCACAAAGCATTTTCTTTTCATTGCTTTATTTCACCTTCCTGGAGACTTTTCAATAACTTGAACAGCATCTTTAATTGAATACACTCATTTTATTCTTTCCTTCTCTTTCAACAGCATTTTTTACTCCTGCAAAAATACAGTACTAAACAGTACTGGAATACTTAAGTTTTGGAGAATATGCTCTCAATCTAAGGGCATCTTCTATGTCATGCTGCTAGTTAGGAAGTTCAACTACCACTGACTGTGATCAGTCAAGCAATCAAATGAAATCTCAGGATAACTGCAGTACAACTTCCAACCATTTTACTCATTTATCTCGCTATACCACTGGTGGACTTCTACAGTAACAGCTGTGGGCTTCAGATGGTTAAACTTTTTTTTTTTTTTAAATAAAATACATTTTGGAGGTAGTGATTCTATTGTAAGTCACATGAAATTCTCAAGTGCTTGCACATTACAAGATTATTACTGGTCCAGCCACCTCACCACAAATATACACATCAGTTTTCATGGGCGTCATCAACAGTTTATTAAACTGTTGGCCTTCTATTTTTCCCTGTGTAAACACTAGCAATGCTGTACAACTATATATCAGTTCTCTAAAACACCATAGACTTGATTTCTCTTCAATCTCAGTTCAAAAGCCTATGAAGCAAAGACCAATCATTAAAGCTTTCCTAAAGTCTTGTTATGAAGGTTAAGTAGGCTGAGGAAGGATGCTCCTTCACAGCAGCTTAAATATTATCTAGTGTTTTTAACAGCATTGTTAAAAACTAAGAAACACATTCAGTTACCTGAAAAGCATTTGCTTTAGCATTCGATTAGCTGTGACAACTCTTGGAAGTCGTCCAGTAGATAGTGAATGGAGCTCAAGATTGGAAGAAATCAGCTGAGTTGTCATATCAGTATCTGCAGCTGTTCCTGCACCACAACAACTAAAAAAAAATATTATGAGCATGTTAGGAAGAAGTGGGGAAGACAGGGGAAGCACATAACTCTATGCTTTATCCAACAAATAGAAGTTTTCTCATTGTAAGATTGAGGAAATTAAGTTCTCATACAGTCAATATTTTCAGAGCATGAAACAAGGCGGCCTGTTTAAGTGTAAATGAAATACCAAAGATTCCCAAGCTTTGCTAATAAATTAAAGTTACCATTTTAAAGCACACCTTAATATTTGCTGTTAGCAAAGGACATAGCTAAAAATCCTAATACTATTATCAATACCATTATACCACAAACAATTTTAATACTTACTAGATATTAGGAGAAATGAAGTGTATTTTTGAACAGTTCTTGTCAGCAACAACCATGCCTTCAGTCGCTCTTGTATCGGCTCCGAGGACTATGCCATCCTACAGAAAGAGAGAATTATTCCCAAAGCTTCGATCTTCAAGGGGGACCTTTCTAGCACCGACGGTGAGACCGGCTGCAAGGCTTGGGGGCCGCGGGGCAGCTCGGGGGGGGTCCGCGGGAGCCGGCTCCGCAGAGACCGAGATGCGGGGCCGGGGACGCCGAGAATGACTCAGCAGCGCGGAAACTCCACCACAGCCGCACCGGGACGCCGCTTCCATTCAATGCCGCCGTGGGGCCGAGCGGCCTTTCCCCGGCCCCAGCTCAGGAGCGAGGGGCGGCCGCGCCCCCACCCGGCTCGGCCTGGGGGCGGAGGAGAGGCCCGCGGGCCGGCCCGGCCTCCTGCCCGCCACGAAGCGCCGGAGGAACGCGCCCAGCGCCCGCCTCACCTTGAAGACGACGCCGGCGATGGTGGTGCCCGTCTTGCGGGCGGCGGGCAGCCGCTGCCCCTTCTGGACGAGCTCGGCCTCCAGGAGGGAGTTCCTGCAACACAGGGCGAGATATGGGGCCGGGCGGGGCGCCTCGGGGGCCTCCCGCGGCCCCGGCCGCAGCCCCCGCGTCCCGCTGCCACCCGAGCTCAGTCCCGGCGTCCCGCCCGCACTACCCCGCGCCTCACCGAGCACAGTTGTCGAAGCTGAAGCCGCCGCCCGGCGCCTGCAGCACAGAGACCGCCGCCATCTTATCGCTCCGGCAGGGACGGGCGACGCCTGCCGAGTGCTTCCGGGTCAGCCGCTGGCGCGCGCACAGGGGCGGGGCCTGGGGCGGGCCCACCTCCGGCTCCCCGCAGCCCGCGAAATGGCGGCGGCGGTGGTGCTGGAGCGGGGGCAGCGCCGGGGGGTCCTCACCGGGGTCCTGCCCGCGGGAGGGGCTCTCCGGGGTTACCGGCCCGGGGCGCTGGGGGGGGCCCGGGGCTGTGGGCCCGGCCTCCCCTGCGGGGGATGTGCCTGCCCTTGGTTCTGCCCTGGTTTGTGTCTGCCCTTCCCGCTGCTGGTGTTGGTCATTGGCGGCTCTACAGAAGACCCTCCGGTCCCTGAGGAGGAGGGTTTGCAGAGGGGGTGGCCGACACTTGGGTGCGAAGACACGCAGCTTAGCACAGCCCCGTAGGCCGGCCATGGGTGAGGGCGCCTTCCCGGAGGGGCGGGGAGGGCTCGCCCGGAGCGGGGCCGGAGGCCCCCGAGCGCGGGTGCTGCTCCGGGCCGAACCGAGCGGCAGCAAACCCGGCACAGGCAGACCGCAGCCTACAGCCGGTCTGTGGTAAGAGCTCACCCGTCCTGTCCCGCTGCGCGCACTGCCTTGGCCCTTCCTCCGCCTGCTCAGCCCGCCTTCAGGGAGCGCTGGTGCCCCTGTCCTTGGGGACCGGGCTGCTCGGAGCCGGGAGGGACGGGGGCGGCCGGGGCTCCTCCAGGCCCTGCGTGTGCTGCCGTGTGTAAAGGGGGGCTGGCTGGTTACTCCTTTGGCCGTTCGTCTACCGTCCTTAAAACGGCAGCAGTGCTGCCTTTACTGGGTTGCAGGAGTTGTCTAATGGGCCTCGAAAGAAGCTCTGAGACTTTCGAAGACAATAAAAGGATGAATGAAGGACAAAAAGGAGAACAAATCCCAAACTTTTATGTTTAGATCTTACAAAGAACCCAGAATTGCATGAGAAAATGCAAACCTACCTAAAATTGTTAATGTGATGGTTATACGGTAAAAGAAAAAAGATAAATGTCACTTTTCAAAATTAGGGAATTCCTGCTTTATTGTCAAGGAGGTAAGTAAAATTGATTGAGTATTTTCTGGGTAAACTGCATCTGACCTCCGTTTTAACTTTTCCTCCAGCTTACTGACCTGTTGAAAGGAATGGCCTAATGTATCTGAAGAGAAAAGAACTTGCGGCAACTTCTCAAGAAAGGATGCGTTTTAAAGCAGTGCAGCCATGCAGTGAGATTTTTCCAAAGTCTAACACGCAGCTAATTTGCTTTCTAGATGTATAAGTGTCTGAAATTAAAAATCTTGTTGATTAAAAGAAAAAGTAAAATGTCAGTTGTTCCAAACATTAAATGTTAATTACATGAGGCCCCCTCTCTTCGAGAACAACACAAGAACTTAAGTAGTGCATTGGCTTCTTGCGTAAAGGAAGCTTTCTCCAAGGATTTTACTAAGTAAAGCATCTTCCTTCTTCAGGTAGTTAATGCTCTGACCACAACATCGTTAGAGGACGTGGCGTTGCTGAGAGGAGCAGGCCTGGGTTTCATTCCAGGAGGAGCGATGGCTCTTAATTCAGAAGAGTGTCAGACATCTTGCAGACTGCCCCTGAACAGTACCCAATTAGCAGATGGCCTAAAAATGAAACTAGAGTCCCATGTGTCCACACCAAATCTACATGTCTGGAGTGTCTGTCCCTCCTAATTATTTAGAAATGCCTGTTCTCCATCACTGTGTTACTCAGATGAAAGTGTGCAAACAAAAATGGGGTGGGTGGGCAAAGCTGTTGTGCAATGTCTGCTTTTTCCTCCAATGCTCAAAAGTACTTGCCAATGGGAGGGAACAAAAACAGTCACGGAGAAGAAAACCAAACCCCAACCTCTTTCTTGTGCCAGTCTTGCAGGAAAAAAACACTAGCAGTGTTCAGACTGGAGGAGCTGCAGAGCCAAGCGTGGCACTAGCCCTTGCCAGCGAGTAGGAATGGACTGTCATGAAACATGAAAGAATCAGTTTATGACAGGGATAGGGGAATGAGAAATCCTACAATTTACAAGCTCTCACTGAGGACACCTCGCAGCTGGTGAACTCTGAGACACGTGCTGACGTTGCTAAAGCCGCTCTGCCGCTCAAGAGGGGGGAAAGGCGCCTGGTACTCAAAATCTGCAAAAAAGGAGCGGACATCTGTGTTTTCCTAAGCGCTCTTTGGTTTCTGTTAACCATAAGAAAGCTGTGTTGCTCTGTCCCACGCAGGCTGGGTGTTCCTGGGGACACATTACTAAGCTGGTGGAGCTCCAGAGCTCACTGTTTTGTCATAGGCTTCATTGGAGAGAATGTCCTGTGTGTGGATTCATCGCTGTCGTGTCCTGTAGGGCCCAGATGAGGCTTGGCTGCCTGGTTTGGGGTGGAGCACAATATACTGAGAGCATTTGTTCCAACAGACCATGAAAGACAGTCTTTAAGATAAGCACACAGAGAACCTGCACTCTGCGCTCTCTTCTCCCCCTTCTTTCAACCCTTGAGTAACTGAAATCCCATTTTCTTGTATACCAGTTAGGCTGGGAAGCTGTCTGAGAGAAAGAATATCCTCCTGCCAGATGCTCTTTCTTTTATTCTAACACAGTTGTTTTTCTCCTCACTTGATAAAGTTAAAATAAACAGTCTCTGGGGTGAATTACAGGCGTCAAAATTGGATTGGCATACAAACTGTAGAGCAGTTGGTGGTTGGGAGTCTGGGGAAAAAGAAACAGCAGGTTTTAGCTAGAGGGGACAACAGCTTTATTTCCCTCTTGGTCCTTGACAACTAAGCAGATGTCCTACAATTATTGTTTTACCTTCTAGTAATATAGTGTCTTTTCCTATCCTCCCAGGTACACAACTGGCTCTTTTGCAGATGTGCAGGTCTGTCTCTTCCCTAGTTCAAAGCTGTCTTAGTGCACCGCTAGCTCCATCTATTGCCGGTTGATGGCTGGCTGAGATTCAAATGCTTGTTTCTCCCACTCAGCTTTACAGGATACCTATTTCCAGTCCCCTTTATGTAAATACAGCCGATGGTCTTAAGAATAAGATCTTTCCTGAACATCTGAACATGGGCTTTTTCACACCCATTGTATCGCAAACTTTGCTTCTGGGTTGATGCCCTCCACTTGTACACAGATGTTTTGTTCACATTTTTTACAGCCCTTCAGAGTCCTCCCGCGCAGGTGTTATCAGGACCACTAAACCCTGACAACTGCCCTGCGTTCCTCCGAACAACTCTGAGTTACTCCGATGGGGTAATGGGTGGCGTCACTAGGCATAACCCCTGTCACTGGGCAGCCACTCTACTGGGTTGGAAGAGACTTAATGTGGTGGGCCTGTTCTGAAGAGCTTGGTAAGTCTAAAAGTGTCCAGAAGAAAGCACTCTGGGGAAAAGAGTGTCAAGGTGAATTAATTTTTAAGGATCTGGGCCAATATATAAAGCAGTGCTTGTGTGGTCTGACAGACAGCGAACGGTCTGTTCAGCGGTTTCTGTTCAGTGTGAGGAAGGTCATCTTTGCCCTGTCTGAAATATCCTCTTTGAAAATCTAGGGCTACACACTTTTCAGAGCTTACCTTAACCTGGTGTGATGAACTGTGCTGAAGCCTGAAGAACGCAAACTTTTCTCTTTATTTTTTTAAAGCAATCTTGAAGTCTGTTTCAAGACTTAACAAAGCTACGATCCAGGTTTATCATCCTACAAGACATCTGACAGGGAAGTTAAATAGCACTCCAGACACATTTTTAAAAACTTACTTGGGATACAAGGAATGTTAGTGTTTTTCTCGACAGGTGGGCATTCAAGCTGAGGCCTATGTCTTTACAGTTTGTGTGTGTATGTAATGCATAAGCTCCCAGGTATTTTGGTGTCTGCATTTATACCCTGCCTGGTTTCCCATTTTTGTATTCAGCGCTTTCTTTGTGCGTGAGTGCCAAATGACATCTTAAATTCTTGAACCTTGTTTAAAGAGACATTGGGTGACTCGGAATGTTTAACAAAATCTTCAGTACAGTTTTACTCTGCGAAGCTTGCACCTGCTCTTGCAGTATGAAAGACACATGCTGTTTCTTCAGGGTAACAAGTGTAAATCATCAGTCAATTTTTTGCTCTCTAGAATGAGGGAGTTGCAAAAAGTAAACGCTTAGCAGATGAGGCTTTTGATCCTGTAGAGACAGGATTGGTTTTATGTAACGGGATGGAGTGATGGGCAGAGGGTTTCCGTTGTTTCAGCACTCTCTGATGGCATAACTTGGCACCTAAACCTGTTTGTTGAAGGTGTCGGAAGGACAGCCAGACAACCCTGATAGCCACAGTCAGCCCAACAGCGGCACACACTGAGACGGTCTCGAGCACTCTGCAGTACGGCAGTGAAGCCTGCAGCTCTGTTAGGTGTAAGTCAGCAAGGATCCCAGTATAGCGCTGGGGGGAGTGCGGTGCCCAGTAGCTTGTGGCTATGGGACTGGTGCCTACAGCCGTTCAAAATGAAAGGTGGTGACAAATCACCCCTGGCACACGCATGTGAAATGACAGCCAATTAGAGAAACCTAGGAAATGCTTTTTTGGGCTGTGAGTAGCCACACTTGTATCTCTGCTGCGTGAAGCCCAGATAACTGAATAGCTGACTGCCTTTACACTCAACGTCTGTCAGCAGAACTGGTGGAAGAATACACTGGGGCCCTGCACCATCCAACCCTGCATGGGACTGGTTTCCATCAGAGGTGGCTGGAGGCAATGCAAATTGTCCAGAAGCTGAAAGCACGTATTGCAGTTGTGCCTGAACCCTGGTCATGGCTGTGTCTTGTGCATATTCCAGCAAACAGACTCACTGGTTCCCAAACAAGCCAGCAACTCCAGTAATGTCCCAAGGCGAACTTGTGTTAGGAGTGGAGCCAGGCAGCGAGATAATCACTGAACTGGAGAATAAATGCACCATGTGTCTCTCCTGTTCAAAACCACTCTAATTTCAAACATCTTGCCTCAACAACGATCTGTTAACAAGCTGCAGGCCAAGAATCTGTCAGAAGAATTTAAATACAATTCTGACAAGATCAGAACTAGATAGACTAAAACTTTACCAACCTGTGGCTAAAACAAAGCTAATCGAGAAAGTGCATGCCCGGGTCGGGACAGAAGATGATCTCTCAGGGATCTTCTTTGTTGCGCAACTGTAGCTTCTGAAAGCAGATGTATTTGAGGTGTTTAAACTCATTACAGGAAATCGAGAGTTGACCTGAGTCCAAGAGGGTGTCTTCATTACGTTGGAAACTGAAAGAAGCGATTGAAGCTGGAGGCAGGCAAGTGGTGCAGTCAAGAGGATGATGCACTGAAATGTGGAGCAAGTTCCCAAGAGTTTCTGAAAGAACCATTTTCTGAAAGGTGAAGAGGAGCTGGCAGAGGTGTAGACATAAGAAATAAGCTGTCTCCCTCCAAGGGAGGCGGACAAATGAAGTACACAGGGAGCGCTTTGCTTGCTTTCAGCTAAATGCAATAGGATGCTAGAAACTCGAGAAAGTCCGGTGCTGATCTTACACTGTTTTCTAGCCTTACGAAACTCAAATCATTATGCTACTGTCTATCACTTGTCACTACTGTTTAGGAGAAGTGCCTGAATTTCTGGTGTTCTGTTGACAATTGCAAAAGTCCTTCTGTTAGTAGTGTTGGAATAACTTTTCAGCTTTATTTAGGTGCTGGCAGAACAGGCTGGCAAAACTACACAAGTTGGAAGAGGAGGAAGAGAGTTTCAGGTATGAAGAAGTCTCTGTGCCACTCTCTGAGATGCTGCTGCGTGTCATTAAAAGGGACGTGAAGTGGGGAGTCTCCATCTGCACTGTGAATATGCATTTGAGTTGACTGAACATGACAGCAGAGGTGCAGCCATTATTAAGACAGGCTAACCTTCCCAAAATAGGTGTTGGGAACCTGTAAGTGTTCGCATTTGCAGAACGCATTTGCAGCAGCAGGTAGAGGCTGTATATATATTATGGCTGTAACCTGCTGTATTGCAGGAAGAGTATCTCCTGTTCGCATTGAGGAATACCACTAGATGTGAGTGAGGTGGGAAGAAAAATACAGTGGGAATGCTGAGCAGTGAGGACCCAGTCTTAAACTGGGGTGAGGGGGAGCTGGGCAGCCAGGGGTCCTGCAATCCAGCATGAAGAAAACTGCAGGGAAGTAGGGAGCGATGCCTGGCTTTTGAAAAACAACCTGCTGCAGATGCTGCTGTTCTTGCAGGTGTGTATGGATCACAGCCCACAGCTTCCCTGGCTCTGCTTGCTGCTGTCTGAGAATATCGGTGTCCTCTAGCGGGTTCGGCGCCTTCCAAATGTTGCGGTTGGGCTCAGCTACACCAAGGGTGGCTGGGAAGAGTGAAGGGAGTCTCTTAGAAACGGGCAAGCTGTTAGACTGGGGTCTTCCTAGCTTTGAGAATGTCTTATGTGCAGATTGTCCCTTCATAATCTAAGGGTGGGTCTGTACCTCGACTGCTGCCTTCTTTCCCCTCTGCCTGCAGAAAGCAGGTGAGTACGGTGAAGTTGATACTGGGCTAGAAAATCTGAACGATCACCTGGATTGCACCCAAAAGGGATGGAAGGAGGCGAGTGTGTGGCAGCCTAATCTGAGCAGTGACTTGTCCTTGAGGGAGCAATTACACGTCCTGTGAATCTTCTGTTCTTTCTGTGCTTTCATTGCCAAGTACTACCCCTTCATTCCTCCTTGGGCAGGGAAAGCCAAGGCAGCGTAAGAAGAGACTGCTCTCTTCTGTGATTTTCAAAGCAACACATGGAGCTTCTATTATAACACCTAAGCGTATTTTATAATTCTGTGGTCTGTAATTTATAGCCCTAAATATCTGCATTTAACCTTTATTACTGGTGTCTGTGTGACAGGAATCTAGCTTAATGTCCTGATTCTGACAAAGATGGGAAGAGCTGATGAATAGGGAAGTGTCCGATTGTCTCACTCAAACGGACAAGTGATGATAAACCCATAATACTGCTTTGGAGCTGAGTCTGTATTTCATCCCATGGGACTCAAAATGCTTTCGTCTTCCCTGGGACCACAACAGGAACCACCGAATGCCCTAGAGGTAAAACTGGGAGTAGCTCAGATACTGACGGCAGCTGATCAACGGCTGGACTGATCATTCCAGCCTCACAGGATTAATTATCTGGCACTGGGAAAAAGCTTCCCTCTGTACCTGATGGAAGCAAAGCCTCACATCCTTTTTAGGCCAGAAAAGCCATAATTACTTTTCTTACCACTCACTGTTGCTTTGTATAAATAGCCATAAGGTATTTTAAAGAGGCTTTTGTGGGGGGGTAGGTCTGCTTTGCTGGGCGAGAGCACGCACTGCAGGGAGGTGCTGTGACTCCATGGCCAGCCCAGGGAGGGTCTTCAAGGAGGCACCGTGGCCCCGGGTGACCACTGTGTCCCTCAGGGCCGCCCACACCTCGGCCCCTTGGTGTGCTCCCTGAGCGTAGGCACGCGTCTCCCAGCACTGGTTACGGGATGCATGTACTGATGTTGCATTGTGTGGGAGAGAGCAGAAATAAGGTGAAACCTCCTTGCAGCTGCCTCTGCTAATCTGACCAAAACACGGCTCCAAAACTGGAGGCACCCAGGGCTCAGCCAGGCGCAACACGCTTCCTTTTTCTCAACATCTGTATTCCTGTAAGTTGATGTGGAACTGCTTATGCTGCTTGTTTGTAGACCCTCCCTTCTGTTTTGTGGCTGACGTGAATAAATCCCGTGAAGAGATGGTTTCTCTATTGCCAGGTTCCTGCAGCGAGAACCTGGGCCATCTGCTTAATGGTCTGTTGCGTTTCTGGTCGCATGGTGCTGCAGTACTGGCTGGAGTTCTGGTGTTGCGCAACAGTTGCATATGGAAAGCTTTACCCTTTAATGTGAAAAATAGGAAAGACAGCTGCAGTCTGGGTCTAATACTGTTCTTGTACTTATTCCTCTCATCTCTCAGGAGCTCTCCTGCTGCTGCCTTTCCTCACTCCATCTGAGCACCAGAGCCCCTCTTTTTACCTGATAAAACAGGCGCAGAGTCACTGTCTTCTGAAGCGAGCTCCCTGCCCCAGGGCTGTTACTCAGGATCTCCGGAGGATATAAACCATCTCTCCATGATGTTTGTGAATCTGAGCCCGTGCATATTGACTAGCCCCATTGCTTCAGAATGCACCGCCCAGGAATAACAGTTTGCAAACTTTTTGCTAGCTGTGATTACAGGTTAAAGTAGATCCGCAGTGCATATCTGGTTAAGCCAGCAAAACCCCTTTGTTAGAAAGCTATGGAAAAAGGATATCCGAGAGATTTAGTGTTTCAAAGAGGATTAGAACCAAATGCCCTGTCTTGCTGGTAGGAGGATAGGAGATTTAGGAGTAGTTAGTAGCTTGAGAAAAAAAACCAAAGATGAATAATAAGGGCAGGTCCTATTTTTTTATTAAAAGTTTCTAGGCTACACAGATTTGTTATAAATGATGGCACTAAATAACCAGCCGTGCCCAAGCTCCCCTGAAAGGCTCTCTAATATCAGCAGCTGATGCCCTACTGCGCCGGGACACAATCGGGTCTGTTCCTCCAGACAATGCACCTGTCATTGGGAAACATAGAGCTGGCAATTAGCAGAGGAGGCTCTGTGTTGTGCTTTCATCCCGGACAATAAGAAGGGCCTGGAAGAGTGAGATTAAGGCTGGCGTGTCCGCAAGAGATTGTTGAATCAAACCTCACTGAGACTTTGGGGCATTTAAGAAACAAAAACAACATAAAGCCCTGGTTAAATCTAACTCTACAAACAAGTCTAGAAAGCAGAATAGCACTGGAATAGGATCATTTGCCCTGGAAATATAAGCCTGAGACTGTGGAGGAAAGACTTTCGTCTCAGCTGAGATGTCCTGTAGTTGTCCGCAGTGTATCGTAGGAAATAAACACCAAGTGGGGTTCTGCGCCCTGAAGCTGCAGTGGGAGTTCTGCATTGCTTCACCAGAACTAGAACTGAGCACCAGCATCTGTGGAATAAATTTTTTACCCAACTAATGCAAGTTCTAAGCCCTGGGCAATACTCCATGCTTGGCACTCTGAATGTTTGAAAGGCTCCCAAATTACTAACCCTAGCAAGGCCCTGAAAGCAATGGTGCAACACAAGTAGTCTCAGATGCTTCTTGTGACCAGTACCGAAACTGGAAGGGAAGCAGCTGACCACCTCAGCTGCTGTAGAGTGTGCTGTTAGAATAAACTAATTTGGTCAGCAAGTCTCAAACTTTTTTTCTGCTGATGCAGGAGTTCTTCCAACACACAGGCATCAGGAAAGCTACAGAGGTAAATTAGGAAAATCTTTTCCTTTCTATCACTTCCATCTCCCCAGGCATATAACTTATGATTGCCATATGCCACAAAGTAGTGTCTGGTGCGGGTCTTCAGTGGTTGATCCCACACTGTACTTTCAGCAGTGCACAAAACAGAGAGAGGAGACACAGATATTCACTGCAGAGCGCTTGCACAGCTTCCTATTTGCAAGCCATTGAGGTGTGACTCGTGTGCTGAAAGCAGGCCACGGTGCTGCTAACGGGGGCGTGGTGGGGTGAGGACCGCAGGGTGAATGGTGCGTTTTGCTGTGCGAGGAGGTGAGCCAGTACAAGCAGGCTCTCGAGACCTACGTGCTTGGGTCACTCTGTCCCCGTGGGGAGGTATTGCTCTTCCTGCCTGTGAACTTGTGCCCTCTCCCCTCAGGTTCCTGGGGGACGTATCCTGACGTACCAGACTCTTGATGTGAAGTCTGTAGCATCAGGAAGCTTGGTCAACCCTGATGTGACAGACTTGAAAGGAAAGGGGGAGAGGAAATTGAGAGAACTAGACAAATAAAGGCATTGCCAAACATGCAGGTGTCTGGCTGTAAAAGCAAATCAGCGCAGACCTTTCGTGTGCAGAATAAGGACGCTTGTTTGGAAACCTGAAGAATTAGCTCGAACACGTGTCCCCTATGTCGCTCTCCTGCAGAGCTGTGAATGTGAAATTGCGTCCACGATCCAACGTCCAAAGAGCAAATTGTGCGCTTGATGACTGCTGCTGGCTAGCGTGGCCGGTCAGCGGTTGCTGCGTAGCTACAGACCAGTCTTCCAGGTAGCGTGTGCACGGAGGTGAGGTGGTGATGCTGTGACTTTGTCCAAAGGAGGTGGAAGAGTTGTCTAGATTTTTCCATGCACTGCTGCTTCTGATAGCTTGATCCATGTGACAGTGATAACATGTGTTAGCAGCTTGCTTGGAGTGGCAGACGTGGGATGTCCCGGACTGATGTCTCCCTGTCAGCTGGAACAGCGGAAAGTTGTGCCATGGCCGGATCACTGCAATGCCGTGTTAATTGCTTCCTGAATACTGATGAATCTTCTTTCTGGAGAGCTGAGCTGGGGGTCCTGCAGGAGCAGAAGCCAGCAGCCTTTCACCCAGCTGGAGTTCATGGGAGAGCAAGCTGCCGTTTCTTTTCACACACGGGAATCTCAGGGGTGTGGGAAGGAAAAGAAGAGGAGCTTTAGCACAGAAGTGTCTGTTCCAGGGATGTATTAAATATACAGGCTGAGAACACACTCAGAAGTCTATTAGTCCTGTTCCTGTTTCAGTGGTAGACCGTCCATTCTCAGCCTCAAGTCTGCCACAGACTTTTATTTGTGGAAGTTACAAACTGCCCGTTTGCCATGCCCTTATGCAGGGGTGGATGGCATTTGATGGAAGACGTTGGTGGTGGAACTGGAAAGCAGAAGTGTTTTGCCCCATAGAAGCAGCTTGGAGTTTTAGTTTCTGCATGTGAGAGACATCTGGGCTCTGTCTGCGCTCCTCAAGGACATGCCTGAATTAGAGGCAGCAGAAAGCTCCAGTTCTTACCTGGGCACTCACAAACAGCCCAACTGCCCCTTTTCAAGTGCTCGGCATTAGCCAAGAGAGAAGCAGCAACTGCTTCACTCTCATTTCTGAGTAATAAGTAGTTGGACAGTCAAAGATGGTTTATTAGGATGGAGACTCTGCTTTCAGTTCCTTCCAAACACTAGGAGAGACGTATCCCTTGCAGAAGCAAAGAGAAACATCCATATGCAGATAAATACGGGTACCACAGAAGCTTTGAACTGCAGAAGCAGAGCTGCTATGGGTGTGAGGCATCAGCACCAAACAGCAGCTTGTGAAATTTTCAGACGTGTGAAAGTGTAAAATAATTGAGATACGGCAGGCGTGTGACATACTTTTGCGGCCCCAGCACTGGGGGGAGGGAGGTAAGTCTGCATCTCTTCTACCAGTGCCTACCAAGTCAACACTTGGCAAGCCCTGTCTCTGCTCAGAACTAAATCTCATTCAAACAAAGTTTGGGTGAGATTAAACTCTGTGAGGAGGAGCTGGGTCAGAGAGAGGGTCAGTTTTGTGCAGTAAAAAGTGGGAAAAAAAATGCTGGAGTAGAATAACATCTACAGCTGGGCTGGGGAAATGTTATTTTGAAGGATAAGTCTTCAAGGGACAGGCTTGCAACACGACCCAGTGATCTCTGACATACACAGCGTTTTGTTCCATTTTTCAGTGCATCTTCCTTAGACACATGGCTTTCTACTCCACTTGGCAAATATTTGATTTACAAAGATTAACATGTTGCTAGCCCATGTGCTGGGAAGCTCTTTGAAGGGTTGTGTGAAAGACGTGCCTGGAGGGTGGCAGATCAGGGTTTACTAACTGGTCAGGATAACACTTCTTAAAGTGCACCTGAGCTGATTTTTTAAATTGACTGCATGTAAACAGAATTGCAACCTATTTATAAATAAGCTAACCCAGAGTGACAGCGTTACCCAAACTGCACAACACAATTTGCCCTTTGCTGAGCTGCTTATTAGAGAGATTTACAGGCATTAAAGGTACATTGGGATTTTACCACCTAACCATCCCAAGGTCATATGTCTGCCTGCCAAGGTCTCCTTGCACTGGATGGACACCTCTTAACTCTAAGAACTCTGTTATTTCTAATTTGTTTTGAGGTGTATGGATGGAGGCTGACTTCAGGAACTGCATCTGCCTTAAGGAGACAGCTGACTGGCTGGAATATTTGCTTTGTGGGAATTAGTGCCAATACAATGATGAATTACGAGCACTGGTGGTGACGGCTCTGCTGCCGTGGCAAGGAGCAAGCAGATGGCAGTGCCCACGTGCGCATGTGGCTGCAGGAGATCTTCCGGAGAGCTGAGAGGTCCCAAGGAAGCGTCCAGCAGGCCAGGCACTGGACCCTGCTTTCTGGACTTGTTCAGCAGCCCAGGAGCCTGTGCTTTTTGGGGCCTTTTAGGGGTGATTTTAGATGAAAGGACAATGAGGTGCCAATTACTAGCTTCCACTTGCTGGCTGTGACCTTTCCTTTGAAACACCGGTGAAGCATTCTTGCCAGAGTCTCTAGAGCCGTCCTTGATGCCAGCCAAAGCATCAAGCCTTATTTGAAAGTCTAATGTGTGATTATGGAAGTTAGTTCACTTTTAAATCCAAAGAACTTGTGTAGGTGAGGTTAGAAGCTCACGCGGCATTCAGTGAGCATGGGACACTTTTCTTCACCTCTCTGCATGTGCACAGAGTGGTTTATTTGTATGGTTATAGAAAAGAGGAGTGATGCTGGAGGCTGTGAGCTGGATTCCGTTTCTAATGCTACCAGGAAACTGCATTTAGTGCTGCTGCAAAAGGTGTTCAATTCTGTCTAAGACATGGGCGTAAAGAAAATAGTTTACTATTTGCTGGGGAACTCTTATTAAACCTAATCCAGCTGTAAGTTTGAAAAACACTTTGCACTTTTCCTCTGAAGATCTTTGGTGTAAACTTGGGTTCTGCCCCATACCCTTTGCTCTCTCCATCACCGAGGGAAGCAGGATCCAGTTTTGGCCAAACCGCGGTGAGGTGCAGAGCCCTCTCCCGGTGCTGCCATGCTGCTTCGCAAGCCTTTGGCGCTGTGTGCCGCGCTGTCGGTGGGTGCCAGGACGTTTCCCAACTGGCAGCGGTGACTAAGCAGCCCGGAGCAGCTGCCTCCCAGGTCCATTCTTCTGTGAGAGATTTATTGCAGCGAGCAGAGGCGGTGGGATGTGATAATTGCCTTCATTCCCGGACGAAGACCCTGAAGAACAAAAGCCAGTTGCCCGTGAATCCATGGTGTGATTCAAGCATTCGCTTGGAGGGGAGGAGTGGGAACTGTGTGCCTGTTGCTGTAGCAAAAGTGAGCGGGCATTAATCAAAAGAGCAGCTCTGCACTGCGGGGCGGGGAGCGCTGCTGGCCCATGGAGGTGGCCTGGGCCCTCCGGCCTCCGCGTCCTCGCCGGGGCTGCCGCAGGCCCGGGCTTGGGGGAATGCCGGAACGCTGAAGCCGCTCTGCGAGGAAATTGGGGCCGGGAAGGAGCGGAGGTGCCCTGTAGAGCTCCCGAGCGTTCGGCTCTGCCTCAGCCCTGCCCTGCTCACTGTGCCAGCCGGGTCTTGTCTTTGTCCTCCTAGACATCTCCTCTGGAGCCGACCTTCTCCGCCTGCGCTCCTGAGCGCGCCGGCATTGGGCTCTTGCCGCTGCGAGGATTCCTGGTAACTGCCCCCGCCCGATTTCCCTGCCGAGACCGCGAGCCAGATTTCCTGGGAAGCTTCGTCGGGGACTCGCATGGAGAAGTGATTGCCTGGAAGAAGCTCCCCGCGCTGCCAGCACAGGTTGCGGGGCGGGGAGGCGCGGGAGTGCTGCGCCGTTAGCCGGGCGGGGGGCGGGCGCGGAGTGCGCCGGAGGAGCCCTCCCGGGCTGGGGCTGCCCGGGCCCAGCGCCGCGCCGGGGGCCCGGTGTCGCCGCTCAGGCACCGCCCGGCCCGGCCCGGCCCGCGGGGAGCGGCAGCGCCTCCGTGCTGGCGGGGCGGGGGAGCCGCGGAGCCGCGCGGAGCGGAGCGGGGCTGCGGGGGGCGAGGCGCCCGGCACGGAGGGAGGCTCGGCGGCCGGGCGAGCTGCCGGGCGGCCGCGGGGCGCGGGGCGCGGCGCGGGCGCGGTGGCCCCGCGGCGCGGAGCGGACCCGCGGCGGGAGCCCGCCGTCCGCCGGGGCCGTCGCGGCCAAAGCCCCCGAGCTGCGCTTTGCAGCCCGGCCGGCTCCCGCTGCCAGCCCGGCCCTCGGGCTGCCCCGCCGGCGGCTGCGCGGGGGGCAGCCCCCTTCCCCCGGGCTCCCCGGTGGGTCTCAGAGCCTCGCTGCCGGCCGGCTCGCTCGGAACGGCCCCGCTGCCCTGTCTTCGCCGCCGGGACCGCGCCCCGGGTGTCCCGGGGCAGCACCTGCAGGGACCTCCATGGAGGAGCGGAGGCCCGGGGCTGCGGGCACGGTGGAGGCGCGGGGGGCCGGTGGGCCGCTGCCCGTGGCTCCCGTCGCCCACCCCCCAGATGAGCGCAGAGCCAAACGTGCCCCTCCCGGGGGGGCCTGGAGCTGTCTTCCGTGTTTATAGAGTCACTGCTGAACTCTGGAGGACTGTTTGTGAACATACGTAGAGTCCGGGCCTCAGAACTGGTCTCCTCAGTCCCTTAGCAGCAAAGCGCTTAAATGTGTGCTTTTGCTGTGCACACAGGAGAGCCCCGTTGAGAGCGGAGAGATTACTCACGGCTGGCAGTGTCAGTGCCCAGAGACAGCTTCAGGACTTGTTTGCATTGGAGATCACGTTGCCAGTTTCCATGTTTGTATCTTGACATGCCCTTATCTACGACTTTACTAGATTTCACACGGCCACGCACTCAGGCTGTCCCTCCACCGGAGCAGAGGTGGGGCGGCACGGGCTCGCCGGCAGAGTCCTGACACTGGGCCGCTCTCCGGGACGGCTCCCGGGTACCGAGCTGCGTGGTCAGGCACTGCTCATGGAGGCTGGATGTCCTGGTCTGCAGGACCTGTTCTGGTGCTCTATTCCTGCGGGCTTTACAAGACATGAGAAAAGCTGCCAGTGATGTGACACTGTTTAACAATGCAGTTTATGACGGCTTTTTTATTTAGTTACTGCAGATAAAGAGACTCTGCTAACTTGCCTGTCTATTAATATCACACATCTGTATATGTTTTATGATTAATTATTCTGTATCCTGGAAACAAATGTTAAACTGGGACCTTGAGTTCTTTAAGAAGAACTGAGAATAATTTTGATAGGATGCTACTCAGGACAGGTATTTCAGAGAGAGTCATTTCCTCTTTTTTGGTTCAAAACTTTCTGAGGAAAGCAGCCTTATCTGAGAACTAGCTTTCTTCAGAATGCTTCTGTCTCTGCAATGCCTCTCTAGTAATATTTTGTTTATTCTAGCAAAGGCTGAAAGCTTTCCAGCTGGTCAGCATGTTTAGGAGAGACTTGAGACCTGATTCTTGGTTCTTCAGCTTTCTGGTGAGTTTTACAGTAATTTTTACAATTTGAGTATTTGAGATAATATTAATGCTTTATATGAATGTTACAAAACATCCTCTCCAACAGGTCTGCAGTCTGTCCAGAAGTCTCTTTGCCTTTGCAGCCCTTGCCAAGAATCAGACTTCTAAAGGTTAGTGTTTTCATCAGCGCTTCTGTATGTTTTTACAAACAATATTCAGCACAGAGAAACAATGCATAAAAAAATGTCCAGTGGCAGAAACAAAGGTAAAGAAACTTTTTCTGATACCCTGTTTTGTGCCTGACATTATATTTGCATAGCTAAGTATTTGCTTGGCTAACTATGAAATTACTGTCTAAAATCAGCTCAGCTGCTAGTCTTTGTGGCACTGTAACTGCAAACAAACCAGATTATTTTGTGCTTGCAAATCGCATCAGCAAATGCAGAAGCTGGTAGGAGCTGGGAAGTGGGTATAAAATTAGAAAATTTGCTTGCACATATCTGCTTTGAACAAGCTACCCTGAGGGTGATCCCTGGGCGTACCACAGTGAGCTTTTTCTTTGGACCGAGCTCGGCATGGTTCTGGGTGTCCCACAGAAGTGTGCCCAGCTCCAGCCCTAGGCCAGTGATTCAGTTTGTGAGCAGACTCACAGATGTCCCTCATTTTAGGTCCAAGACAGTCTGGACTTTTCTGTCACACTGTGCCCACCGAACATCCCGAGGGCTGGGTAGGGAAATGAGCTCCTGCCTCCAGCTCCTCCAGGGTGCACCAGGCAGTATTTGTAAATGCTTGGAGATGCTGCAAGAGTCTGACCCTGTAGTTTATGTGGCACAGGAGTGGGTTGGAGAGGCTTTCTGTTTTCCACATTGTGTGTGTCTTTCTCCAGGTTTTGCTCCTGTCACGATTGAGACCTCAAGACACGTGTACGAATATGTGGCCACTGCTTTGGACTGGTGGCATGCAGACAGATACTGCGAACAACGCTTTGCGCAGCTGCTTTTTGAACCCCAAGACAGTGAGCAAGCTTCCTTCAGCAAACTGCTGCAGTCCCACCACATCAGAGGTTCTGTCTGGCTAAATGAAAGGGATGGTGTCCTGCACAAACCAAAATGGAGACGTGAGTATAAGTGGGCTTGGCCCATTTGGAGACACAGTCACTGCTGGATCTTTTTCATTCTGAAAAGTTAATCTGACTGGAAAAGTTGCCACTCATTTTTTTATTGTCACTGTGGTAACACTTAGGACCTCCAGCTGCAAGCTGGAACTGGCAGCATGAACAACAGTGATCCCAGCACATCAGCTGCCCAGTCACTGTCAAGGTTTTTTAAGGCATTGCAGCAGAAGGGAGTTGCAAAGGGGCTCCTCTGCTCTGCCTCCCTGCACCGTCCCCCTGTACAGCAGGTCTGGCTTTGCTCAGCCTCACCAAGTAGACCTGCGGGTCCTGCAGAGCAATGATGTTAGACACAGGACCAGAACAGACGTTCCCCAGCAGCAAGGCACCGCATGGCAGATGCTTCAAAGGTGTTATTTGACTATGCCCTTGGTTGCTATAGCATGGGATGCTTGGGAACATGCTGTTCCTTCCAGATTCATTGTTTGCAATCCTATTAGCTAGAAAACTAAGTTTCTGGAAATTACACTTGCTGAAATGATGCAATCTCAGCTTGCTTGCCTTCCTGATCCCCTCCAGGCACCGGGGAAGCAGAAGCCTTGCTGCCTGCTTACAGCATGTCCTTGCCTGCAGGGTCCATGAGGTCTAAGCTTGAGCAGGGGGCAAATGAAAATGATGGTTTCATCCCAGTGGAAGATGTGCAGGCTTTGGCCCATGCTTCTTCCTTTATGCTGGCTGAAATTTCTCCTTCTAGGGGACCACGTTGTACCAGTCCTGGTATTCGGAGACAAAACAGACACAAAATACGTGAAGGTGCTCACTGACTTCCCAGCACTACCTGCTGTCACAGCCTGCGCCCACCTCCAGTGGGACACCAGGACCCAGGAGATTGCTACCATCTTCTCCTACGCTGTGCCAGCTTTTATTAACGAGTTCCAGCTCCGTGGCTTTGTCGATGAGGAAGGCTTTGTTCGATTTGCTCTCATAGTCCACGGGCACCATTCCCCATACCTGCCCGTGTTCCGTGCTGATGGACAGTGGCATCACTTCTGTGTGACCTGGCAACAGGAAAATGGGACCTGGGCCATCTATGCCGACGGTAAAAGGAGGGCGTCTGCCAGCGGTTTGTGTGCTGTGGGGCCGTCTACCCCCCAGGCCATCTACGGCCTGGGGACTTTCATAATTGGGCAGGATCAAGATTCCCTTGGGGGCACCTTCAGGGACAAAGAGTCCTTCAGTGGGAACATCACCGACTTGCACATCTGGCAGAAGGTCCTCGGTGCAGAGCAGATTGAGAAAGTTCGGTCATGCTGGGTGGTAGAGCAAGACCTTGTATTTGGGTGGAGCTCAAACGCTCTGGAGGTTGAAAGCACCGTTCAGGAAGTGACCGCGCAGTTTCTCTGCCCAGGTAAGTCTCATTCCCCTCGCTGCTTCAGCTCCCTTCTGCAGCGGGGGGCCAGCATGCAGGGGTGGTCCAAGAAGCCAGTCCCATCCTTAGAGGGAATTTGGTGCAGTTTGTGGCATTATGCTCCTCCTTCGGGGGGGGGGAAAGCAGAAGCACATGCAGAGCTGGGCTGGGGAGTTTACAAATCGTGCTTAAAGGCACAGTCGTCACGAAACCCTTGGCCACTGAAGACCCCTGCGATGACCCTAGCAAAGATAGCTCTTCCGATGTCCTGGGCTAATTACAGGCTGTCTCTTCTACTGCGAGAAATGGCTTACTTGTCAGTGGTGCTGTTTCCTGGGGTTTGCACACCCGGTGCGTCGACGCTCTGCTGGGAGGAGGGATCTGTCTCTCCGCCAGCCTGGCAGGACATCACTGATCAATCACGAACTCAGGACCTGGCACTGCCGCCTCCTCCGAGTTCCTCTGGAGAGGATTTACCAGGCGGGTCGGGAGCATTTTCTGAGCCCAGTCCCTGCTCTGCTCTGGCTCTGGGGCTGCTTAAGGAGCAGTCCGCAGCTTTTGTCTTCAACGGGGTTTGTAGATTGCTTGCAGGGAACGTGATACCTGCTGGGGATGGCGTGTCTCTGGGGAACGTGGGCCTTCTGTTTGTGTGTGTTTCCACAGGGCCTGTTGAGGAATGCCGAGTTTTTGAAGTTGGCAGCAGTGGATTCAGTTACGCATCTTGTTTGCAGTCTTTGCCTTTTATCTGTCGCTACAGAAAGGGTACAGAATCTGTTATTTATTTATTCATTACTTCCACGGCATTCACTCCTGGAGGTCCTAGCTAGGATGATGGCCAGTGATGGGGAGGCCTCCTGCCTGCTCTGAAGAGATTGCATGCAAAACCTGCTGTAGCCGTGACTTTGCTTCAGTTGCATGCACTCTGACAGGTTATTTTGCTATTCTCCAGCTAAGCAGTGCTTGTACACGTCACACAGCTTCTGGATGCAGTGCTGCAGAGTGTCTCCCAATCCAGGCATCTCCAGACTCGTTGGCCAGGGGGACATGGGAGGAGGCAGAAAAGAAGCGTTAGACTGTCTTTCCAGATGGGATCTTGTACTAGAAATAAAATACAGCCGTGAAGTCTCCTTGTCCTGACTGTCCTACAAACTTACCCATCACCTGAAGGCCATTCCCCAGGCTTTGAACATGGCATGTGTTAACTATGCTGCTAGACACCACAGCAATTGTTATGCTTTTTTTTTATTCTCAGATGCATACTGGCAACTGAAAAAAGCTCAGCTGGAATCCAGCCATTCTCTTGCTGGCCGTGTGAACACTCTTGCAGAGAGGACTGTGGTGAGTCCTGCAGCTCCAGCAGTGGCAGCGGACACTGGGAGCAGGCAGGAGCTGTTGGGGTGGTCTTAGTGGCACCTACTAGTGTTTGAGGTCACTTTGCCAGCAGTTATGCCTGTGGCCTTTTCGGAGCTGCTGTTGGAGAGTGTGACCAACACAGCTGTAACTCGTGCTGTGATCAAATAAGCAAAGCGTTGCGTCAGGTTGACTCATCTCGCTGAGGTTGAGAGGCTGGACAAGCGAGTTCAAAATGTCAAGGCAGATCTCCTTCCCCTAAGATATGCCTGCTTGGCCAGGCAGGTGTCCTCCACCAGCGAGGGCGTGCAGGGCATTGCCAAGGCATAGCTGATGATCAGGCAGAATCAGGGCTCTGTACTGAACTAAAACATCTTTTCCATGGCAGATTCCTGAGAACGTCTTCACAAGTGATGTCCAAGACATGAACCTCTCTGTTGCTCTTGGTGCTCTTGATGTCTTGGCAACTGTTCTGAGGAAAGGAGAGACACCCGTGCTGGAGTCATCTGACCTCCTTGTGGTGCTTCAATTCCTAAAGCAAGTTTCTGATGTGGAAGTCCAGGATGGAGAGGAGCTGGAGATGTTGGAGCAGTTGGGCCAGTATTACGTGGAAGTGACTGAGTTAATCTTGGAAGAGCAGAATATTGAAGCGTGGTCATCAGTCAGCCAGGTAACGGTGTCACCAGCAGTATGGCCACTGTGTGCCACATCTGTTCGTCTTGTTGTGTGTGCAGCTCCTTGGCCTGCTGTGTGACCACAGGCTGAGGACCTGTCCTTGCATGGTCACATGCAGCCTTTCTGGCCGTATTCTCGAGCTTGTGAAAATGCTGCAAGCGTGGGCATGGAGCCTCTTTGCCAGCTCAGATAAGGGCCAGCTGCCTTCCTGTTGCCTCATTTGTTGGAGGTGCAAACAAGTTCTTCTGCAAACAAGCGCAGGCAAGCGGTGCCTTCCTTGCAAACCCCTCCAGTGGTTGTCCCAGCTCTCTTCAAGCCTCTCCACTTCGTCAGCCTGGATTCACAGGATTACACACAGTTTGCAGATTCCCAGTGCTTTGTAGATTCCTTGCTCCCACATCCTGCTGTCTCTGGCAGGGCAGTGCCCTTCACTTTATAGTTTTTTGTATTTCTCAGGGGTGGGCTGCCAAGGAGTTATCTGTCATCAGCCCCCCACGCTGCTCAAAACACCATTGGGCTTTGTGTGAGGGATTTCCATCATCCCACCTCCATTAGGATTTTCTCCATTAGCTTCTTCCCTTCTCACGTGGGTCTTTTGTGTCTGGCGTATGGTCTGACTCTCCACCTGTCTCTGGGAAATGCGTGGCAGTGTCTGGCCTGGCCAGCGCTCCAGGAACCAAGCCAGGGACCTCCAGAGACAAAAGGATGCTGAATAGTTCAGAGTTTACCTCATCGCTTAGAGATGCTTAGGTCTCAGTGGCCACAATTACTCACAGCTTCTCGATAGCGGCATGAAACCAGCTCTGGCCCGGTGTAGCTGGCGCAGCAGATCTATCTGCTGAAGGAGAAAGGGTCTGAGTGTGTGTACTACCGGGGTGGCACTTGTGCTGCCCAACACAGGCAGGACCTTGAGTAATGAGGCCAGTCACCTGCTACCCTTCCAGCAGTGGAGTCTATTTCCGCTGCCCAAATCAGGAGTCAGGTCTAAAAAGCTACTTTCTTTCCAGAAGCTTATTTAGTTATTTATTTTCATGCTGGTTTAATACAGACCAGCAAGTTTCCCTCATTGCCAGTCTCGTCTCCTTGCTGAAGGAACCGGCAGCATCCTGTAGTGAAGAAAGCAAAGCAAAGCAAAGCAAAAGCCTTGACTCCCAACTTCTCTTTTTCTGCCAAGGACCAAGCATTTAAGAAAACTCTCATGAGCTGTGGGAAGTGTGAGCTGGCAGTGCAGGTGCTGATTTCCATTGCTCTCTCCATGTTTACAGGTTATCAGAGGGCCCATGGCTGTTGTTGAGCTCTGTGACAGAATGGTGTCACACTTAGCCCCACTGCTGACCGCAGGGAGGACAAAGATCACGATCCAGCATGGGAATGTTGGTGAGTGGCACTGGCAGAGCTGGGGGAGGGCATCTCACCAGGACCCAGCTTAGTCATCCCATCTGTTTCCAAGTCCAATCCCGGCACTCTCCTCCGCTGGCTCATCTCTCGCTAACCCTACGGCCTTCTCCCCATTTCCTCCGTGCAGAAGTCTCGCAGTGTGGGGGCACCTCTCACGCTGTGGATTGTAAGAGGATCGTAAGAAACCTTTGGGCGCAGGAAAGAAACTGAGCCCAGACGCACATGGTTTGCACTGAAAGGGATCTGTCTGCTGCTGCTGTGGGTCTTGGCTGGGGTTATAATGTCCTTCTGGTACTTTGCTGTAAGAGTGGCTCTGGAGGAAGGCTGAACGCTGGTTCAGTACCTGATTTTACCCCTCCGCAGGGATGGAGGTCAGGAAGCTGGAGCTGAGCAGGCAGGAGCTGAGCAGTGAGGTGTACCTGGTCCAGAGCCCTGAGAAAGACAGGCCCGACCTCATTGAAGTTCCCGCCGAAGAAATGCAAAGACTGAAGGCCAGAGGTAGGTTATGATGCCTGTGCTTCCCTGGGTCTCCCCTGGGCTCTTCTGCAGCATCTTCCTTAGTGGCAGGAGCTCTTTACCCTGCACGCATGCAGTCCGGAGAAGTGTGGGGAGGAGATGCCCTCGGTGAAAGGGAGGTGGGCCGTGGGGGAGAGATTATCCACAGCCTCTCTACGGGCACAGCTCGGAGCTGTGGGTGCCCTGGGCCCCCTATCACGCCCCCAGATTAGGGCAGCGGTGCTGAAGCCTGGGCTGCTCAGAGCTGCCCTGTGTGCTTGCACCCATCCCGCCACCCTCTGTCCCTCCAGGCGTCCGCAGCGTCACCGTGACACACATGTGGTTTGGCTACGGCTCCCTGCAGCGCTGCCTCTCCGGCGCCGGCAGCAGCGCGCTGCTGCGGGACGGCGCCGCCTCTGACGGCGGACAGACGTGAGTGAAGCGGCCCCAGCGCGCGGCCGCTCCCGCGGCCCCCTGAACACCAGGGGGGGATGGCGGCCCGCGCAGCCCCGCGCACGCACCGCGCCTCCCCCGGGCCGTCCGCGCGGTGCCGCGCAGCTGCCGCGGCCTGGGGCGGTCCGGTGCCCCGCCCGCGGGGAGACCTGCGGCCTCGGGGGGAGCGCCCGCGCCTTCTGCTCGCCAGGGAAGGCGGGGTGCGTCCCGCCCTGCGCCCCGGCCCCTTGCCGCGGGCGCCGAGGCGCTCCCGAGGGGGCTCCGCATCTCTCCAGCTGTCGGGTAGAAGGTGGGATCCCGTTTTCGTGTAGAACGTGGGATCCCGTTTTCGTGTGGAAGGTGGGATCCCGTTTGTGTGTAGAACGTGGGATCCCATTTTCGTGTAGAACGTGGGATCCCGTTTTTGTGTAGAACGTGGGATCCCGTTTTCGTGTGGAAGGTGGGATCCCGTTTGCGTGTAGAACGTGGGATCCCGTTTTCGTGTGGAAGGTGGGATCCCGTTTGTGTGTAGAACGTGGGATCCCATTTTCATGTAGAACGTGGGATCCCGTTTGTGTGTAGAAGGTGGGATCCCGTTTTCGTGTAGAAGGTGGGGTCCCGTTTTTGTGTAGAAGGTGGGATCCCGTTTTCGTGTAGAACATGGGATCCCGTTTGTGTGTAGAAGGTGGGATCCCGTTTTCGTGTAGAACGTGGGGTCCCGTTTTTGTGTAGAAGGTGGGATCCCGTTTGTGTGTAGAAGGTGGGATCCCGTTTTCGTGTAGAAGGTGGGATCCCGTTTTCGTGTAGAACTTGGGATCCCGTTTTTGTGTAGAAGGTGGGATCCCGTTTTCGTGTAGAACATGGGATCCTGTTTTCGTGTAGAACGTGGGATCCCATTTTCGTGTAGAACGTGGGATTCCGTTTTCTTGTGGAAGGTGGGATCCCGTTTGTGTGTAGAACGTGGGATCCCATTTTCGTGTAGAATGTGGGATCCCGTTTTTGTGTAGAAGGTGGGATCCCGTTTTCGTGTAGAAGGTGGGGTCCCGTTTTTGTGTAGAAGGTGGGATCCCGTTTTCTGAGCACGGCTTGTGGTCCCCGTGCCTGTGAGCAGCATGCCTTCCTGACAGGTACCTGAGCACCGCGGTGGGCACGGCTGTGATCTCGTCCACTCTGCTCAGCGACTACCGGGAGATCAGCACGTCTGTGCGCTACCGCCTGCAGCACAGCGTCCAGGTACCCTGAGGAGGGTCGTGCTTCCCAGCCGCCTCACCTGCCAGCAGCATCACACAGCCTGACCGCTTGAGCCTTGGCTCAGGGCCCCAGAGCTCTTGGACTTAGGGGTGTCCCGTGCCCAGCTCTCTCACCCTGACTCCTCTTTCCCTGGGGAGGTGTTTGTCCTGTCCAACAGACCTTGTTGCAGCCTAGTGAGTGAACTGCATCGGGCTGCATACAGTACATGCATGGCCGTGCAATCTCTTCTTCTCCCTCTCTGCCTGCAGGACCTGCCCGATAAGCTGGTGGGGCCCATCTGCGCCTTCTGGAACTTCAGCCTCAGGTGCCTTGTTTCAGTTCGGGTCCCCAGATTTATGAGCTTTTATTTCCACTGGAAAACCAAACATAACAATAAAAGTGTAATTGTAAGAGTAGGGATCTGTAATTCTTTGCCTGCTGTGCACGCTGGCATCCTCTATCTGCTGGAGTAGAGTGCTCTCCTGGGAAGATTTCCTTTGGAAAAGTCACTCACAAGCAAGTGACCTTTAATGGGATATATGCAACTAAAATGGAAAGCCCTAGTTAATTATGATTGTTGCCTGCAACAAAGAAGGGTTGGTCCAAGATATATAGCCCAACAGACATGCAGGACTCCCAGCCTCATAAATACTGCTTGGCATTGAGATGTGTTTTTGCTGAATGTTGTCGCAGTGAGAGCACTGAGACTGTGATATATTATAGATTGGTAATTAAGTCATTCAAGTGCAAAAAAACTCCTCAGGGTCCCTGTTTTGTAACAGGCGTGGATCAGTTTGGGGAAGGTGGGAAGAGGGTGGTTTTGGAAGCAGCTGGTTGCTGCACAAACAGTTCCACTAACGCTGCTCTGAATTTGATCTTCCCTTGGTACCGGGGCAGGCTCAGAGGGGCAGTGCTGCCAGTGAGGACAGACCTGACCCGGTGCAGCCTTGGTCCCTGCACAGGGAATTCAGATCCGGAGCTTTGCTGGCTGCCCGGGCAGCGGAGAGCAGCTGGCTGGCTGGGGACAGGCTGGCTTGTCCTGAAAATCAAGAGTCTGGTGGAACTGCACCGGGTACATGGCAGGCCAGGCTGATGGAGAGGATTAGACAGGTCTGGTCTAGTGATGCTCTCAGTGAATGTGCTGTAAAAGGAGCTCTTCCCAGAGCCGTGCAATTACTGAGTTCTGTTTAAAGCAGCGATGGCTGAACTGTGCTTTTTAATACACACATTGACACTAGACCTGTTTTCTTGTGTGTGCCTGACGGATAAGGCACATCTGCTGAGACACGGGATGAGCCAAAGGGAAGTCCATGTGGAGACCTATCTCTGATATCCCTGTCCTCATTTCAACTCTGCTTCTGCTGGGAGAATGAAATTCCCTTAACGCCTTGGCTTTCTGTTGAAGTGAATGGTAATTTTCATGTGTTTTCTCTGTTTTTTTGCTGCATGTTAGCCCAGATGCTGGCGGGATGTGGTCCACAGTCGGCTGCTCTGTGGTGACATCTCTCCCGGGCTCCACTGCCTGTTTTTGCAACCACACCACGAATTTTGCTGTGCTGCTGCAGGTGTACGAGATGCAGGTAAGCGAGAAGCCTTTCTCTGCCGGTCTGTGGGGTGGATGCCAGACCTGTGAGCAGTCTGTGGTTAACTTGTGGGGTTTTTGTGTCTTCTGCTGTTTCATGGCTGGAGCAGAGGACCACTGAGGAGGAGCTCACACTGCAGACTTTGACTTTTATTGGATGTGGAGTTTCCTTCTGTGCCTTGATAGTTACCTTCATTTTATTCTTGGCAGTTGGGTAAGAAAAGTCCAGACACTTGTAGCCTTCTCTGTATTTTTTGTTTGCTATTTTGCTTCAGAACAAGTATACAAAGAAGGTATCCCTTGTCCGTGTGGGGTGATGCAGGTGCGCGGGGAGAGGCTGGGGAGCTGCACTGGTGGTCTGTAGCAGAGGGGAGGGAGGGGAGCGGTTGGCGGTGGTTGGGGAGGGGGTGCAGTGCTGGTTGTTTCTGTGGAGATGCTTATATGAGCTGTGCACACACCCGAGTGCCCGTGGAAAGATTTTTGTCAATGACAATGTTTACCCTAAAAGCTGCTCTGCTAGAGTTAATTTTTATAAAATAAATGGTGCAAAGACTATTTCTTCAATTGTAAACCCTTCTGTGTCACTTGGCAAGCACAGAGATCTGCCTTGTGAGCACGGCAGTGGCTCCCTCCACCTCCTCCTCGCTGCCTGTTCCTTGGAGCCAAGGAACGGGCAGGTCTGAGCAGCCGTACCGAGCGCGTCCCCAGCACTAAGTGCACACCAGGGCAGTCCCTTGCCTCTTTGGACTGTCGTCTTTGCAGTGAGTAGCTGGTCACCCAGGCAGGTCTGCACAGCCCAGCAAGGACTAGTGAGGACATGTGCACCCTTTCATTTCGATGCAGCTGGGGGTTTTCTCTCTCCTTCCTCAGTGTCCCCAAGAGTGAACGAACAACCGTGCACAAGAACCTGATCTTTGCATTAGCTGCAGCAGAAGCTCTGCTCATGTTCAGTGAATTGGCCAAGAGCAACCAGGTAAGCTCACAAGAAAGTGTCCTGTTTGGCCAGCAGCACCAGGCCTGCTCAAGCATTATTGTCAGAGCAAACAGAACAGAAGCGTAATCCCTTTCATTAATGTTTTATTAATTACCCATAACTTGCATCTAGGAAAGAGTGGTGTCTCTGTGTTTGGAGATAGGCATGTGTACATTGTGGAATCTGTCGGGAAAATTCATCTCTTTTTTTCTGACAGTTTGTTTCTGACAAAAAACCATTCAGGAAATTTAAGTAGTTGTAAAACAGCAACATACAATTCTGTTCCTTTCTGTGTCGTCTTCCACATCCCGGGGCTGGATCAAGCAACTTTGAGGTGAGAGACCTGCAAGGAAAGTCCAAGAACTGCAGGAAAAGATGCTGTCAGTTCCCTCTTCTGTGGTTTGAGATGGTCACACAGATGAAATGAGTGTGAGCTGTAGTAGTTGGACTATTCATGTGTTGCAATTTTAAGAACTCTTCCCGGTGCTTGTGGATGTTGAATTACATTTCTGCACATCTGCAGCATAACTTGCAGGTTGCTGTCTTCCTCCTGACCACACGCACTCAGAAGCTCCCAGAGGAATCCCTCCTGAAACGGCGTGTGGTTTCTCTTCTGTCCAGGTGGTGTGTTTCACGGTCACTGCCTTCCTTCATCTCTTCTTCATGGCAGCCTTTTCGTGGATGCTGGTAGAGGGGCTTCTCCTGTGGAGCAAAGTGGTAGCGGTCAACATGAGTGAAGACAGGAGAATGAAGTTCTACTATGCGACAGGCTGGGGTATCTACAGACTCCTCTGCGTTGGGCGCTCCGGAAAATGTGTCAAGTTTTTGCCTAGCAATGGTTTCAGTAGGAGAGATTCCAGAATGTTTGGTTTGATTCAGTACGCCAGGGTGCCACTGCTCTGCAGAGACTTTCTTACCTTTATGTGTCAAATTGCTGGTCCTAGAATATAAGTTAAAAAGCCTTTCTGTTATTTTTCTAAAACCAAGAGTTCAATACAGAAAAGAAAGTTTATGGTAAGTTCTTGTTCTTGGAGAGCATTACTACTGTGTGATAGTAATCAAAATATAAATACGGTCTGGACTAAGCACCCTTTATTCTGAGTGAGCCCTCTAGGGACCTAGAACTCATTTGAATAAGCTGAGTTTCATACCAAAGAGGAGCCTCTTCAGGTCAGTGCTCCTTGCAAAACACACACCTAGTTGGACATTGGACAAGTGGTTCAAATATTTTGTATTGTTTTATGTCTTTGATTGTCCATTTTGTTAAAAAAGCAATCTGAGGAGTAAATTGCTTCGATCAGGACTCAGGACTTGGAATGCTTTATACCTAGGAGAATGATGCTGACAGCGTATAAATCTGGTCTTGTGGAGCCGGGACAGATTTCAGCTGCAGTAAATTGATGTTGCTCCTGGGGTTTCCGAGGCTAAGCTGGCTCGTGCTGGAGCGTGGCTGGTCATGGGGGTTGCGAAGCAATTGTCCAGAGCACAGCTGACCTGCCTGGGTCATCTCTGCTTTTCCTGGGGCTTAATTTGTGCTTTTTTCCTGCAGGCCTTCCAGTCGTTATCGTGGGTGTGACCCTTGCAACTTCCTTTAACAAGTATGTGGCAGACAACCACTGCTGGCTGAACGTTCAGACCAGCGTCATCTGGGCCTTTGTTGGGCCTGTTCTCTTCATCCTGGCAGTAAGTGCCAAAACCGGCCGGGAAGGTGTGATTCCTTCGTGTCTGGTTTTAGGGAAGCGTTGCAGAGTCAGGGCTGTCAGCACTTTTCTAGCTAAAGTGCGTGCTCATAGTGCCTGCTGCTTTTATAGGAGGATTTTAGTTACATTTTATATATACTTTCATAGCACAAATAAATCTCTTTAACCAAAGCAGCTTTTTGTTAGAAAAAAGTGCTTTAAGAAAATTTTGCTGAGCAGTTCTTGTATTGGCTGTTAAATTAGGAATGTAGATAGATGTGTAGGTTGACTGTGACATTGCGTTACCTAAAGGTCTGATTTTAATGTGGGAACATCTACATCCTTGAAGTAGTATCGGCATCATTATACAACAACATAGCAACAGAAAAAGGTGCAATGTTTAAGGGGTCCAGAGTGGACACTTAACAGGGAAGACGTTCTGTAGGAGAAGTTTTGAGATAAGTTTTATAGATTTCATACGTGCATATTTTATTCACTGATTTCTCAGGAGTGATACATTTCTCCCCCAGTTCCGACACTTAGTTGTTGAGTTCCCAGCAGAAAAGACTCGCTCCACTGGAGCTGAGATTACGGAAGGTTACTGGGTCCAATGGCTCTTCTCTGACAGGTGAACACCTTCGTGCTGTGCCGGGTGGTGATGGTGACTGTGTCCAGTGCTCGCAGGAGATCAAAGATGCTGACGCCCAACAGCAGCCTGGAGAAGCAGATTGGAATACAGATATGGTGAGCAGGGAAGGGGCTGGTTTTCCCAGCCGTGGCTGCTCTGGGTATGAAATGGTGGAATTACTGTTAAGCTGAGAGTCTCTGCCTTGGCGAAGTGAAAAACCGTGAGTTGGGGGAGTCAGGGCAGAAAGGATTTTCTCCTCCACGGTAATTGTGCATCACCCAAAGGTAGTCTGTCTGCTCTAATGTCTATGCCACTGAGAAGCCCCGCCAGCACTTTCAGCCTGGGGACTGGACTCCCACATCTGCACTCGCACTCCTAATTCTCAGCGCTTTGGGACGGGAGACCCTTGGCAGCGCCTGCTGAAATCAAAGCTATCCTGGGCCCATGGGCATCACCAGGAGCAGCTATTTGGGTCTGGGAATGGCCAGTGCGAGCGCATCCCCATTGTCTGCCGTGGTGATAGCATGCGTGGGAATGCGGGTCACGCTGCCGAACCTGCTGCCGAGCTGTCTGCCCCTTCGCCAACATCAGCCCGCCGTGCTGCTCCGCAGCTTGCTGGCAGGCATGCAGACGTCCTCTAAAACATCACCGTAGGGAACTGAGGTAGCAGCTTGGGGTGTTTCAAGGAACCCAGGGACGCAACTGGGTGCCCAGTTCACATGGAATTTTATAGAGCTCTGAGCCGCAGAAGCGGCTTCTCTCCTCTTCGCAGAACATTGCAGTTTGAAGGGGTGGTAACTGAATTTGTTTCACACCTGTCCCGTCCGTAGCACTTGTGTGTGCCCCTCAGCAGGATGCCAGCTGTAGAGTGCGGGGTTTTGGCTATCTGCCATTATAAAAAACATTTTCTATATGACTTTGGGACTTGGTGGATTGAAAGTAACACTGGTGGGGATTACATACATGGGGAAGGAGAGGCAGTGTGGACTTCTGTAATCAGTCAATATAGAGAGACCTCTAAAAAACTGCTGCTTGAGTCATTATTTTATCATCCTCTGTGAATCTTTATTGTTGTTAGCTGGCGCCAGATACCCCTGCTAGACACGCATTGTTCCCCTGTATCATAAATAAATTTTCCCAAATTTACAGAAGCACGAAGATAGGGCATTGCTGGAGGGCAGGGTGACATCCATATGCTAATAAAACAGATACAGAAGCCCTCCTTGTAGCAGCAATTGGGGGGAAAATAGCTGTTTTCTCATGGCTAATGACGTCAAAGAGCTCCCTTCTTGCTAACTCCCAGTGATAAATAAAGAGCAGGGCTGGCACGCTGGGGGCTGGGGGGTGAAATGTTTGGTTTTTCCCCTCTTAACTGATTTTGTTTGCAAAGGAATTTGTTCCACAGCTACCATCTTGGGTGCCGCTTGGTAGACACATTGTCTGAAAGGCACTTGCTGGGGGAGGAGAGCTGTCTCCAGCAAGGAGGCAAGGAAAGTTTCTTCTAAACTGCAAGATACAGGCCAGGGTGCTCCTAAACCCCCGGAGCTCTTTCCAGGGCAGATCCACTCACATGCTCTCTAACCTAGTGCCGATGCCCCAGGCAGATCCTGGCGAAACCCTGGGCAGGATTTGCAGAGCCAAGAAGGACGTTTGGCAGGCTGGGGCGCTTGCCAGGACACCTTGGGGTCAGGGACGTGGGGCACGACAGGGACCCCGTGGAGAGCTGGGAGGTGGGTGCCAGTGCACAGTGTTTCGGCTTTGAAATGCGCCCAGGTAACTCCGAGCTCTTCTTCCTGACAGGGCCACAGCCAAGCCCATCCTGGTGCTGCTGCCAGTGCTGGGGCTGACCTGGGTGTGTGGGGTCCTCGTCCACCTCAGCATCATTTGGGCCTATGTCTTCATCGTGCTGAACTCCCTCCAGGTGAGTCCTGTACCAGGCGGACCCTCACGTCACAGCCAAGCAGGTACCTGCGGCTTCTCGTGCTTCAGCGTACTCTACCTGTCCCAGCAGTCAGGGGCGTTTGTCAGCTCTGAAGCCCAGCCCAGCTTTCCCAAGCCGCTGTGCTCTTTTGTCTGAGGAAGCTAAGTTCATGCTCCCAAGATACGAAACACAGCCCCGGAGACCTTGTTCATCTAATGGCCCCTCAGCAGCAATCTCTGGAGTGTCTTACTGGTGCCACAGCATTCCAGTTCAAATCTTGTTTCTTATGTTAGATTTTCTGACATTAGCATGGTTTCAAAATGATACTTCCAAACTGACGTGCTTTTAGGGAACTTTATTAGAGTTTTGATTTGGTCATTTAATGGTTAATTAAATCTGTAGCTGTCCAGTTTAATGGGGCAGACATCCCAGCTGCTATTTGAGCCTCATTCCTACAGGGTAGGGATGGGCCGTGGGTGCCAGCATCACTGTCGGAATAGGGCTGTTCCCAGGGACCGTCTCAAAGGTCACTTCCAGCCGTAGTGTGCTTGACTGCTGCTTAGGTGGTGTGTGTTCTAGGGTGAGTGTTTTTCATCTGGTTCATGTTCATGCATACTTAGAGGTTGTGTCCTAAGAACTGTACAGGCAGAACCACCTTCCCTTTGCCTGGAAGTCAGCTCTATTGCAGGAAGATGAGAGAAGAAGAATTAGGAATCAAGGACTGAAAATCTTTACCACTAAAATCTGTATTGTCTGCAGCCATGCAGCCACTCCCCAGGGATGCTCCCAGTGCCACCTGAGAGGTGCACTGGAATCTGATGGGATGCAGGAGTGTTAGGTGGAACAGATTGTGATGTGGGCTGGTGATCGGAGCCTCGCACGGGGAGGCTGGAAGTGTGCGTGCTGTTTCTAACTCTGACTTGCAAGACCTTGGGTGAGTCATGTCATCTCCTTCAGCCTCTTCATTCCTCTTCAGGTAGCATTTGGCTACATTTTTAAGGCTGTTTGCTTGTCTTGGTGTCTTCCAGGGCCATAGCTGTGACTCCTGGATGCTACCATGCTTCACAGTCACGTTGTTAATATGTTAGCGTTAACGGGGATCTCTACAGGACGGAAAGTAACCCTGGTGTGTAGAGCAATACTTAGTATTTGCTTCTAAGTTCACTGGTTTCATCCAAAGAGTTTAAAACTTTAACCAGCCTATATGTGGTTAAGGGAGCAAAGCAAATTGCATTAGTGACAGCAGCCAGGAGCGCTCAGGTCTGCACTGAGGTAGGACACTTCCCAGGACCTGAGGATATCTGAAGCTGGGGGACGCGTGGCCACCAGATCGTGTGCTGGCCACCTGCGATTCAGAGCGTCAGCCCCCTGCTCGGCGACAGCTTCCCAAAGCTCGAGAGGAGGCGGCTGTAGATGGAGCTAGAGAAGCGCTGAACACCCCAGCGAGGGGGTCCCGAGGCGGCGGAGGCGCTCTGCGGGCGGGGAGCCAGCCGGGGGTCCGGCACGGACCCGGTCCAGCCCCGGGGGAAAGACTGTGCCGGCACAGGTAGCGCTGGGGGCTCCACACGGGCAGTCCTGTCCCTTCCCACTGGATACTGGCAGATACGTTCTTCAGAGTCCCTTGCGCAGTGCTCGAGGGCAAATCCTACTCCAGGGGATCCAACTCAAGAGAGCAACTGGGTACGGCCCTCCAAACCACTGGGATCCAAAGAGTTCTCTGCCTGTCTCCCTTTCTCCTTTGGATGCAACAGAAAACGGTCCCCGCTGTAGCTTTCACGTACGGAGCAGCAGAGTTCACAGTGCTTCCCTCTGGCATACTTGGCCGGTTTCAGTGTAGCATTGGCCCACTCTCCAAGGGTGAAACACAGGCGTTATCACCATGCGCACAAGACGGGTGGTTGCTCCAGGGATGTTCTGCCTGTGGCTGGCGCTGGTCCAGCGGCCGGGTGCTGCTCGCGCACATCCGTCGGCTCTCAGCTGGGATGTCCCAAGGCCAGACAAGGGCCGCCTCTCCACATCTCCACTATTAAGGATATCAGAAGGGTGGCAGGAGGCCTGTCCTAACTGTAAGTAAATACAGCATCAGTTCTCCTTGCCTCCTCATGCCATGCTTAGGTTATTGAGTGGAAGAGAACTCCGGGCTCGGTGCTTTGAAGAGATGAGGTGAGCAGAGCTGAGAACAGCATCAGCATCTTTTCATTCACAGAAAAAAACATTTCTCAGCTTGGGTGCACTGCATCAACATCAGCAGAGAGGCAGATCGGAGCACAGCGTCCCAGCACCACCCTGGCAGTCTTCCTCTGCCTTGCTTCAGTGTTCACGCTGTAAAAATGTGAGCACGTATATCACACCAGAGGGGTCCTGCTGAGGATCTCAGCCTTGGATAGCCTTCAGGAGAGCTGCTTTCCAGTAGCCCTCAGAGCTGCTCCTCCCTCTGCAACCCGCAACCCGGCACTGGCAAGGGAAATCCCACGACCAGTTCCCTGGTTCAGTGACTGCTAATACCTCTTGACCGTGGCCTGACAATATCAGTGCCCAGCCTACATCCTCCATGCCTCACTCAGACGTTGATTCATCGCTGATGCCAGCAAAGGGACTGTGGGATGCTGGCTGTTGTAATGTGAATGCTGAGCATATGGGTTTTTTCCCTGAAATGAATAAATGTGTCCTCTGAATGATACACCTCCTGAGACGCTCTCTCACAAGCCTTGACATCTACCTTGGGTGAGATAGGAGCTGAGGTGTTTGCTGGATCAGGATTTGTTTTCTTCCCTTGTTTTCTAAGTTATTGCTGCTTTCATTTTTCTTCTTTCTCCTAAAGCTCAGTAGGAGCCGTGGCTGTTGTGGGGACAGACAGCCAGGGTTTGCCGGTGGATAGGCTGTGCTTGTTTGCCTTCTGTCCCTTGATTACCAGGTTCAGGTCCATTTGCAGATTAACCCAGAAGAGAAATCATGATGCTGGTGGGAAGCCTTGAGTCGAGAGAAAGCAGGGATAAAACCATCCCATTTCAGCCCCTTTGCTGACTGTCTTATGGATCGCCTTGGAACTTCCCTTAAGGCCAGCATACTTCTTCATGCGCGAGTCTTGTGCAGGAAAATTTTGCTGCTGTGGTTGTTTGTTTGTTTGACTGCTTTCTGTTTATCTGCGGAAACCAAAGCCTGTCTTCAAGGTTACTCTGTGCGTCGACACCAAACATGACAACTCCTTCTCCAGCCAGGCAGCACAGGAATTCAGCCGAGTGACTGAAAAGCAACACGGAGCAGTGCTGTGCCGGAGGTGGCGGCGGTGGCTGGCCCACAGGTTGGCGAGCAGGCAGCAGCGCCTTCCCTCCAGCCCGCGATTTCGGAGGTAGCAGCACCAACCAACACCCTGCCAAGCACCCAGTGCTGGGCGGAGGTGCCTGCTGTTAAGAAACAGCGTAGGTAAAACCTGCTGGCTTCATTGGAACTTGTGGAGCTGGAAGGATGGTCCTGAGGCTGGCTCGGGGCAGGGACTTACAGAGCCACTCACACATCTCCGGTGAGAGGGGAGCAGGAGACGGCGTTGCTCCCAGCTGGGGTGTGCGGAGCACAGCAGGACATGGTTGCTGGACAGACGGACGCTAGGCAGGAGCATCCATCCCACTCTGTGGGTTCCAGCACGTGCTGTGCTCTCGCCTGTGGCCACCCAGCGCCTGCCGCACTGTGAGCAGGGAGCAGCAGGGGCCAGGGTGCTGCGGTCCCCGCTGGAAGAAGATGGCGTGCGGACAGGAGCACGGGCAGGAGCGGGCTCCTCCAGAGCCGCGGCTCCGCTTCCGCCCGCCGCTGCAGCTGGGCCTCCTCTCCTTCCTTGCTCTCCTCCCAGCCGACCTCGCTGCTCCCCCCTCTCCCCGCGCTCATCCAGAATGATTATTTCAAGGAAGACCTGCCTTGGCAGCCTGACCAGAAATCTGGACTGGGGGAGTGACCAGCATTGCTGGCTGAAGGACAGGTCATGGCACGGCGCCAGGGTACCGCTACCATTACGCCTGCCAAGAGCTCACAGATGAAGAGCAAGGCTCATTGAAGACAAGATGGATTACTTTTCTTGCTGCGGCTGATTTATCTAGCTGCGATAACAAACACCCCACAAATACAACATAAATCTGGTGGACCAGATAGGGCTGCCTTAAGGCCAAAATCGTTGGTCTGGAGCTGTAATTAGCCCCAGCCTGCGGCCTCCAGGCAATGCTCGCTCCAGCCCTGTCCCGGCCACTTTCCCAGAGCACATCCCGCACCAGCCCCAGGCATGTAGCTATGGCCGAGCGTTTGGTCGTGGCTGAGCGTGTCATTGCTCGCTGGTCCTCGGTGTGTGCACGCAACAGTGCCGGTTTGGCAGGTAGGGAGTGGGTGGCCAAGACTGTGCTGCCAGAGCCCCGGCGTGCCGCTGGCAAGGAGAAAGCTCTGTCCAGGCTGGGGCTGAGCAAAGCCTCTGGATCCAGACCCCACTGAATTGGGGTCAGAGGGTCCTGCTAACACTGTGGTCTGTCACTGTGTGGGACAGATGAACTGTCCCCGGCATCATGCTGCACTTGCTCTGCGGGAGGCTGGCAAAAGCCCCCGGTTGGTGCTCAGTGGGAAGGGAGGTCTGCTTCCCGGATTTCAGTTCCCCTCGCAATTAACTTGTGGTGGTTTCTGCTTCTGAGATCTGAAGGAGGTGTTTCCTGGGGGATTTTGCATGCATGAGGGAATGGGAGTGCGGGAGAGCTTCTGGCTCAGGGAACCGAGGTGCCCAGTGAGAGATGCCTGCTCCCCCCAAACGAAATGGGGGGAGAGGAGAAGGAAGAGGGACTGGGGGGGGGGGACCATCTCTCCTTTGGACTCTCTGTGAAGAGCCTGGTCTCAAGTGGTATTTTAAGGAAGGTCCTTCCTGCCCAGTTGTCCCTGGCTGTGCCGTGCCCACCGTCTGTGCCTCTTCCCCTTAGCCCGGTCCTCACCCGTTCTAGTGCTCATCAAACCCATTTCCTCCCATGCGAAGTAGCACAAACCAGCTGTACATCTCTAACCCTTCCTGTGCTCTCTCCTTTTCAGGGCCTGTACATATTCCTGGTCTATGCAATCTATAACAGCGAGGTAAGAGATGGCCCTGGCCGGCACTCAGTCACTCGTCACAGCAACTGTTTATTAGCAGTCAAAGGGGTAGCTGGAGTTGCAGTAGGTGCAGCAGGCAGCATAGCCCTGACTGTGCTTCTGGGACAGCGGTTGCTTTTTCTCCATGACTTGCTGGAGGATCTCTTGCTCTGCTAGAGCTGCTGTGGCCCTCTCTAATGTCCTTGCTCTGCTCCAGGTGAGGAATGCCATCCAGAGGATGAAGGACAAGAAGAGAGCACTCTCGTTCACAGTAAGTTGGAAGGAAGCCCCGCTGCCCCCTTCGTTCATCATCCACCCACCAGAGCAGGGCCCTAGGTGTACGTTCGGTCTGCTTTGAGGAGATGATGTTGGAAAGAAGTCTTATTTTTTTATTTTTTTGTCTCCCTTCTTTGCAGTCCTGTTGGACAACAACAGGACCTTGCAGACACAAAGATAATCTACCCTGATTAGGCAGCAGCCTGCTGTACCGGGGTGGGATGGGAGTCAAAAGTCCCAGGGGCCACAGTGCAGATGAAATCAACCTTTAAATTTGGACCTGGATCTGGCAAAGGCTCCGGTTGCACTTTTCACTGTCCTGTATCTCTTCCCTGTCATTATAGAACTGCTCTCATCCCATCAACTACTTATCAAGTCCAAGAAACACAGCCTCCTGGGAGACAGGGAAACTGAGTCCTTCTGCACCTGAGAATGCCTTGTCAAGCCCCATGCAGAAGGACCCCCCAGTGAAGAACATCACCAACAAAGGTAAAGAGGGTTGTCGTTGCTGTTGGCCCAGGCTGTGTGATGAGACCACAGCAAAATATTATTCCCCATGCTTGAATTTTAGCGCACGTTCACTTGGCACTGTGTTGAACTCATTTGCACACTGTGCCTATGTGAGCACTTGGGGTCGGGTGCTGCAAATGCAGCATGGGCTGAAGGGTTCCCAGGGAAGGCAGGGACCTGGTGCATGTGGATCTCAGGGGGATCAGGTTCCTGCCTGCAGGCTGGCTGGGCCTGGGCAGGGCGTCTCATCACCATGTTACGCAGCATTGCTTTCTCTTGAGGCAAGAAACCATGTTTATGTCTTAAAATGAATTTTCTGGAGAAGGGGAGGTAAAGGTGGCAGTAGGAAATAGGGTTTTTAGCTTCGGGGAAAAAAGGTGTTGCATGGTCCAACCAGTTCGTGGGTGCAATTATGTGGGTAACCTGTCTGGTCCCTTACTTCAGTGGGAGATACTTAGGGGACACAAAGCACCGAGTTCTTGGTAAAGCATGACTATTTCTCCTCTCTAGTCTCCAAACTCATTGTGCTGCTTTACCCCCTAGGAAATTTTGGAGCCAAAATTCCCATGGGGATTTCGTCAATTATGTCACCCGAGAGACCGGTATGTAATGTCTTCTGTTATTTTCCCACCTTCACCCATACGCAGAGTGTAGTAGTTACGTAGGAATGGTGTCTGATGGTTCCAGCGAGGGGCTGGGACTCGGGACACCTGGTAGTGTTACCAGATCTGGCACAAATTCAGTGTTTTATGCTGAGCAAGTCCTAGAAGCTGCCTGACTTATCCACCCTGTGCGCAGGCTGAGGGTAGCGCCGATCCCCTCCATCCCAGGGCGTTAGAGAAGTTGCTGAGTGTTGGTGAGGACCAGGCAGCGTGCTAGCACAGCATGTGTGCCCTCCTCCGGAGGATCAGTCCCGACATATGGCCTGTCCGTCAAAACCAAGGAGCCTTTGATACACATGCTGAAGACTCTGGTTCATTAAAATACATGCTTGTTATTAGCAGCATGTTGATTTAAGTCATTTAAATCATTTGAGGTGCGTGTTTTCCTGCCCATAGTGGCCACTTTGGTAGTCAAGCCAGATGCAACTGAGTGTTGGCTGTCTTCTGCAGGAGCGTGAGGTGGAGAACAGGGCGGGCTGGCGGGCAGGGGCTCCTGGGCACTGACCTGCCTTCGCTCAGGAGGCGACCGCCTGCGCTGGGGCTGGCCTGGGCAGGGGCAGGTCACAGAGGGCAACAGGGGAGAGCGCACGTCCTGGGGGCAGGAGAGGAGGAGGCCCCGGATCGGCCAGCTTCCGAGGCCAGGGCTCATGCCTGAGCCGATGGGGAACCAGCCCCGCTGCCGCGCTGGGAGGGCGGTTGTAGCAGGGGCACACATGAACAGAAAGCGCCGGTGAACTTGAGCCAGTAAAGAAAGCATCAAGTGGAGGTTGGTACGGATCAAGGCAGGAGACGTCCCCCAGGGACAGCAAATGGAGATCGGGCAGCAGGGGCTCGCTGTCCCTGCGGTGGGTGAGCTGCGCCCGTGCAGGGAGAGCTGGCTGGGTGGTGCTGCCTGCCGAGTGTGATGTAGAGCTCAGCGAGGTATGGCCTAAAGCAGGGAACAATTTAAATTTGACTACTCTGATACCACTTCCGTCTCCCACTATTGAAATGATCATCAGTCCTTGTGCACTTGACGTACAAGTGCTGTAATTTCCTCAGAATAAAATCCAACACTACTTTCATTTGAGTCTCTCACTGAAGGATCTCTCTCTCCCTCTCTAATATTTATCCTTTGAAAACCTGTGTCACATAGGCAGCTCTTATTTATCCAATAGATAATACTTCTATAGCTGGCATATCGTTTTGAAGCCACTCAATAAAATCCATATTTTCATCTCTCATGATTTATATTGTGGTTAATGCCATTCCTCCCTCGTGCTGAACACCAGCCGGGATTCGTTCGCAGGTGATGCTTTTCTCAGCCAGCCAGGTGCTGGCTCTGTAAACCAGGACCAGGGCTAAGCTCCTGGCACCAGATCGGAGTCGTGGGTCAAAGGGATTAGCCCAGGGCCTGAGCTTCCTAAGGCAGGGAGCATTAGGAGGCAGCAGATCTCCTAAATGCCAAGGCCGTGGCGTTTCCTAGCAGGCAAAGACAGAAAGCGCTTTCCTCCGTGTGAGGGTCACCGAGGATTTCGCTGTATCTTTCCTGCTTAAACATTGCATTTTTAGTGTACTTGTTTCCTTTCTAATGTGGATGCAGTCACCTTCAAAGGCGAGGCTGCTGCCCCTGCCTGCCTGGGGAGAGGGGGCACGGCCCCCTGCCCATGCAGATGGGTGCTGTGGCAGTGCAGCTCTGGGTGCTCCGTGGGTGTGAGCCCCGCGGTGCCGAGCGGACCGGGGCTGCGGGGAGTTTCCATCCGAGCCCCATCTTCCCCGTGGAGGTGGCCGGCGCAACCGTGCCCGGGCTGGTGCTACTCCACGCTGGATAGGTGCTGCTTTCCGTGCTCGTCAGTTATATAAGTCAGTGCTGTTTTTCCTGCTCCCTGGCTAAATGAGTCACGGCACTCGCTGGAGGAGCGGTGAATTAAGAATGTCACTGGCAGCTGCACAATAGTTTGGATGAAGAGAAGATGCTACTTAAAAACGTTTGAAAACACTTAAAATGACAAAACACTGAGCGAGTGAAGATACAAACACAGACGAGATGTTCTTTGTGTTTCAGCTTTTTTAAATGTTGTTTGGTGATATTTATGGCTGTTGGGCTGGGAGCAGGAATTTCACACCTCACAAAGCATTAACCATCACTTAAACACAGGGTTCAGGCTTGTGCGTGCTCTTTCCACCACAGCACGGGGGAGAAAGTTCTCTCTCCCCTTCTCCCAGATTTTCCTGCCGTCTGCAGCACGGTGCCCAGCCCGCTGGGTCACCTCGGGGCTGGAGGGGTGCCCGGAGAGGGCGAGTGGAGCGGGCGGCAGCTCACCCCACAGGCACTGCCGAGAGGTGTGGCTGTGTCCAGGGGCACTCCGCACGGTGCCCATCCCTTGGGAACCGGGGTGAAGGCTCCAGTTCCCAGCGGGTGCGGTGGCTCCGTGGGAGGGAGATGTGGTGCAGCAGCTGGGTGCTGGGGGAGCCCTGCCTGGCCCTGGGGAGCGTGCTGGGGGGTTGCCAGCAGCGAAGCAATCAGACCTGTACCTTCTGCTAACAAATATTCTCCCCTCTTTCAGGCTGTAGAGCTGACAGCGTTCAAATCCTCAGGTAACATTTGCCTATATCGTTTTCTTTAATTTTTGTTACTGCTGATACTGGTTTCTGTGGTTGCATGGTGGAGTGCTGCCCAGAGGGCAGGTGATTTTTGCTCAGGCTTTAGGAAGCATTTTATTTCCAAACTGCCCTGCTGGGTGCCGTCCTGGCCAGGCTGCTGGGAGATCTGCGTCCCCCCGAACAGATGTGGTAGGGTGGGCTATGAAGCCCCGGCAGCTCTGCTGGTGCTGCCTGTGCTCCCTCTCCCCGGCAGCACCGGTGGCTCAGCCGAGGGTGCCCATCTCACAGCACCTGCCGGGTTTCTCCCCGTGTCTCTGCACCTTTCTTGCTGCCTCTCCGTGTCTGCAGCTTGCTGCCCACCACCCCTCCGGACCCCTCCATGGCAGCGAAGCTGCAGGTCGCAGGCCTTGGCAGGCAGCAGAGGGGCAGTGGGTACCCGCAGGTCCCTGATGCTGAGCGCTCTGCCTGTGCACCCCAGCACGGCCGGTCCTTGAGGCACAGCAGGGACCAGCACACCTCGCTGCTTGGCAAGACCCGGGCTGCTTTCAGGGGTGGCAACAGCTCTTTGCTGCCACGGGGTATTATAAACCAGCAGCTGCTGCGGGAAGTGCTGGCGGGTGCTGGAAGTGACTTGCTCCCAAAGAAGGGCAGCCAGGGAAGGTGGGGTGTTCAGACTGGGCTGGATTTATGAGCTTAAAAGCAGCCATTTAGCTTCTTCTGTTTCAGGTTGTAGAAAGGCCAATGTCACCATGGAGGTGGGAAGAATTAAAACCAGAAATCCCTCCTAAGCCCCAGACCTCTGCTCAACTGCAGTGCTGGGGAGAGGCCGTCCAGCCACAGCTCCCTGCTCCCACCCCGACTTCCCTGCCCGGATTTGGGCAAGTCACCAGCTCCTCCGGTATGGGTGTAGCATATTTAGCTTTATTTTTTTACCAACCACTGCTGAGTACTCCCAGCGCGCTCAGTGCAGTCTTTGGATGGGGTCACTCAAGCAGACAGTGCAGTGAAAAAGCACCGGGGATGGATTGATATTTTTTCTGCATTGTTACGTTTTCTTTTGTCAAAGGAAGCAGTGCATTAGCAGGTTTCTGATTTTGCTCCACATTAAGTGTCTAAGCAGGGCATGCTTAGACTATTTTCGAGACGATGCCACCCAGAAGCATTGCAGCTTTCCTCCCCACAGTGGACACATGAGCAAGGCAGAAACGGTGGCATCCGGGAGTAAATGTGCTGCGGCATTTCAGGCGTAGGAGTGGGGTCTCAGAGACAGCAAGACCTACACCCAGCACGTGCATTTGTGCTCTGTCCCCCCACACTCTCACCCTCACCTGCTCCTGCATATTTTAACCTAGCCACATGTGTCATTAAACTCCAGCTGTGCAAAGAGGCAGGTTGTTTAGTTTGGTTTTGTTTTCTCAGGTAAGCCCTCAGTGTATTTTGAAAAGCCTGGGTCTGCCCAGAGGACGGTGGGGACGCCGGGCTGGGCTCGGTGCCGGCCCCCTCACGCGCTGGCTGAGGCACGAGGGCCGTGGAAGCAGGCAGTGGGTGCAGGGCAGCGCTGCGCACGGCCACCCCCTCCGCTAGCACCGAGAGCGGCTCCTCGCGCGCCCCGGGGCAAGGGAGCCCTTGGTTGGGCAGTCCTTCAGCCTGGGGTGAACGAGAAGATCTCCTTGAACCAGAAGAGCACTCCTCTGCACACTTGTGTACGTGCAAGCTGGCGTGCGGCACAGCGCTGGTGCCGGCTACTCCAAGGCGCTGGGCTCAGAGACAAGTGCTTCAAGCCATTAGAAAAAAAAATAAAAGGCAGTAATGCCCAGCTGTAGTAATGCCTGGAAGACCCCAGGGCAGCTCAGCGTTGCACAGGCTCCCCTCTTCACAGCTTGTTCAACAGAGCAAAATGCTGCGTGGCTCTTGGGGATAACAGCTGCCAGGGGAAGCAAACCATAAACCTGTGTGCTTGATGATGAACGAGAGACAAATCATTTCAACAGACACTGCTTCCCCTCTTCTATGTGTTTTCTCACAAAATGGTTTATTGAAAAGAGGCATGTTTTCCCCCAGGTATCTTTATTTGGAAATTTCCAGCCAGCTCTAATGAAAATGATGGTGGTCCCAGCAGCAGGCTTGCAGGAGGTCCTGCAGAGACCCAGGAGGAGCCTGCCTGCCCGCAGGCCAGCGGGGAGAGCTGGTGGGCAGGAGGAGCGCTGGACACCGGGCACTGGGGGCTTAAATGACTGCCTCGCAATCTCCCAGGAAAGCTGTGCTGGATCTGGGGTGGGATCCACCTCTTCTCTGCTCCAGCGCCTCAACTGTGCTCCTGTGGGAGCTGTGAGCATCGTGCTGGCTCCGAGCGCGAGAGGCAGCCGGTGGGTCCGTGGAGGGAGGTGGGATGGGCTCCCAGCGGTGCGTTAACACGTGTGAGGATGAGGGCAGATAAAATGCAGGTAAATACCAGGCCGGTTTCGGAACCGCAGATGTGAGGAGTTCTGCGGCACGCCTGTGGCCAGGAGGCAGGCACGGGCTGCGCTCTGCCCTGTGGATCCCTCCCCACCTCCCCACCCCCAATATTAGGGCTCCCCCCGCAAGGACTCAATTCACTCGGAGAGGCCGCACGTTTCCGCAGTAATGAGCTCCAGCCCAGCTGTACAAAGCTGCGCGTTGCAGCAAGCACACTGCCCGGATTCATTACACCCTTTATGTAAGCAGGGGATGGCTGGGGGGGTTCACATATTTGCACAAACAATAAGTACCGTCTTCCTTGTCTTGGCAAACAAGAGCTCCAAGAGGCCTCCACAGCCTCCATCTCTTCAAGTGATGGCTGCTTTGTTTCCCCACGATAATTTCATTATTCTGTTTGAATACATTTGTATGTTGCTAAGCCACACATAGCAACATGGATCTTGTCTCCATGGCCCAGCCTTTCTGTGATCAATATTGAGTAATTCTGCAACTCTCGCCATACCGTGTTAAATAAGATTGGTTTAAAAATAATAAGGAAATTCTGAATCTTGAGGATTCAAAGCCAGTAAAGCACCTGAGTGTCGTGGGCACTCAGAGACGTGCAGACCCCCCCACCCTGATCCTGCTGGGCCGCCCTGCGATGGGATCGCTGCTGTCGTCCATGCCACGGTCCTTCCCGATGGGCAGAAGTACCTTATGCCCTGGCGGAAGGAGGTGCAGCCCATGAGACATGAGTGCTCTCTGCCATGGTAGCACTGGTATTTTCATTAAATCCCATTTAAACCTCATTCTTCAGCACTCTCAGAGCTTGGCGCTGTGCACGGTGGGCTAATTACTGAGCAGGGGGAAGAAGAGGTTTCTCCTTACAGCCCTGGCCCGGTGCATGGAGGCTGCTTTGGCTCCCTGCCGTAAGGACCGCATTTCAGAGACCCCTAAAGGCGCAGGGCGGGCCACGGGATGGCAGAGCGGCACCAGCAAAAGGCAGGGCTGGCCGTGTTCTGTCCTACGTGCTCAGTCCTATGGCAGGTTTGGGCTGTGCTTTCCCCCAGCACGCTGTGGGACCCCCAGCAGTGCACCCGCTGCCCCAGACCCCTGCCCTCCCCTCCCTGCCGGCACAGCTGAGACTGTCTCTCTTTTGCTTTAGGTTTCTGAGAAGTTCTGGGTGATGGACCCACAACGCCAAGGCTCTTCCAGCAGCCGGGAGGATGGCAGGTTGGAGGAGCTGGCTTCCACGCGGAGGGCTGTCCCAGCCCGGGCAGAGTTGCTAGCCCTGCGCTTCTTCCTAGCAGCATGTGCAGACAAAACCAAGGCAGGACTGGGGTAGTGTGGGGTCTCACGGGGCTTCATCTGCTGCTGAAGACTGCCCTGCTCCTCTCCAGGAGCAGGCAACCAACAGGCAGGTACTCATCGTGACTCCTGCCAGCCTGCGTGCTGGCCCGGGGGTCCCCGCAGCTCGTGTAGCCTCTGCCGGGGCAGCCAAGCCTGGCCTGGTGCAGCCCTGCCGCCAGCCGCCCCGCGGCACCGCCGGCAGCACGTGGTTGTGTGTGGTGGTTGTTGCTGCCAGCAGAGCTTGTTTAGCTTGGGGGACCTGGAGCAGGCAGCGTAGGAGAAAGCCCAGCTTTGCCCCTGGTAGCCGTGCCCAGGTGGTGCGCCCGCGCTCCCATGCCGGCAGGGACGGCTGCTTTCCCCGGCCCTGCTGCCGGCTCGGCACACCGCTCTGCCGGGGCAGGGCTGGGGACAGGCCACGTAGGAAGCACATGCACTAAGGAAGACAGCGGCTGGCTTCAATTCTTTTCTAAAGCAGCTGATTTCGATAGCATCTTCTGCTGTTTAGGACAAAAATCCTCTCCCTGCTCCACCCGGGGCTCCCACCCGGCTGGCGTGGCCCCTCGCCAGCTGGGGTTATGTTTTCTCTCCCTCTGTTCTTTGCATCCGACTCGTTCTCCTGTTACCTCCCTAGTGTTTAGAGCACATAAAATGTGTTGGGGTTTTTGCTGATTATGATGACAGTAAATGCTGATTTTAAAGGCAAACTTCTCTCCTTGTTGCAATGTATCCATGGGAATGGGCTCGTGTTCAGGCGCGGCAGCGTGCCGTGGCTTTACACGGCTGAACGCAGGGGAGGGCGGTTTGGCCACGGCGCAGGGGACTAGAGCACTGCACGCTCCCATGTGCTGTCTGCCGTGTTGCGCTGCGTTCCCTGGTCTCAGCACAGCGTGTGCTGGCCAGCATGCATTTAAGCGCTGTTGGGAACTGCAGCCCTAGAGCAGCCCTGTGCTGGTCAGAAGAGCAAGATGCAAGTGCAGCCCATCGGTCCGGTTATCAGAGTCAGCCAAGCAGCATCTCCCGCTGCTGGGATCGGGGAGAGCCAGGGCATGGGGCACTTCCCAGCACTGAAATACTTACAGACAGGTCATGAAAGCTATTGCAGAGCGCTCTGCTTTGCTGTGTTTCTGCTCCCTGCTGCAGTGCACAGCATGCCGGGGGCTCTTGGCCACCGTGACCACCAAGGACTACATGAAAAATCCCACGTCTAAGCTAATTGCCCGTAAACGTTGTCATTCGTGAGCTCACTTGCAAAACACACTCAGAGTCACTATGGCAATTCCCAGCAGCACTTTGAACCAGCTCCTGAGTCACCAATGCCTTGCATCACACCACCGAAGCGACCCCCCTCCCGCAGCCGTCGTGTCCCGGTCCCACCGAAGGCAGGCGGCACCGGGAGAGACACCCATGGGCACCAGGGGCTTGCCAGGGCCAAGCGCTGCTCTCCTGCGGGGACGCCAGGCAGGGCACCCCGCCTGCCCGTGGGGAGCCCGGAGGAGGGGTGGCACCAACAAGGAGGGTCAGAAAGACAGTCAAAAAAGACAAAGTCTGCCTTTTTAAATGAACTGCAAAATTTATTACAGTGGTTCGCTCCTGACAAGGAAGTTGGTAACCTCCTGCCGGGGAAGGAAGGGTGGGGAGTGGGGAAGGGGAGGGATGAGAGGGAGAAAAGGATGTGAGAGACAGAGGGGGAGAGAGAGACACTTAAGGACACTTTTCATTTTCTGAAAATAAAACATCTTTTACCTCCCAAACCATTTTCTCCAGTTCTTTAAGTTCACAAAAAGAAGAAGGTGAAACTGAACCACAGACTTCAGGAGGAAAATGCACAAACATGTTGAAAAGCAGAGACAAACATGCTCTTCTGCATCTAACAAGCTTCCATAAACCACACAACTCCAGGCGCAGCGTCTGCAGCTCCTCAAGGCACCGGCTCTGCGCAGAGCCACGGCAGATGACAGCCCCCCCCAGACGAGGAGCAAGCACCCACCGTGGAAAACAAACCTGAGCCAACCCCAGCCATGCTCCCCCAGCAGAGCAGGGGCCCGGCCGTGGCGGGGGGGCCGTGCTGGGCTGCCCGGCGGCGGCAAAGGAGAGGAGAGCATGGCTGAGACCAAGAGAAAGCAGCAGCGAGCGTCCAGCAGCCCCCCAGTGCTGCCCAGTCGTGTCTGTGAGCCCCTGTCCTGCAATGGGAGAGGAACCAACAGCTCTTTGTGGCTTTGGCACAGCATTTGCTGTCACCTGGGGACACGGCAGAGCGCAACGGGAGGTCTGGGGGCTCAGCTCGGCCTGACATGAAGCACAGGACAGTTCTTATTACTCCTTACCCATGCGCTTGGGCAGGTAAATTCAGGAGGGGGCTGCAAAGCACCCCAGCTCCCCCGAGCCCCTGGGCACGTGCTGGCACGGGAGCAGCTCTGGGCTCTTTGCAGCCTGGACCTGCTGCCACCCTGGTGCCTGTGCAGCTCTGCCAGCATCACCTGCAGGCAGGAAGGGGACAGGGTCCATCCCTATCCCCATCCTGCCCCTTGGCTGTTCTCCAGGCACTGCCTGGACACGGCTGATGGCTGGAGCGAGGCAGGACCTGCGCTGCCTGGGGACACCACCCCAGGGCCACCCTATCCTCATGCTTCGGGAACCAGCTCGGTTCGCAGTGCCACTACTGCCTGGGCACCGTGACCTGCAAAGCTTTGCAGCTGCAGGGATATTGTGCTGGCACCGAGGGTGCAGCAGCAGGGCCACGGGCCCAAAGTGTCCCAAGCACAGTCCCCTGCTCCCAGTACCGAATTTCTTAGAGCCTCTGCAGCAAAGCTTTGACATCCCAGAGACATACTGACCGTAGACACCCGTAGGCTCTGGGCACTGCAGCTGCCATGGGCTGCAAAGCCATGGCTGGTGCCTCCAGCACCAGCAAGCGCTGAGAAAATGAACCTCAGCCGAGGGCTCAGCACTGCCCGTCCCCGCCTGCCCTTGCTTGGCCGGGGCAGTGGTGGGACTCAGAACAGGCAGCAACACTGTGGGGAACGAGGAGTGGGGACCCTGGCATGTGCACCTTGGGGTGCCAGCACAGCTGCATGGGGCTGACATCTCCAGCCCCAGCCTCGGCATTCTTCTTGGCTCCTGGAGAAATCCTCTGCCTCCGTCCTGGTGCCTGGGGACACCCTGACCACGGTGAAACCACAACCCGGGGAGGGGGTTTCACCTCACCTCTCCCCTGCCCTGGGCACAAGGGGCCCTGAGACATGGGGCAGGGTTGGGGAAGGGATGGCAGCGGTGGAGAAATGACTGGTTAGGTGCAGCAGGAGAGGAGCATAAATAGGAGAAAAGCCGGGACAGGCTTTACCCTTCCTTCGTGCCGCAGAGCTGGGTCAGGCAGGCGACAGGTTGAGCACTGGGTGTGCAGAGGAGCCGGGGGGCAGCGCTGCTGAGGGGGCAGTCCGGCAGCCAAGCCCACAGCCCTGCAGCCATCGACCGTCCTTACTGTGTATTAAAATAAACCATCTGGGACTTTTCCAATAGTACAGGTTAGATAGCATCACTGAGAAAGGCAGGGTGGAGAGGCGGCGCCGGCCCGCCAGCCCCGGGCACGCGTCCTGCCCCTGCCATGCCGCTGGCAGCGCCGGGGCTCTGCCAGGTCCGTGCTCGCGGCTGCGCTCAAGTCCGCTTGGCATGCAGCATCTCGATGAGGAGGTTGTTGCAGGGCACCTCCCCGCTCAGGTGCTTGTGGTAGAGGTACTCCTCCGCCTGCATGCTCAGCGCCCGGACCTCCGCCAGCCGCAGCAGCAGCTGGCGAAACTTGTCCGTGGAGTGGGGGTAGTGGCAAATTGTGTACTCCAGCAGCGCCGCATTGGCCTTCTCCTGAGCGTCCTTAGCCAGCGTGTGGTTCTCCAGGTACTTCACATCTGCAAGGGTGGGGACAGGACAGTGAAACGGTGCCAAACCCACGTGTCTGCCCCATCCGTACTGCACTGCGCCAGGAGGAACATGTGCTCCCACATCAACACCCCTCGTGCACAAGAACACAGAGCAGGAGGGCTCCCGCGCCCCAACCCTGCCCAGCCACGGGCTCCCCATCCCTGCCCTGCCTCCCCGGTCTCCCCAGTGCTGAAGACGGATGTCCAAACCCCCATCGGCAGCAGGAGGGCCCGTGCCCCCCTGCCCTTACCACTCAGAAATCCGCAAAGCCAAAACTTGTTACCGGCTGCACCCACACACAGGGAGCCGTTGCTATCAGCCCCCTTTAATTCCTGAAGGTTGAGGAAGCGGCTGAATTAATTCCCCAATAAACCTCATCTTTCCCATGTGGCAACAGGGCTCACCAGCCTGGAAACCCTAATCCTCCGCGCCTCGCCAGGGTCGCAGCAGCTCCCCATAATCCCGCTGCCAGCTCTGCTGCCTGCAGGGTGGGAAGCAGCGCAGCAGTTAGCGGAACCAAGGTGCAGGCAGGGTCTGGCAGCCAAGGGGCCATCGTGGCCCCGATGCAGCACTGCAGAGTTGGGGCACGCACAGCCCCAGGGCAGAGTATGTCCCTGGGGACGACTGGTCTGTAACCACCCTACGACTGCAGCCACTGCAGGAGGGTGGCTGCAGGGACAGCCCAGGCTGGTGCTCGGGGTTTTGCCAGGCTTTTGGGGCAGCCTGAGCTGGGGTCTGCCCTCCAAGGACGCTGCCTCGGTGCTCGGGTTGCCATGAGTGCTCCGTGAACGAAGCACTGGTTTTTCAAGCTGTGCAACACATTGTTGAACCGGCCCCGCACACAGATTTCAGTAGCTTTAGGGAAACAGTGCTGTGCACTGCCCTGTCAGCCGGCCTCAGCTACACGCAGCGATGGTATCTCAGCGCCCGCTCGTGGGAGACCTTGCTGCAAACCCCAGCACCGGGTCCATTTGGGGCAAGAGGATTTAATAGATTTACTGTACGGCACAAAGGCGCCCAGCAGCACAGTGCTCAGATAACGGCGCTGCCAGCTCTGCTGCCCACGTCCAGCAGCTGCTGACGCACGGCCAAATTCAGATCTGCGTTGGCAGCCTGGACACATCCTGCCCACAGGTTGGGAACAGGGAAATCTGGGCACATGGGTTCTGGCCAAGGCGGTTGGTGTTTGGGGTTTATTTCTGGCCTTCAACCCAAAAAAAAGGAGACTCAAACATGACTTGGACCCAGATGGGTCCCTGCTGTAGCCAAAGGGCTGAGCAGCTGTCGGGAGGGCAAAGCGTGGTGCTGGTGGTGGCGGTGGCTGAGCAGGAGGGAGCGGATGGGACCCCGACTGCTGGGTGGGGGTGTCCATGGCCCCCCACTACCTGGCCCTACAGGGTTCCCTTGGGGGGGCCACAGCACCCGGCGCTGCTCCAGCCCAGCAAAGCTGGGAGTCCCCGGCCCATCCTCGGGCAGAGCCCGGGGAGCGGAGGCGCAGCTGGGGGGGCCCTGGAGAGACACAGCCTCCGGCCATGCCCACGGCTGGGCTGCGCGGCCGAGCCAGGCCGGGTGCTGCGTGGTGCAGGCACAAAGCACCGCAGGTCATGCCAAGGTGCACTTTATCAGATCACCCTTCCCTTTTCAGTCCTGTGGCACATTTGCTCCTATTGTGGCCATCTCCCTTCTACCCGGGTTGTTGTTATGAAATCTCTTTTTCTGCATAAGGTTATTGTGCATGTCATTAAAAAAAAGAAGTTATATTGATAAATGTCAAATCTATCCCCTGAGTCGGCTCAACAATAGCTAGTTCTACGCGATGAACTCACCTGGTTCTCTGAAAGACCCTATTCACTGTTTAATTGAATATTTGAATAATCTTTTCATTCCTGCAAGGAATAAAGAATGTTGTCCAAATAACATTGACTCACTTCATTTAGAGACACTGCAGCAGTTGCAAAGACTGTCCTGTGACAAAGCCTCCCATCACACATACAGATATGCCTGGGATTATTTCTATGCCCTCAAGTGTTCTTCCTATTCACAGCTCCTTTTGTTTGGGAGAAGCTGCTGATAAATTGCAAACGCTTAAGGGAATGTGGGCTATAAAAGCCTCTCTTCCTCCCCTCCCCAAGAGTAGCTGCTTCATGAATGTAAGTCATGAAATCGAATGATAGGTCAATCCATTAAGGCTCTATTAAGCCCTTCTGTAGAACAAAGCTAACCTGTGCCGTCCTCATAAATATTGCTATTTTGAGAAGCCCTAATTTTAATTAAATCTCTTTACCTGCTCAGGAGAGAAATCTATTTAGAACTCAAATGGCAGCTCTTGTGAGCGGGGCTTGGCTTTGATTGTGCTGTGGCAGAGTGGTAAATGTGGAAATTCTCTTGTTAAAGGCAATTACATCCTGCACATAATACACAATCCCATCCTCTACAGCTGAGCCTGCGAAGGGCAAATTACTCCAAGTGAGCTCTGCAATATGGAGAGAAAAAGTTGGATTTGGGGCAAAATGATGTATGGGAAAACACAGCTATTTGATTCCACGCCCTCCCTGAAAGCCGCTGCGCCGGGGAAGCGGAACCGCAGCCGCAATCGGCACAGCAGCCGTGGCCGCCGGTGCTGGCTGGGCTCTGGGAGGACGCTGCTCCTGCTCGCCGTGCCATGCTGTGCCGGGGGTGGCGGGGGGACGTGGGGCAGCATGGGGTGAGTGGCCCTCCCTGTGCTGACCCTGCGAGGCAGCGGCCAGGGAAGGTCCCAGCTCAGGGCACGAGCCCCACCGGCTCCTTTATTTCCCAGCCTGGGCACTGTTTGTGCCACACCTTATCACTGTTTGAACAGCAAATTATCGTATCTAATTTCTCTCGATTTCAAAACAGCTCTAGAGGAAAAGAAAGCTGCGGGAGGAGATGCCGCAGGTGCAGGACGGGATGGCAGCGCGGCTCCCGCACCCTGAGACAGCTGCCCTGCCCAGGCCCCCGCAGCACCCGCGGCTGCCGGACCTGCCTGCTAACAGGGACACGTCCACTGCAAAGCCGAGTCAAACCAGTGGGTCCTTCAGACCGTACTGGCCCTGACCCCAACCCCTCCGATGGGGGAGCGGATTCCCACTGCCTGCAGCAAGTCAGTGCTCCCACTTAACCCATTAACCCTGCGGCAGTGCTGCTCCTGGAGCAGGCTGGCTCCTCGGCGACAGTGACACACAGTGATGCAAACTCTCTGTCAAGCAACGAAGTACCAAAATACAGAGCGGTGTCCGTACGGCGCAGGGGGCAGCTCGTGGCCTGCTGTACTTGGCGATGGGGCACAGAGCTGCTGGCAGGAGCCCCCCCGGCTGGGACCCATGGTGAACAAGTGCAAGTGCAGCCCGAGGCGTTGGGACAGGGACGGGGAAGGGGTCGGGGATGGGGTTGGGGATGGGGATGGAGCTGGAGACAGGGCTGTCCTGAGCTGGTCTCGCTGTCCCGGCTCAGCACCAGCACCCGGGTGCTGCAGGGAGCCAAGCACAAGTTTCTCTGGGGAAATGCTGGTTCCTGCCCTGTCCGGATGTGTGCAATTAGCAGCGGCCGTGGAGGTGTGTGAAGTGAAGCAGGTGCAGCGGCAGAGGTGCAAGCCGGGAGCGCAGCAGCCAGCTGAGCCCCTCGCAGGCCCCGCTACTGTCCTTATGCTGGGAGGAGAGATCTTCCGCTGGAACGGGGCCAAGGGGAAGGTGTCAATACCAGTAATGAAGGTGGCTGGGCGCCCTGGGGTGCCCGTGGTGCTCAGCACCGCCCGTGGCCACGCTGCCCTGCCCAGGGCTGAGATCGCTCCAGTGGGACTCCAATGGGTGTCCCTGCCTCAGGGCGATGCCTGCGGGAAGAGGAGGTACATCCCTGGCCACAGTGGATGGGGAGATGCTCCCACAGGGGCAGCAGCGTGGCCAGGGTGGGAGTGGGGCAGGATGAGGGCAGGAGCAGAGCAGGAGTGGGGCAGGAGTGGGCAGAGCTGCTGCACAGCCCCAGGGATGTTGTGGGCTCTGGCAGCAGTGCCCACAGCTCCCGTGTATTTTGTCTAGGTGAGGCAGGACCGTGTGAACCCGCCGCCTCGGCCTGACCGCAGGCTCCGGGGCTGAGCCTAATCAGGAGCCACGCGCAGCCCCTGCCCCGCCACGGCGGCACGGGCCCTCTGACGCAAATCCCAGGAGATAGAGCCGTCCCCGGCCGCCGCCTCTGTCAACACGCCTGTTTTGCCGCAGCTGTATCAGCCGGTTGTTTCCCTGCCCGGTGCGATGGGCGAGTGACCAAAACAGGCTCTGCTCGGCCAACAGGTTGGCAACGTCCCCCGCAGAGCCTGGCCCCACAATGGGAGACGTTTCAGCCCCCCCGGTGAGGCAGGGGAGCTGGCAGGTCCCAGCCCTCGCTCCCGGCTCCTCATTAAAAGCCCCTTCATAGCCCATCGGTGCAGCAGCCGGCACGGCCAGACCCTGGGCTATGCGTGCCCCCTCCAGCCGCACTGCCACCCCCTGAGACCCCGCGGCAGCACAGCCGTGACCCCTGAGCACGGCCACCCCTCGTCCTGGTGCCCCCCGCGGCGGCGCTCACCAAGGCTGAAGAGGATGAGGAACTTGAGGCAGACGAACTCCTGCCGGTCCACCTGGAGAGAGTGCAAGTGCAGGACGAGCTCCTGTGCCCGCAGCACCAGTGTGTTCAGGATGGACCCAGCCTGGGCTGTGACAGTCGACATGTCCACCTGCGGGGACGAGGATGACATCAGCCGTGGCAGCCCCAGCCCCCCCAAACCCGCTGCAGGGGATCCTGCACAGGGCAGGAGCCGGCCACCAGCCCACAGCGCTGATCAAGAATTAGGGGCATCAAAGCAAAGGCTGGTGGGTGAAATGGGAACCTCATTTCTCCAGCACCACTTAAAACAGAAGGGCCCTTTGCAGAGTGCTGGCATCACGGGTGCCCATGTCTCCAAAAACCACCCCAGGGGAGGGAAGGGGCCACTTCTCACACCCCATCTCTGCAAGTGCCAGTGTAGCTGTTGATCTTTCCATGAGAAACATTTTTCTCCAGAAGCAGGAGCTGGATGGCTGGTCAGGACGGGATGGGATAAAACTGGATGGGACAGGACGGGACGGGATGGGATGGGCTGGGCTGGGACGGGATGGTATAAAACTGGATGGGATGGGACAGGATGGGACGGGATGGGCTGGGCTGGGATGGGACGGGACCTTCTGCACAAGCGGTCCCATAGCACAGCAAAAACAACCCATCTGCCCTGCACCGTGTCAACTGCACTCAGCCAGAAGTAAGACAAAAGTCACCCCTGTGCCCGCCCTCCAGCCCCCGCCGCCTGGCCCCCATCGCCCCAACCGCAGTGGCCGCCGCGGTCTCTGTGGGCCGGCGCTCACCTCCTGGCCGGTGACGAGCAGCACGCTGTGCTCCTTGCCGTGCTGCAGCTGCCGGTAGACGTGGTCGAACACCAGCAGCTCGCTCCAGCAGTTCTGCAGCAGCTTCATCTGGTCGCCCACCTGAAACACAGCCAGAACAGCACCGCTGACACCCATCGCGCCAGGGCACGGCCGGCCACGCGTGGCCATGGGGGCAGCCCGGGCTGTGTCTGCATGGGCTGGTTCCTGGCTGGCAGGAGCGGATCGGGCTGCCCCGGTCCCTGCAGCACCCCTCCAGCCCCCAGATCAGCATGTTGGGGGTCGGCTCCACACTCCAGCCCTGTGGCAGCGACGGCTCAAATTCATACCATCAGCCGCTACTGCATGATGCCACATTAGCATCAGACCTGGGCAGGACCCGCACCTATCCATGTCTCACCTTGAGCACAACAGAAATGGGTTTTCTAGCGAACTGACATCAGTGTCAAAAAAATAACCTATTATCACTGCTCAAGCGCCCAGAAGCAGAGCAGCGAGTCCAGTCATCGGTGCCGTTATATGAAGCAGAGAGGGGATGGGGCCTTCTGCCACCAGGATGAGCAATGCCTTGGCATGCATATGGCATCAACATGATGTGTTGGAGACGTGACAAACCTCTGCCGTCCCCTAAGGCCCCCGGGTGACCTGATCTACAGAGACTTGGCTGGTCCCAGGTCAGCTCTGTGCACACGTTTGCTTACCAGTCCATCACGGGAGCACGCAGGGAGTGCAGGGGGCATCACCCACCTCCCTCGGGAATCCAGCTCCTCCAAGTGTTCAGGACTTTGTCCTCCAGGACTTTGTCCCTGACCCTCGCAGCCTGGCAAAAGCCCTGGGTTTTTTAAGAACCTGAAACCCTCCTCACACCTTGCCTGCAGAGCATTTCCCAAAGTCACACACACATTTATACATGGAAACTACAGCCTGAGTGTGAACAAGCTCTTAGCAAGGAGATGCTGCATCTGATTAATGAAACGTTAATTGCAAAGCCCTGGTCTGGGTCCTGGTTCCCATGTCTGCCTGTGCTGGCGTGTAACTGGGCTGGATGTTGCATCCCACTTCATCTCCCTGCCGGTATCCCATGCTTCACCTCCAGCCCTCCCTTCGTGGTGGGTGGGAGGAGAGGACAGCAAGACTGACACCCACAGCACTGGTTAGCATCTGTAGCAAGGACTGCAACCACCGGCGCCCTGCGGCCGCCTTACACCTGCGGGCTCACGCCCCATGCACGCCTTGCACTGCGCTTGCACAGCACCGACCCCACGCCCGGCAGACGTCCCGGGGGAGGCCAGCCCGGCAGCAGGGTCCCCTTGGGCGGGCAGGGAGAGCTGGAGCTGCACCCCTGGCAAGGGGGATCCCGGGCTGGAGGAGAGGAGACAGGCTGGGAGGCTGCACAGAGCCAGCTTTGAAGCAGCTTGGCGTGTTTCGGTGGCACTTGCTGGCTCTTATCAGCACGGGTTTCCCCCCACCAGGCACAACCTCCCTGAACCACACACAAATTTTAACAAAACGACTGCTGGCCGTGTCCTGGCCCCCGGGTGGGAGGGAATGCACGGCTGCTGCACAAAGGCCCTGTGTCTCTGGGCAGCCTCTCCGGATACTTTAAAGTGAAAGAAGACAGTGCCCATCCTCGCCTCCCTGCCTGGGATGGCAGGTTTCGGGGGGGCACAGAGCTACCGCAGAGCAGCACGGCCGTGAGGGAGCCGCCGGCTATGGGGCATTGCAGTGCCCTGCAGCTGCCGGGTCAGCCCCTGCCCACGCAGCAACACACGTGTGATCATGTGCACATTTGCACATGTGCTGGTGCATACGTGCAGGCACAGGTACAAGCGTGCACAGCGACGCTTTCAAAGAAATGCCTGC